>NC_092236.1:5793033-5973033 GCF_036320965.1 Panulirus ornatus | reverse complement strand
AAAGTGGTATCGGTGTCTTGGCGGGATGGGTTCAGTAGCCACTGGGTTCCTTTGCGTCCCCTCCTGGAGCTGAGGCTGTGGGGAGGGAGGTCGTACAAGGAGGTAGTCTGGCTTCATTCATGTTTGTGCGTTGAGAAGGAAAAAGATAACGAAGAGACATGGGACATTTATTTGGGTATTTGATGCGAGTTTGACTATGGCAAGATCCGCTGAAGGTGTGGGTGACATTAAAAACAAAGTTTTTTTAACTTAGTAATCTGGAAGACTTGGGAAATTGATACATCCCTGTTTATTTTTCACAGTTTTGAAAATGCATTTAATTGAAATTGATTTTGTTTCGTCGAACATAATACTTTCAATTAAACAGTTTTTTTAAATTTCATACATGTTGAGGAATATTGTCCATTCAATGACCTCATTAAATCTAGAATCATATTTTTCATCAAACCAAATGTTTCGTAAACAAAATTGCAGTTCAACATGCGTATTAAACAGACTTTAACTTAAGTATTGAAGCAGCAATATTTCTGAGGTACAGATATTTCTTATAAACAAAAGTAAAGGATTAGTCACACACACACACACACACACACACACACACACACACACACACACACACACACACACACATGTAAATAAACACAGTATAAGAATGCTGGATGAGTGGAATAGATTGCATGAGGAAATGATTACTTCATTCATGTTTGTGTGTGTGTGTGTGTGTGTGTGTGTGTGTGTGTGTGTGTGTGATACGAGAGGAGCAGCGTCCCAGGAGGTTGAGGCATTACCTCCCTCCACAAAATAAATCAGACGCAGACGTTACTGGAGCGGGACGAGGTGACCAAAAGTTCTTGTTTCCTCGACCAATTTCGTTTTTTTTTTTTTTTTCCTCGCCCGCCGCTTTGCTGGCTGGCTGGCTGGCGGGTTAGGCGAGCGAGACGTGTTAATCCGGATGTCCAAGTTCGAAGCCAACACACCTGGTCGTCGTCCCCTCCTCTCCCTCCCTATGTGCGACGCTAACAGAGTCTCTGTCAGACCTCTTAAAGGAAGAACCTCGACCAGTACCGTAGGGCCTGGTGGAGCCGCGGGTAGAAGTGAGGCGCCACCGTAGCCAGTTGTGTACCAGTATATGGCAATTTTGGCCGTAAGGAGGTCATGGAAAATGCATTGCCGGCGCGTCAGTTATCACGTTCTCCAGTGGTCTTGGTTATCACGTTCTCCAGTGGTCTTAGTTATGACGTTCTCCAGTGGTCTTAGTTATCACGTTCTTCAATGGTCTTAGTTATCACGTTCTCCAGTGGTCTTAGTTATCACGTTCTTCAATGGTCTTAGTTATCACGTTCTCCAGTGGTCTTAGTTATCACGTTCTCCAGTGGTCTTGGTTATCGCGTTCTCCAGTGGTCTTAGTTATCACGTTCTCCAGTGGTCTTAGTTATGACGTTCTCCAGTGGTCTTAGTTATCACGTTCTCCAGTGGTCTTAGTTATCACGTTCTCCAGTGGTCTTAGTTATGACGTTCTCCAGTGGTCTTAGTTATCACGTTCTCCAGTGGTCTTAGTTATCACGTTCTCCAGTGGTCTTAGTTATCACGTTCTCCAGTGGTCTTAGTTATGACGTTCTCCAGTGGTTGTAGTTATCACGTTCTCCAGTGGTCTTAGTTATGACGTTCTCCAGTGGTCTTAGTTATCACGTTCTCCAGTGGTCTTAGTTATCACGTTCTCCAGTGGTCTTAGTTATCACGTTCTCCAGTGGTCTTAGTTATCACGTTCTCCAGTGGTCTTAGTTATCACGTTCTCCAGTGGTCTTAGTTATGACGTTCTCCAGTGGTCTTAGTTATCACGTTCTCCAGTGGTCTTAGTTATCACGTTCTCCAGTGGTCTTAGTTATCACGTTCTCCAGTGGTCTTAGTTATGACGTTCTCCAGTGGTCTTAGTTATCACGTTCTCCAGTGGTCTTAGTTATGACGTTCTCCAGTGGTCTTAGTTATCACGTTCTCCAGTGGTCTTAGTTATGACGTTCTCCAGTGGTCTTAGTTATCACGTTCTCCAGTGGTCTTAGTTATCACGTTCTCCAGTGGTCTTAGTTATCACGTTCTCCAGTGGTCTTAGTTATCACGTTCTCCAGTGGTCTTAGTTATCACGTTCTCCAGTGGTCTTAGAGTCAGTGGTGACGCGAAGGAGAACCAGGATGAGCTGAGGTTGCACGGCCTTCTCTTCGCTCTCTCATACTTGACCAAGAAAAGAAAATGGTTGGTGGGCATCAGTGTGAAATTAGTTTCATCAAATACATATTTCTTAAAGATGTGTTCGATTACTTCACTTCGTCTCCAGTAATTACTTTTTAATTACTTTAATTGCTTTTCTTTATACCTTACCAGTGTACACCATGGAGCAACCCGTAATTAAAGTTCCTCTTCGTATTCAAATTAAGAAGCGTTTCTACGAAAATTGATCAGTCAAATTGATACCAGCCCCCATTAAGGAACAAGATATTATCATCACTTGTGCTCTGTATACGTGAGATGAAAGAAAAATGATATATGTTTGTTCATTTCTTCTGGTGAGATGGATTTAAACAGGAGGTCAAGAGTTTTGAGACACTTGTGATGGAAGGCAGTTCATGAAGTCAACTCGAATATTCCCCAAAATATGTCTTCATCCCGTTCAATACATGTTCGAAAATTGTTTCAACTATATCTAGAACATTTTCTGGCCACATTCGGGATTTTTGTTTTTTAATTACGTTCAGAATTTGTTTTGATTATGTTCGGTGTTTATTTTGGTCTTGTTCAAAACTTGTATGTTTCATGTTCGTAACGCGTATTCCTCACGTGCAAAACGCTTTGATTTTGACTATGTTCAGAGTTGACTTTCTTCTCGAATCATTCTAACTAAGTTCAAACCTTTTCTCACCCAAGTTCAAAATCTGCACCAACCATTTTTTTTTTCTATTACAGATTCTATTCGTCGTGTTCCAAGAAAGTATTTGGCGTGGAAGTCTGAACTGCTCAGATATAAAACCAGAAGTTGAAGGAATATAGAATTAGGAGGGGAAATGAATAATGAAACACCACCAGAATCAATCGTTTCGAAATCTATGTACAACACTAGTGACCTACACAAATTCAACACGTAACCTAACCAGAAACTAAACATTATAATCCTTCCAAAGTTATCTTTTTTTCCCATTTTTTTTTACCTCCATTTGTGATGAAACTCGTGGGACGAGGTGTTGGGGGAAAACGACAAAAGCCTTTTATTTATTTCATTCGCCCAGGTGTCAGTCACGAATCCCTCCCTGTTTACAAGCTGTCCAGGGGAAACGAAGGAGAGAAAAAAGGAAAAAAAAAAAAAGCATATGACATGTAATCTTGTATTGTCATGTACTTGTGGCGTTCATTTTTTTTTTTTTTTTAACCTCCCGCTACATTATCGTGATGCGCTTCCGTTTTCGATTGCTAGCTGAGCTCTGCTTAAAGAAAATAGGTTGGTGGGTTGGTTAGTTATCTAGGGGGATTTAGGCCTATTGACTGCCAGGGTCACCAAAGTTTGTCTACGTCAAGATATAACCACCAGTCCAAAAAAAAAAAAAAAATGGAACACCTTCAAAGTTCTCAAGATCATTGTTAATAACCCATCTCTACGTTCTCACTAAACGTACTGTCCTTTGGGGGGCAAAATAGTCAAGATGAGGTTAGTATTAAGAAATGATTCGACCATTCATACAGGAAAATCTCATGCGAATATCACGATATACGATATAGACGCATTCCCTTTGTCATGGCGTTGACGTAAAACTTTCATTTTTCGCGTTGAAACTACGTATTGGAATATTACCTTTAAGTTGACCTTGTTGGGGGGATAGATTCGCTAGGTCTCTGCCAGGCACGGGGGCTTATCAGATGACAATCCTTCTGTGAATCTCTTGATTTACGCCGTTGAAAAGCCGTGAAACTGTGTTGTATGAGATGATGGATGCTACAAGTGAGGAAAAAATGAACATGGTGATATTTTACTTCTCTGCCTCAGGGCCCATCCTTTTCTTGTCGGGTTCCTGCAGCTCTCGGAAAGCTGGCCACGTCCACCGGGTGGAACTATAGGTTAATAAGTGCAGTTAATGTCTCTGTAGTCTAGAACGCAGACGAGGAAAAGTGTACGTAACTCTAGAACGCAGACGAGGAAGAGTGTACATAACTGTGGAGTGTAGTTTGTGACGGGTTGTATGTCTGGTGAGGCAGTGTTTACATACTGGGTCGGGAGGGGTGGCTGTGTGGTGCCCGTCGGATCATTTTCGTGTTTTTATGTTTTTTTGTCAACATCGTACGTTTCTGGGGGTGAGAGGAGAAGAGAACCTGTGAGGAGCTGAAGTTTATTGAAGTGTGACGCAGGGATAGGCTGTTTATATCTGCTTACGGACAGTTGATTTGAGGTGTGTAGGTGAGAAGGATCCGGTGCTGTGTAATAACTCAGTACAGAGCATACAAGGAGAGATCACACTGAATGTGTTTTTCTATACTTCATCAAGTGCTTAATGTTTCTGGTTGCTGGGCAGCCTGTGATTGTTCTGAGTGATCTCTATCGTGTGATGTGCGTATTTCTTATATTTGCTATTGACAGGGTGGCTGACCACATTGGTGAGGCGTAGTTTAGGGTGGAGCGGACAAATTGTTTGTGGAGGAGGATACCATGGGATATGTTTACCCTTTCTTTTCAAATCTGTTACCAGTAAGTTTTCCGATGTCGTTTAGCATTTGTATGTATTTCTTGTCCATGTTTCCAGCACAGGGAGGGAATACTGTGTGCGTCTTATGCGATGCCCAGCTTGGCTAGAGTTTTGTCAGGTGAGATTGCTTGACCGCTCAGGGTGATGCAAGTTGGACCCACGTCTGTGCGAAGTTAGGAGGGTGACAGGATAGCTCTTTGGTGATGTGGACATTCTCTCTTGTGTGAGCCAGTCTTGCTTGATGTAGTGGTACGTGTTTGTTGATGCCTGAGTAGTGTCAGGGCGTCGAGAGGACCTTCACGCTGTGGTCTGTGGCGGGCAATGTAGCAAGGTATCGAAGAGCGTTGGAGAAAGAACTGATCCTTGGGGAACTCCATGTAGAGCTACAGAGGATACGGTACTTGACGTCTTTATGAATGACACTGGCTTAATGGCCAAGCTCTGCCGTTGGCTAGCCATCTTTTGTTGGTGTTGCAGGACGGTCATCTCGAGTATCTTTTATAGGTGATGATGTGTCGTAGGACTCATGGTGACCTCCATGGATATTGGATTCCTTGACGAGGACGATCCTAAGGATCCATTGCTCTCTTTTTCATTCCGTTTCCAAACTTTCTCTTCGTCGCGGCACTGGACCCCAGCAGGACCCCTCCAACACATCCCTCCTAAAGCCTGAAACTTCCAGGTCCTGTCCCTCCACTCAACGATCAAAAAAGAAATTCCTTGCTTTATCTCCAGACACACGAAACTAATTTAGAATAAATCGCTTAATAAAAAAAGAAAATTCCTTAGAAATAATCATTGTTCTTTAAATAGACACGAGTTTATGTAAATTATGGATAATTATCAATGAAAAGAGCTTTAACCAGATCATGTACCTTAATAAAAATATATTTTACCATTAAATGCCTCTGTTGTTTGTTGTCACAAGAGGTTAGTGTCTCGTAGTACAGAGTTAAGTCTATACGTGGGAGAAAAAAAATCTTTTTTCTCTTGTAACGAAAATGAAAAACTTTCGTTTTCTCCTTCTAACTGTGGACAACAAGAGAAACAAAATATTTTCTGGTGTAACAGAATAGCACTGCTATTTTTCAGGGATTGGAGAGGGGCAGAAAGAATTTTGCTCTATAGCTGTTAAGACAAAGTCATTTAATTTCTTTCCCCCTAACAGAAATAGACATTTTCCTTTAAAAAGATGACATAGGATCCAAACTGGATTATCTGTTACTACAAAGACTTGAGAATATATTAATAAGGCGGCATAAGAAAAGTCATTTTGTACTTTGATAATAAAAGTTTGAATAAGACTTCATTTCTCTTAACACACAAGTGGTTTATTTTTTTTTTTCTCTCTCTCTCTTTCTTTGTTTCTGTCAGTGTCTCTGTCGGTCTGATGACGAGGCATCATCCCCCCTTCACTTTACCAGCTCTTCCATACGTCCATTTCTTCGTGTGTCCATGCGTGGTTTCCAGTTATTTCCCGGCAATCTGTGTCTGGATTGCGTTCATGTCGCTAGTGCAGACTTCCTCCACAGACGTGATTACCCCGTGACAACGGTCCGATGACCTGGCGCAGTTTTTCTTGCGTGTGTTTGGTCGAAAGGTTTCCGATCCCATTCTTCTTTTCTTTCTTTTTTTTTTTCAAACCATAGAATCAATTTACGTCGGGTCTGTTTACAACCATGGACTTACAGATCTGTTTACCATGTAGCATATACAGTGAAGCGACGTATGTATATATATATATATATATATATATATATATATATATATATATATATATATATATATATATATATATATATATCATTTGGCATTGACAATAATTTTTTTCTCTCTTTTTTACAGTATTGTGAGCGATGAGATGATGAGGTTCAGCGACATTTTGGAACCTCTTCTTTCTTCTGTGAGTGTAAAACAATTTCACCAGATTCTGTTTCTTATCGAAATCTTTTTTTTTCTTTTTCTCTTTTCCTCCAAGTTTGAAATGAATGAATCTTTTTTTCTTTTTTTCCTCTTGTAACAAGATAGTTTTTTTTTCCTCTTGTAACAAGGTTTTTTTTTCTTTTCCCCCTTGTAACATGATCAGACGTGTGGCTTCTTATTACCTCGTAGTACCTGAGAGCAAAATTTTTTGTTCCCCCCCCCCCCCCAGAACTATGACCATTCTGTTACTGTTACTACCTCTTCCTGCTCTCGTGGGTAACACGGCTCCTTTTCTCCTCCCCCCCCCACCTCCTCCTCTTCCTCCTCCCTTTTGGTTACCATATAGGATAACCCTCTCCCCCCCCCCCCAATTTTATGGCGGAATAAGATCTCTTTTCCCAATTTCTAAGGGGAATAACGTGCCTTCTTCTTCCCATCCCCCTCCTAACCCAACCCCTCCCAATTTGCAGCGAAATAAGATTTTTCTTTTCCCAATTTGTGACGGGGAAGGAAAAAAAAGGTAAATAAATACATATTTCTTCTTCGAAGCTATTTGACGGGAATCAAACTCCTTTCTTCCACCACCACGTAGCAAAAAAAAAAAAATGGAACTTTGCTACTTTATCTTTTGTTATTATTATTATTATTGTTATTATTATTATTATTATTATTATCATTATTATTATTATTGAATCTCACACCTGGAAGGTCAGCGCTGGCTAGCGGGCGAGCGGGCGAGGACCCAGCGAAACCTGGACCGGCTGATGGGCGCTGTCACCCTCTCCTCTGGGTACAGGAGGAGGAGGGAGTCGGGGTGTCTCATCTGCCCCATCCACCACAGGGTTCGCCTCCCGTGTTAACTAACTCTTCCGAGGGCTCCTCTCGTCTCTCTCACTCTCTCTCTCTTTCCTTCCCCCTCCACCACCACCACGGCCAACATACATAACATGAACTTCCTCCGTAAATCATGTTGAGATGCAAGTTGTGGCCAAAGTTGGAGCCTTTTGCAATTATTACACTAATTTTATGAGAGACACCCCCTTCTGCTCCATATCCTCCCCTCTCCCCTCTCCCCACACCACCACCACCACACCCTCCTAACCTGACTATTCCCCTATTCGTTCCCAAGGAGAATGTATATATATATATATATATATATATATATATATATATATATATATATATATATATATATATATATATATATATATATATATCACTTTCCTTTGTATCTGTACATTTCTCCCTCCTTAAACTATGTCAGTTAGTTCTACACCAAATCGAAGATCATGGTAATCAGAGTTAAATTAAATCTATAATTATTTTTGCTATTGAAATCAATATCCTTGTTCTTTCTTCCTTTCTTTCTCCTTCTTTTTTTTATCTTTAAGGATCAAGGGAAGTGATTGGCTGGCCGGCATGACGTCATGGAACACGTGCGAGACATGATATAGGCCAGGGAATTAATAACACGATATCGGGTCGAGAACCGTCTGCCATTACCCTGTCCGCCTGGAGTGAGCGACTGCGGACGGCTCATGAGGTAGGATAGATAATCTATTTATGCTAATGAACCACCTCCCACTTACACTATAACCTCAATTTGCCGTCATTCATATCAGAAATTTAGTTAGATTTTATGGGTATTGTATTTGATTATGTTTTTTTCTTATAGTTGAAAGGAATTTCGGTTTTCGAGGTTCTGGGGATTAACCAAAATGGGTTTTGCTTATTGATTAACCAGTATTCTGGTTGACTCTATATATCCTGTGGTTAACTAGTGTCTTGGTTGACCAATACCCATCCCGAACCCAGTGATCTGGGTAACTGTATTCTGGTTAACTAACATTGGCATGCGTGAATTCGTAAGTATTAACCATTGAGTCTGACTTTCGTGAAACGAATTCCATTCGTCGCTCAGAATGTTCGCCTGCCGACGTTAGAGATGCTGGGTGAGAAGACGAATCGGAGGGATAATGGACCAGGGTCAAGTAAGGTGATTCACTCCATAGCAGGAAGGGAGGAAGGGTTCTAACACTCGGTGTCCAAGCGGTGAGGTATCCAGCAGGGGAGAAATATCTACACCACACTGCTGGAGTGAGGAATTAACCTGTCTGTGGCATAATCGTACCATGCTAAGGAAGGGAGAAGTATGCCCAGGGGAAAATTATACTGTGCTGCGGAGGAAGGTATACCAGTGATGGGAGGAGGGGAGGAATTATACCAGGTTGCGGAGGAAAGTATGCCAGTGATGGGAGGAGGGGAGGAATTATACCAGGTTGCGGAGGAAGGTATACCAGTGATGGGAGGAGGGGAGGAATTATACCAGGTTGCGGAGGAAAGTATGCCAGTGATGGGAGGAGGGGAGGAATTATACCAGGTTGCGGAGGAAGGTATACCAGTGATGGGAGGAGGGGAGGAATTATACCAGGTTGCGGAGGAAAGTATGCCAGTGATGGGAGGAGGGGAGGAATTATACCAGGTTGCGGAGGAAGGTATACCAGTGATGGGAGGAGGGGAGGAATTATACCAGGTTGCGGAGGAAGGTATGCCAGTGATGGGAGGGGGATTATACCAAGCTCCTGGGGAAATTATGCCAAGTTACGGGTGAAATTGTACTGTACTGCCGGGGAAATTACAACAAGTTACCCCGGAAAATGTTACCAGGTTGTAGGTGGGAAAGTTACAATAGGTTGTGAGAGAGAGAAAGAAAATAACAGGTGACGAGTATATAGCAAGTTTGGATCGCATCATGGAAAGTTGAGGAGATTAGAATAGTACTAATCTTTAACGTATCTTTTTTTTTATAGTTACTTAGCTGGCTATTTGGGCTTTAGGGATGTCAACTACCAGGGTCGTTAAGGCAGTCAGCCCAATGTTATAACGACCTTAAGGTAATCGTTAGACAATAGGCACTCTTACTGCCCGCCCACACGGGTCGAGATTTTTATATAGGGGCTGCAGAAGAGAGAATTGTACTAACATGAGATGTTGATGATAATAATTATAGCAACGAGCAAGAAGATAATTATACCAGGCTGCTGGAGGAGGGGAGAATTAAGCTCAGCTGTGAGGTGAGGAGGGGGAGAGAGAATTATAGAGATCGCGCGGGAGGAAGAAATTTAAATGAATCATATATTTCGTTGTTTCTTCCGCTGAAGAAAATTGCCGTGGAAATAACACAAGAGCAGGGGAGACTGCTCTAAAATGTTGCCCACCGCTCACAGGCCACCACCACCACCACCACCATCTCTCTCTCTCTCTCTCTCTCTCTCTCTCTCTCTCTCTCTCTCTCTCTCTCTCTCTCTCTCTCTCTCTCTCTCTCGAAGTTCTTGCCTATCTTTACTATCGGCCCGGTTTTGATAATGCTATCGCGATCGTGCACGATTTTATTCCCCTAAGGACTGATGCTCTACAAACACACACACACACACACACACACACAGACACACACACACACACACGCACACACACACACACACACACACACACACACACACACACACACACACACACACACACACACACAAACGCGCTCGCGCGCGTTCCTGGACATATTCTTAACTCTAGGTATGATGTTGTTAAGCTTATTTACACCTTCGTGTAATTCGTGATTCCCGCTCCACTAACAGTCCCTTCTGGCTTCTTTGACGTCATGGCTAAAGAGCTGGCGGGAACACAGGCCTATACCGCCACGACCACAGCCAGGACAGACGACCCTACGTCGCCATCACTGTCTTTGACCAAATACCCGACCAGACTTCGCTCCTCCTCCTCCTCCTCCTCCTCTTCCTCTCCCCCCACCCTTGTGAAGTTTTTTTTTTTTTTTTTTATACTTTGTCGCTGTCTCCCGCGTTTGCGAGGTAGCGCAAGGAAACAGACGAAAGAAATGGCCCAACCCCCCCCCCATACACATGTATATACATACGTCCACACACGCAAATATACATACCTACACAGCTTTCCATGGTTTACCCCAGACGCTTCACATGTCTTGATTCAATCCACTGACAGCACGTCAACCCAGGTATACCACATTGCTCCAATTCACTCTATTCCTTGCCCTCCTTTCACCCTCCTGCAAGTTCAGGCCCCGATCACACAAAATCTTTTTCACTCCATCTTTCCACCTCCAATTTGGTCTCCCTCTTCTCCTCGTTCCCTCCACCTCCGACACATATATCCTCTTGGTCAACCTTTCCTCACTCATTCTCTCCATGTGCCCAAACCATTTCAAAACACCCTCTTCTGCTCTCTCAACCACGCTCTTTTTATTTCCACACATCTCTCTCACCCTTACGTTACTTACTCGATCAAACCACCTCACACCACACATTGTCCTCATACATCTCATTTCCAGCACATCCATCCTCCTGCGCACAACTCTATCCATAGCCCACGCCTCGCAACCATACAACATTGTTGGAACCACTATTCCTTCAAACATACCCATTTTTGCTTTCCGAGATAATGTTCTCGACTTCCACACATTCTTCAAGGCTCCTAGAATTTTCGCCCCCTCCCCCACCCTATGGTCCACTTCTGCTTCCATGGTTCCATCTGCTGCCAGATCCACTCCCAGATATCTAAAACACTTCACTTCCTCCAGTTTTTCTCCATTCAAACTCACCTCCCAATTTACTTGACCCTCAACCCTACTGTACCTAATAACCTTGCTCTTATTCACATTTACTCTTAACTTTCTTCTTCCACACACTTTATCAAACTCCGTCACCAGCTTCTGCAGTTTCTCACATGAATCAGCCACCAGCGCTGTATCATCAGCGAACAACAACTGACTCACTTCCCAAGCTCTCTCATCCCCAACAGACTTCATACTTGCCTTGTGAAGTACATTGGCTAATTATTATTATCATTTCTTTCTGTTTTGAGGTGTGGACAATTAAAAGCGGCAGGGAAGGAAGCCCGGAACAAAAAGAGAAACGAATATGTTTACTTATATACATCTACGCTCGTTCCCCCCCACCACACAAACTCCATCCTAATTTACACGTAGACTTAACCACTCGCAACGGGTGATGCAGAGCGGTTTAAATCCCTCCCCTCCCCCCCAAGACCCGCGTTCTGGGGGAGGCTAGGCAGGGGTGCGGGGGTGATGGGGAGGGTAATATTTCCATCATACCCACGCGGTCATAAATCCGGAACCAATTTTATGCCGTGCACAAACATTTATCCACCTGGTCATTTAACCTGTGTGGCGCCGGGCCTTCCTCTCCCTTGCATAAACCCATTTCAATTTTACATTCCCAATTTAATTTAGAGTATAGAATCTCAATCGAGGCGGCCCGATATTGGATATTTATGTAAATTGACCGTGGAAGCCCCTCCCACCAGGTTTGGGGGGAGGGGGGGCGCCGGTAGGGACCAGGGCATTGATTTCATATTGTTGGTTGGCAGACTGTGTGTGTGTGTGTGTGTGTGTGTGTGTGTGCTTGCTCCCGGCCTGAGTGACGACGCCTTGCACCCACCCAACCGACAGGAGGGGGGAGGGAGAGAGAGTGAAAGAGAGAATAACAGAGAAAACGAAAAGTAGAAAAGGGAATCGAGGGGTAACTATGTGAAAGGGTTGGAGAGCGTTTGGGTTGGAGGGTTACCATAAGAAAGTAGAGGACTATAAGAAAAAGGAATGAAGGAGGAGACTATTAAGGAAATGATTAGAACAGGAATACACCTAGGAACGCTGGGAGAGACGGAGTGAGGAACAAATGGAAAATGAAGTGTAACAGGAATGAAAAGATGAATAGATTTATTGAAGAAGGACGACCACGAAACACCGAAACCTGAAAATAGTTTTAAAGAAAACAGTCAGACGGGAAAGAGAAACAGAAAACGGCAAGGATAGTGATCTTATGGGCAAGTAATTAAACATATAATGTAAACCATGTGGAATGAGAGAAGATGATAAAGAGGAAATTGAAGTCTAGAAGGAAATGGAGCTGAAGGGAGAAGGGTTGCGATAGAGACAAATAAAAAGATAGATGAAAATTGAAAAAAAAAAAATGTACTTACAAAAAACGGGAAACCAGAAAAGCAACTAATTAAGATGAAGAGAGATATGAAACATGACTTTTTTTTATTCTAAATTTGAACCTGATATAAAATAGTTGAAAAAAAATCAACTCGCTGAATTTTTATAAAGGCCATAATTAAAGTATGCATCACACACATCAGCAGCGGTAGTGGATAGTAAAGAAAGTAATAAGGTATCAATACTTTGTTACTATCCTTAGGTAGATTACTTCTGGAGAGACTTTCACTCAGATACTTTAGATTTAGGTACTTTTTCTCGAGTATGTATTTTATTTTTTTGGAGAAAATATATTTACTTCGTTAATAAAATTTCCGAAATGTTTCGTTATTTTCTGTAGGTAACGAGACGTCTGGAAGAGTCATGAAGTAAACAAACATTGCCTCGGGAATATATATATATATATATATATATATATATATATATATATATATATATATATCACAGAAGAGCAAATGATGTCAAGATCTGAAGTGACTTGGTAAGAGTAATTGTAGCTATTACCTGTTCAAGGAAGGTAACGGGTTACTGCTGCTTTATTACCGACCGTTACTTGCTCATCAGGCAGGAGCCTTGGCCGTGTCACTAGACGCTAGGGAACTGGTCTGAGGACATCACCAGGAATGTATCCTATCGCTGAAGGACGGAGATAAGAGTATCGCTAGCGAAGCGTCATGCCTCAGGACGCTGGGAACTTGGCTTAGAATATCGCCAGGGACATATCCTATCGCTGAACGCTGAAGGCCAAATGTAAGCGTCATCGCTTGCGTTACAGCCTAGCATCGACCGCTGAGGGAGTGGCGTAATGACTTCATCAGGGACATTAGCCTCCATGCGATCACCAGCAGGACACTGTGGTTCCTCCCCGCCTGACTGGAGATGATATCGAACCACGGGGCACAACGGAGCGACCCCTGGGTACGTGGAAAGGACAACTCAAGCACTTCACAGCCACCATTCCCTCTGGTACAACAGACGGCGGAAGAGATGAAGATGAAAGTGAACACCATGTTGAGGGTATACTGCCATGTGTCATTTCTTCTTCTTTTTTCAACGTTGTCCATTGCAGTGGAAGAGTTCAGATGGGTGAAGAGTGCTCTGAGGGTATAACAACAAGCAGATGACCTAAAGAAGGAATACATTTAAACTTTATATAGAACTACGGAAGCGGATATAATGTCAGTCATGGACTTGAAGTAAAATATATATCATGCTCATTCATAGATAAGATAAAGAAAATGTAAGCACAGATATACAAGGAGAATGAGGAGTGAGGGAACAACGGAAAATAAAATGTGAGAATAAATTATAATGATAAGGGATGGCGAAGAGCATTGTAAGAATATTTACCAAAAGGTGTTTGTATATCTAGAGAGAGACGGTTGCAAAGAGGGGGAACGTGTGATCTAAAGGGAATCCATGTATTAGCCCTCAGGATGGTATGAGAATGTTGGTGGGGAGAGGAATAGATAAAATGTGCTGGGAGATGCCTGTGTGGTGGGGAGAGGAAGAGTTGAAATGCAACATTGAACAGCAAAGACAGACTTCACATAGTCTTGTAAGACCCATATATCCCAAAGGCGTGGCCAGATTATATACAAAACAAAAACTATTCCCGCGAAATTAGTCGCTGTAAAAAAAGAAAAAAAAAAAAAAGAATAGTAGGACACTAAACTGGCATCAGTACAGCCAGCACTCTGCCAGAACTAATATCGTGTTGTATAAGATCTCGTGTGTAGTATCTGGTAATGTCTTACCTTGAGTACGGGGTCAGGCCAGCCTAATTTAGACATGGATTATCGTTCGACAGATGTACGAAAGGCCATATATTTACGAAACAAAAGGTCCATGGCATTAAAAGATATGTAATATACCTGTAGGCATATTTTGCGAAAGTAATGAGGTACAATAATCTAATGAGAATTTTTTCTATTTATGGTAGACTGAAGAGTATAAACCAGCATTCAAGTCACAAAAATAAGCACAACCATTGATGTTAAATTTACCAGTATTCCATCAGGATTACCACTTTTAGTATCCCTCCCTGAGACCATCACTCCTTGCCTTAAAACTACCATTAGTAATAGATCCCTTCGCCACCAGCATATTTTGCACTAAAAACTAGCTCCGTCTCGATCAGAAACAAAGCCTGCAAGAACCTGCTCATATCTCTGAAAGTTACAAAGAAATTTCCTTATCTTTAACCGTTTTCTGGTAATGCACTATGTATAAGACTGTATGGAGGTCAGATAAGCTGAATAGTAGAGGGAATACTATGAAACTGTCAAAGAAGAAGACGTCAAGAGAATTTAATGGGGTAGGTTGCCAAGAGAAAGCAAACTTTTGCATGTTTCTCGTGAATTCATCATAGAAAAAGTTTCATAAGAAAGAAAACGTTAAATTTTTCTTTAGATATAGGAGTAACATAAGTATATTGTCAAATCCTTCGGCTTATATTGTTATGCACTAAATTCACTTTAGAAATGCATTAACCAATGACTTTAGCTTAAAAGATATCACGCTAAACAGTTGTTAAACCTCAATACAGGAGCTGTTCAGGATACTTCTTAGCCCAAAACGTTTTGCTTTGATATTCAAATATAACTAAACGCTTCTGGACCTAATATAATAGTTGGAAATCTCATTAATCATCATCATACCGAAAGATACCCATCAAATACGAAACCAATAATCACAGAACTTTTCAAAAGCGCAACCATCTAACTAATCAGAGGCTTTAATGAAACACAAAACAATATTTCAACCCCAGATTCGTATTCAGCATGTACAATTTTTCTTACACTTAAGTTTTCAAGCAAATCTATTACCCTCGAAAAAAATTTATATACTGTCTTTTAGCTGCACAGAAGTATTGTAGAATGAATTTGTACAAAATACTTCACTCAGTAATATAGGAGGGTTTAGGAAAATTTGAATTTGGCGGGTTGAGGTGCACACCTGGTGGTGGGGTTGGCAACTGTGGGCGGCCGGGCACAATCAAAACATGTCATTTTGCTCGAAGAGATTTATTGCCGTAATTTAAGCAGGTAAGTGTTTATATTACGGGGAAGGGATGAAAATTGTGCGCGAACAAGTGTAGATCATTATGACATTACCTAGGAGGATAGGCAGTGAGCTGATTTGCTGTAGACAACGAGTGTGTCACTCCAGTTTTAAGGCCTTAAGTCTGAAGAGATTTGACACTATATACTGATGTTGCCCTCTGGGCGCGCCCAACATTTAGAAACCCCAACGTGACTCCTGATGTTTCATTGTGGTGCCTCATATCCAACGTCCACCTTTGACAGGACTCTCGTGGGACATCGCCTTCGCTCGTCATGAGCAGCAGCTGTAACAAGGGACCTGGGACCTACGGCCATGCCAGCAGGACTCGTGCAACCCAAGCACAAACCAGCAGCTGCCGTACACTCCAGGAATTGTGACCATGCCACTCTCACCTCCTGCAGGAGCAGCAGCTGCCGTACACTCCAGGAACCGTGACCATGCCACCCTCACCTCCTGCAGGAGCAGCAGCTGCCGTACACTCCAGGAACAGTGACCATGCCACACTCACCTCCTGCAGGAGCAGCAGCTGCCGTACACTCCAGGAATTGTGACCATGCCACTCTCACCTCCTGCAGGAGCAGCAGCTGCCGTACACTCCAGGAACCGTGACCATGCCACACTCACCTCCTGCAGGAGCAGCTCCAGGTAGACTCAGAAGCCACACGCACTTCCCCCCAACATAATCCTGCTTCAACTGGCATCACAGAACCCCTGCCAAGTCTGTCTCGTATTACTCAGCCTACCTTACTTTACCTTTCCTTCACCATTGCCCTGCACCTCCAGTAGCTCATTGTTCTTGGGACATAACACTTTTTGGACCTTAACCACCAAACATTAGGGTTGTTGTTTAATGTGTTCCCGTGTCCCTGTCAGTTATGCTACACTCACTAAAGATATCAAGCCACTGATGTGTAGGTAGTTTAATGTTGTTTAATGTGTTTCCATGTCCCTCTCAGTTATACTACACTCACTGAAGATATCAAGCCACTGATGGTTAGGTAGCAGTTAAATGATAGATTTACTCGCAGATTATAAAAATATTTTCCCGTCAAACGTTAAACATTTGATGTTTAAAGATAATTTAAAGTCACATTTATTTTTATAGAATTAAGGCTTTGCGCACAGTCGTAGGTCTGTGCCATAGTATTGAGGAAAAGCTACTTGATATTTCTCTTAAAATTTGTGCATATCATAATTTGATATTTTCAGCTGGAATGGGAAAGGAAAGTGTTAACTTTGTGAGATAAATCCCTCTTCAACTTCACCTCCTAAAAGGAGCAGGAAGTTAACTAAAGTAATATGTTTTTGTCTTTTTTTATTTCCATATTTGTGTTAAGAATGGACTTAGCACTTGTGTTTGTCTTGACAAAAACTTTTCTTGAATCCAGTTTTGCATGACACCTGTTACTTTGTTTTCACTGTTAATCCTTAGGAAATACTGTAATTGTGCATTGTATTTTTCCCCAGAATGGTATCGGTATTGTGTGCAAAATTTCAATATGTAAATGCATTTGTTGATAATTATGTTTACCTTAAACTATGGTTGCATACTCTAGAGAACTTATTTTGTTTATACTATTGATATCATTAATAATTGCTAGCATTCTGTTCCCAAACTTAGTACTTGGTAGGAGCATAAGGTGGTAGTTGGTTGGAACATTAGGTAGACACACTAGGTAGAAGTACTCAATGGGAACATTAGGTAGGAGCCTCTGAAAACACTCTTAAGAGTTCCCAACTGCTATTAGTCTATTAAGGGTGAGGCATTAAAGGCTTAAAAGTGGCACTGAAATTCACCAGTTATGTTGAAACTTTTTCGATGACAAGCCCCTTGAGGGAGTTGTCAACGGGAACAAATGTTAGAGGTATAGATAAATAGATAGATATTATTTTAGTTTTTTACATTTTATTTTTGTTCTTGTAGCATTTGCTTTATAATGTAAAGATTGTTACAATATTTGCTGTGTAATATGTATGTGTGTATGTTTTCTTGTTGCATGTTATTTATTTCTATAGAGGAACAAAAGCATGTGTAAGGGTAATTGGAGGGTTTAGTCAAAGTTTCAGTATACATGTGGGTGCAAAAGCAGGACTGTGTGATGCCACCATGGCTTTTTATCATATATATGGATGGAGTGATAAGACAATAAAAAGCAAATCTATGGGCAGGAGACATAGAGATGGAAGTGTGGTAGGGAGGTTGGTGGCCAATAGCAAGTCTGTTTGCAGATGATACCGTGTTGTTTGCTGAGATCGAAGAGGAATTGCAGGTGTAAGTTTGTTTTCTGGTGTGTGTAAGAATAGTCAATTGAAGGTAAATGCAAGTTAAATTAAAGTGATGGGGTTTGAAACGAATCAGAGTGAAAGTATAAATTTTGCAAAGTATCGAACCATTGAGAGATGGGAAGGGAAAGACTGGAAGAAATGACATTAAGTATTTAGGAGATATCTTGTGTAATTTTAGTGATATGGATGGAGAGATAAGGGAAAGATCAGTACAGGGTAGAAGTCATAATAGAGTAATGAAGAGAAGAGGTGTAAGCATAGAAGTGAAGAAATGATTAAGGACAGCCTAGTCCTCCTGACCCTGACTCATGTAGCCAAAGCATGGACATAGATTGTGTCACATAGGTCAGAAATCCTGATTGTGAAAGTAAGCTATATAAGAGGACTCCCATGGTGTCATGATTAGCTATCCTGACCATGACACATTCAGAGGCCGCCCAGGGTTGAGCACATAGGTTCAAGTCCTGGTTGCGGCAGTTGGTACACAGTCAACCCATACACCCCTAGGGGTTGGCTGATAAAAGGCCTCACAACCATGTAACATTGTTGGAACTACTATTCCTTCAAACATACCCATTTTTGCTCTCCGAGATAACATTCTATCCTACCCGTTCTTCATCGCTCCCAGAACCTTCGCCCCTTCCCCAACCCTGTGACTCACTTCCGCTTCCATTCACTACTAAATCCACTTCCAGATATCTAAAACACTTCTTCCTCCAGTTTTTATCAATTCAAACTTACATCTCAGTTAACTTGTCCCTCAACCCTAGTGAACCTAATAATCTTGCTCTTATTCACATTTACTCTCAACTTTCTCCTTTCACATACTTTTCCAAACTCAGTCACCAACTTTTGAAGTTTCTGAGTCGAATCAACCACCAGAGCTGTATCATCAGCAAACAACTGACTCACTTCCCAGGCCCTCTCATCCCCAACAGACTGCATACTCGCCCCTCTCTCCAAAACTCTTTCAGTCACCTCCCTAACCACCCTATCCATAAGCACATTAAACAACCATGGGGACATCACACACCTCTGCCGCAGACCAACCTTCACTGGAACCAATCACTCTCCTCTCATCCTACTTGTACACATGCCTTACATTCTTGGTAAAAAAAATTCACAGTTTTTAGCAGCTTACCTCGCACACCATATACTCTTAAGACCTTCCACAAAGCATCTCCATCAACCCTGTCATAAGCCTTCTCCAGATCCATAAATGCTACATACAAATCCATTTGTTTTCCTAAGTATTTCTCACACATTCTTCAATGCAAACACCTGATCCCTACATCCTTTACCACCTCTGAAACCACACTGCTCTTCCCAAGTCTGATGCTCTGTACATGCCTTCACCCTCTCAGTCAGTACCCTCCCATACAATTTCCCTGAAATAATTAACAAATGTATGCCTCTGTAGTTTGAACACTCACCTTTATCCCCTTTGCCTTTGTACAATGGCACTATGCATGCTATCCGTCAAGCCTCTGGCACTTCACCATGATCCATACATACATTGAATATCCTTACCGACCAATCAACAACACAGTCACCCCTTTCTTAATAAATTCTACAGTAATGCCACTCAAGCCCACCGCCTTGCTGGATTTCATCTTCCACAAAGCTCTCACTGCCTCTTCTCTCTTAACCAAACCATTCTCCCTGACCCTCTCACTTCACACACCACCCCAACCAAAACACCCTACATCAGCTACTCTTATCATCAAACACATTCAACAAACCTTGAAAATACTCACTTCATCTCACTTCGTCACTACCTGTTATCACTTTCCCCTTGCCCCCTTCATCGATATTCCCATTTGTTCTTGTCTTATGCACGTTATTTACCTCCTTCCAAAACATCTTTTTATTCTCCCTAAAGTTTAATGATGTTCTCTCACCCCAGCTCTCATTTGTCATCTTTTTCAACCCTTGCACCTCCCTTTGGACCTCCTGTCTCTTTCTTTTATACATCTCCTGGTGCTACCTCGCTGAAGCAGAGGGTAGCAATGCTGTTTCCTGTGGGATGGGCTAGCAACAGGAATGGATGAAGGCAAGCAAGTATGAATATGTATATATATATATATTTTTTTTTTTTTTTTTTTTTTTTATACTTTGTCGCTGTCTCCCGCGTTTGCGAGGTAGCGCAAGGAAACAGACGAAAGAAATGGCCCAACCCCCCCCATACACATGTACATACACACGTCCACACACGCAAATATACATACCTACACAGCTTTCCATGGTTTACCCCAGACGCTTCACATGCCTTGATTCAATCCACTGACAGCACGTCAACCCCTGTATACCACATCGCTCCAATTCACTCTATTCCTTGCCCTCCTTTCACCCTCCTGCATGTTCAGGCCCCGATCACACAAAATCTTTTTCACTCCATCTTTCCACCTCCAATTTGGTCTCCCTCTTCTCCTCGTTCCCTCCACCTCCGACACATATATCCTCTTGGTCAATCTTTCCTCACTCATTCTCTCCATGTGCCCAAACCATTTCAAAACACCCTCTTCTGCTCTCTCAACCACGCTCTTTTTATTTCCACACATCTCTCTTACCCTTACGTTACTTACTCGATCAAACCACCTCACACCACACATTGTCCTCAAACATCTCATTTCCAGCACATCCATCCTCCTGCGCACAACTCTATCCATAGCCCACGCCTCGCAACCATACAACATTGTTGGAACCACTATTCCTTCAAACATACCCATTTTTGCTTTCCGAGATAATGTTCTCGACTTCCACACATTCTTCAAGGCCCCCAGAATTTTCGCCCCCTCCCCCACCCTATGATCCACTTCTGCTTCCATGGTTCCATCCGCTGCCAGATCCACTCCCAGATATCTAAAACACTTCACTTCCTCCAGTTTTTCTCCATTCAAACACACCTCCCAATTGACTTGACCCTCAACCCTACTGTACCTAATAACCTTGCTCTTATTCACATTTACTCTTAACTTTCTTCTTTCACACACTTTACCAAACTCAGTCCCCAGCTTCTGCAGTTTCTCACATGAATCAGCCACCAGCGCTGTATCATCAGCGAACAACAACTGACTCACTTCCCAAGCTCTCTCATCCCCAACAGACTTCATACTTGCCCCTCTTTCCAAAACTCTTGCATTCACCTCCCTAACAACCCCATCCATAAACAAATTAAACAACCATGGAGACATCACACACCCCTCCCGCAAACCTACATTCACTGAGAACCAATCACTTTCCTCTCTTCCTACACGTACACATGCCTTACATCCTCGATAAAAACTTTTCACTGCTTCTAACAACTTTCCTCCCACACCATATATTCTTAATACCTTCCACAGAGCATCTCTATCAACTCTATCATATGCCTTCTCCAGAGCCATAAATGCTACATACAAATCCATTTGTTAGAAGCAGTGAAAAGTTATTATCGAGGATGTAAGGCATGTGTACGTGTAGGAAGAGAGGAAAGTGATTGGTTCTCAGTGAATGTAGGTTTGCGGCAGGGGTGTGTGATGTCTCCATGGTTGTTTAATTTGTTTATGGATGGGGTTGTTAGGGAGGTGAATGCAAGAGTTTTGGAAAGAGGGGCAAGTATGAAGTCTGTTGGGGATGAGAGAGCTTGGGAAGTGAGTCAGTTGTTGTTCGCTGATGATACAGCGCTGGTGGCTGATTCATGTGAGAAACTGCAGAAGCTGGGGACTGAGTTTGGTAAAGTGTGTGAAAGAAGAAAGTTAAGAGTAAATGTGAATAAGAGCAAGGTTATTAGGTACAGTAGGGTTGAGGGTCAAGTCAATTGGGAGGTGAGTTTGAATGGAGAAAAACTGGAGGAAGTGAAGTGTTTTAGATATCTGGGAGTGGATCTGGCAGCGGATGGAACCATGGAAGTGGAAGTGGATCATAGGGTGGGGGAGGGGGCGAAAATTCTGGGAGCCTTGAAGAATGTGTGGAAGTCGAGAACATTATCTCGGAAAGCAAAAATGGGTATGTTTGAAGGAATAGTGGTTCCAACAATGTTGTATGGTTGCGAGGCGTGGACTATGGATAGAGTTGTGCACAGGAGGATGGATGTGCTGGAAATGAGATGTTTGAGGACAATGTGTGGTGTGAGGTGGTTTGATCGAGTAAGTAACGTAAGGGTAAGAGAGATGTGTGGAAATAAAAAGAGCGTGGTTGAGAGAGCAGAAGAGGGTGTTTTGAAATGGTTTGGTCACATGGAGAGAATGAGTGAGGAAAGATTGACCAAGAGGATATATGTGTCGGAGGTGGAGGGAACGAGGAGAAGAGGGAGACCAAATTGGAGGTGGAAAGATGGAGTGAAAAAGATTTTGTGTGATCGGGGCCTGAACATGCAGGAGGGTGAAAGGAGGGCAAAGAATAGAGTGAATTGGAGCGATGTGGTATACCGGGGTTGATGTGCTGTCAGTGGATTGAATCAAGGCATGTGTATGGGGGTGGGTGTGGCCATTTCTTTCGTCTGTTTCCTTGCGCTACCTCGCAAACACGGGAGACAGCGACAAAGCAAAAAAAAATATATATATATATTTATTATTTATTTATGTATTTATTTTGCTTTGTCGCTGTCTCCCGCGTTTGCGAGGTAGCGCAAGGAAACAGACGAAAGAAATGGCCCAACCCACCCCCATACACATGTATATACATACACGTCCACACACGCAAATATACATACCTATACATCTCAATGTACACATATATATACACACACAGACATATACATATATAAACATGTACATAATTCATACTGTCTGCCTTTATTTATTCCCATCGCCACCTCGCCACACATGGAATAACATCCCCCTCCCACCTTATGTGTGCGAGGTAGCGAGCTGTGTGTGTGTGTGTGCATGTGTGGACGTGTATGTATATACATGTGTATGTGGGTGGGTTGGGCCATT
The DNA here is from genome assembly GCF_036320965.1 of Panulirus ornatus. Classification (NCBI taxonomy): domain Eukaryota; kingdom Metazoa; phylum Arthropoda; class Malacostraca; order Decapoda; family Palinuridae; genus Panulirus; species Panulirus ornatus. The sequence goes on along the minus strand of NC_092236.1, from coordinate 5,950,069 downwards.
TTTTTGTCTGTTTCCTTGCGCTACCTCGCCGACGCGGGAGACAGCGACAGAGTGAAAATAAATAAAATAAATCATTTTTTATTTCAGTATACTTTGTCGCTGTCTCCCACATTAGCGAGGTAGCACAAGAAAACAGGCGAAAGAATGGCCCAACCCACCCACATACTCATGTATATACATACACACCCACACAGGCACACATACATACCTATACATCTCAACATATACATATATATACACACACAGACATATACATATATACACATGTACATAATTCATACTGTCTGCCCTTATTCATTCCCGTCGCCACCCCACTTCTCCTCGTTCCCTCCACCTCTGACACGTATATCCTCTTTGTCAATCTTTCCTCACTCATTCTCTCCATATATATATGGATCATAGGGTGGGGGAGGGGGCGAAAATTCTGGGAGCCTTGAAGAATGTGTGGAAGTCGAGAACATTATCTCGGAAAGCAAAAATGGGTATGTTTGAAGGAATAGTGGTTCCAACAATGTTGTATGGTTGCGAGACGTGGGCTATGGATAGAGTTGTGCGCAGGAGGATGGATGTGCTGGAAATGAGATGTTTGAGGACAATATGTAGTGTGAGGTGGTTTGATCGAGTAAGTAACGTAAGGGTAAGAGAGATGTGTGGAAATAAAAAGAGCGTGGTTGAGAGACCAGAAGAGGGTGTTTTGAAATGGTTCGGGCACATGGAGAGAATGAGTGAGGAAAGATTGACCAAGAGAATATATGTGTCGGAGGTGGAGGGAACGAGGAGAAGAGGGAGACCAAATTGGAGGTGGAAAGATGGAGTGAAAAAGATTTTGTGTGATCAGGGCCTGAACATGCAGGAGGGTGAAAGGAGGGCAAGGAATAGAGTGAATTGGAGCGATGTGGTATACCGGGGTTGACGTGCTGTCAGTGGATTGAATCAAGGCATGTGAAGCGTCTGGGGTAAACCATGGAAAGCTGTGTAGGTATGTATATTTGCGTGTGTGGACGTATGTATATACATGTGTATGGGGGTGGGTTGGGCCATTTCTTTCGTCTGTTTCCTTGCGCTACCTCGCAAACGCGGGAGACAGCGACAAAAAAAAATATTTTTTTTTTTTTTTTTTTTTTTTTTTTTTTTTTTTTTTTTTTTTTTTATACTTTGTCGCTGTCTCCCGCGTTTGCGAGGTAGCGCAAGGAAACAGACGAAAGAAATGGTCCAACCCCCCCCCCATACACATGTACATACACACGTCCACACACGCAAATATATATATATATATATATATATATATATATATATATATATATATATATATATATATTTATTTTTTATTATTATTATACAGACATATACATATGTATATATATATATATATATATATATATATATATATATATATATATATATGAATAAATTTTAGATAGAATAAAAAGATGCTTTGGAAGGAGGTAAATAAAGTGCGTAGGACAAGGGAACAAATGGGAACTTCAGTGAAGGGGGCTAATGGGGAGGTGATAACAAGTAGTGGTGATGTGAGAAGGAGATGGAGTGAGTATTTTGAAGGTTTGTTAAATGTGTTTGATGATATAGTGGCAGATATAGGGTGTTTTGGTCGAGGTGGTGTGCAATGTGAGAGGGTTAGGGAAAATGATTTGGTAAACAGAGAAGAGGTAGTAAAAGCTTTGCAGAAGATGAAAGCCGGCAAGGCAGCGGGTTTGGATGTTATTGCAGTGAAATTTATTAAAAAAGGGGGTGACTGTATTGTTGACTGGTTGGTAAGGTTATTTAATGTATGTATGATTCATGGTGAGGTGCCTGAGGATTGGCAGAATGCATGCATAGTGCCATTGTACAAAGGCAAAGGGGATAAGAGTGAGTGCTCAAATTACAGAGGTGTAAGTTTCTTGAGTATTCCTGGTAAATTATATGGGAGGGTATTGATTAAGAGGGTGAAGGCATGTACAGAGCATCAGATTGGGGAAGAGCAATGTGGTTTCAGAAGTGGTAGAGGATGTGTGGATCAGGTGTTTGCTTTGAAGAATGTATGTGAGAAATACATAGAAAAGCAAATGGATTTGTATGTAGCATTTATGGATCTGGAAAAGGCATATGATAGAGTTGATAGAGATGCTCTGTGGAAGGTATTAAGAATATATGGTGTGAGAGGCAAGTTGTTAGAAGCAGTGAAAAGTTTTTATCGAGGATGTAAGGCATGTGTACGTGTAGGAAGAGAGGAAAGTGATTGGTTCTCCGTGATTGTAGGTTTGCGGCAGGGGTGTGTGATGTCTCCATGGTTGTTTAATTTGTTTATGGATGGGGTTGTTAGGCAGGTGAATGCAAGAGTTTTGGAAAGAGGGGCAAGTATGCAGTCTGTTGTGGATGAGAGAGCTTGGGAAGTGAGTCAGTTGTTGTCAGCTGATGATACAGCACTGATGGCTGATTCATGTGAGAAACTGCAGAAGCTAGTGACTGAGTTTGGTAAAGTGTGTGAAAGAAGAAAGTTGAGAGTAAATGTGAATAAGAGTAAGGTTATTAGGTACAGTAGGGTTGAGGGTCAAGTATATTGGGAGGTAAGTTTGAATGGAGAAAAGCTGGAGGAAGTGAAGTGTTTTAGATATCTGGGAGTGGATTTGGCAGCGGATGGAACCATGGAAGCGGAAGTGAATCATAGGGTGGGGGAGGGGGCGAAAATTCTGGGAGCCTTGAAGAATGTGTAGAAGTTGAGAACATTATCTCGGAAAGCAAAAATGGGTATGTTTGAAGGAATAGTGGTTCCAACAATGTTGTATGGTTGCGAGGCGTGGGCTATGGATAGAATTGTGCACAGGAGGGTGGATGTGCTGGAAATGAGATGTCTGAGGACAATATGTCTGGTGGTTTATATGTGAGGTGGTTTGATCAAGTAAGTAATAATAGGGTAAGAGAGATGTGTGGTAATAAGAAGAGTGTGGTTGAGAGAGCAGAAGAGGGTGTTTTGAAATGGTTTGGTCACATGGAGAGAATGAGTGAGGAAAGATTGACCAAGAGGATATATGTGTCAGAGGTGGAGGGAATGAGAAGTGGGAGACCAAATTGGAGGTGGAAAGATGGAGTGAAAAAGATTTTGAGTGATCGGGGCCTGAACATGCAGGAGGGTGAAAGGTGTGCAAGGAATAGAGTGAATTGGAACGATGTGGTATACCGGGGTCGACGTGCTGTCAATGGATTGAACCAGGGCATATGAAGCGTCTGGGGTAAACCATGGAAAGTTCTGTGGGGCCTGGATGTGGAAAGGGAGCTATGGTTTCGGGGCATTATTACATGACAGCTAGAGACTGAGTGTGAACAAATGGGGCCTTTGTTGTCTTTTCCTAGCGCTACCTCGCACACATGAGGGGGGAGGGTGTTGTTATTCCATGTGTGGCGGGGTGGCGATGGGAATGAATAAAGGCAGACAGTATGGATTATGTACATGGATATATATGTATATGTCTGTGTGTGTATATATATATATGTACACATTGAGATGTATAGGTATGTCTATGTGCTGTGTGTGGACGTGTATGTATATACATGTGTATGTGGGTGGGTTGGGCCATTCTTTCGTTTGTTTCCTTGCACTACCTCACTAATGCGGGAGACAGCGAGAAAGCAAAATAATAAATGAATTAATTTAAATGAGTGACTGAGTTTGGTAAAGTGTGTGGAAGAAGAAAGTTAAGAGTAAATGTGAATAAGAGCAAGGTTATTAGGTACAGTAGGGTTGAGGGTCAAGTCAATTGGGAGGTGAGTTTGAATGGAGAAAAACTGGAGGAAGTGAAGTGTTTTAGATATCTGGGAGTGGATCTGGCAGCGGATGGAACCATGGAAGCGGAAGTGGATCATAGGGTGGGGGAGGGGGCGAAAATTCTGGGGGCCTTGAAGAATGTGTGGAAGTCGAGAACATTATCTCGGAAAGCAAAAATGGGTATGTTTGAAGGAATAGTGGTTCCAACAATGTTGTATGGTTGCGAGGCGTGGGCTATGGATAGAGTTGTGCGCAGGAGGATGGATGTGCTGGAAATGAGATGTTTGAGGACAATGTGTGGTGTGAGGTGGTTTGATCGAGTGAGTAACGTAAGGGTAAGAGAGATGTGTGGAAATAAAAAGAGCGTGGTTGAGAGAGCAGAAGAGGGTGTTTTGAAGTGGTTTGGGCACATGGAGAGAATGAGTGAGGAAAGATTGACCAAGAGGATATATGTGTCGGAGGTGGAGGGAACGAGGAGAAGAGGGAGACCAAATTGGAGGTGGAAAGATGGAGTGAAAAAGATTTTGTGTGATCGGGGCCTGAACATGCAGGAGGGTGAAAGGAGGGCAAGGAATAGAGTGAATTGGAGCGATGTGGTATACCGGGGTTGACGTGCTGTCAGTGGATTGAATCAAGGCATGTGAAGCGTCTGGGGTAAACCATGGAAAGCTGTGTAGGTATGTATATTTGCGTGTGTGGACGTATGTATATACATGTGTGTTGGGGGGGTTGGGCCATTTCTTTCATCTGTTTCCTTGCGCTACCTCGCAAACGCGGGAGACAGCGACAAAGTATAATAAAAAAATAATAAAAAATAATTTAAATGAATATAAATATAAATGAATGTGAGAGATGGGCAGATTAGAAAGGGTAGTGAGTGGTGGGATTATTAGTGAAAGAGAAGAGAGAGGCGTTTGGACAATTTTTGCAGGGAAATAGTGCAAATGACTGGATGTATAAAAGAAAGAGGCAAGAGGTCAAGAGAAAGGTGCAATAGGTGAAAAAGAGGGCAAATGAGAGATAGGGTGAGAGGATCTTTAAATTTTAGGGAGAGTAAAAAGATGTTTTGGAAAGAGGTAAATAAAGTGTGTAAGACAAGAGATCAAATGGGAACATCGGTGAAGGGGGTTAATGGGGAAGTAATAACAAGTAGTGGTGATGTGAGAAGATGGAGTGAATATTTTGAAGGTTTGTTGAATGTGTTAGATGATAGAGTGGCAGATATAGTTTGTTTTGGTCAAAGTGGTGTGTGAAGTGAGAGGGCCAGGAAGAATGGTTTGATAACAGAGAAGAGGTAGTGAAAGCTTTACGGAAGATGAAAGCCAGCAAGGCAGCGGGTTTGAATGGTATTGCAGTGGAATTTATTAAAAAAGGGGATGACTGTGTTGTTCACTGATTGTTGAGGATATTCATTGTATGTAAGGCTCGTGGTGAAGTGCCTGAGGATTGGTGGAATGCATGTTAGTGCCATTGTGCAAAGGCAAAGGGGATAAAGGTGAGTGTTCAAATTGCAGAGGTATAAGTTTGTTGAGTATTCCTGGAAAATTGTATGGGAGGGTGTTGATTGAGAGGGTAATGGCATATACAGAGCATCAGATTGGGGAAGAGCAATGTGGTTTCAGAAGTGGTAGAGGATGTGTGGATCAGGTGTTTGCTTTGAAGAATGTATGTGAAAAATACTTAGAAAAACAAATGGATTTCTATGTAGCATTTATGGATCTGGAGAAGGCATATGATAAGAGTTGATAGAGATGCTCGGTGGAAGGTATTAAGAGTATATGGTGTGGGAGGCAAGTTGCTAGATTCAGTGAAAAGTTTTTATCGAGGATGTAAGGCATGTGTACGAGTAGGAAGAGAGGAAAGTGATTGGTTCCCAGTGAATGTTGGTTTGCGGCAGGGTTGGGTGATGTCTCCATGATTGTTTAATTTGCTTATGGATGGGGTTGTTAGGAGGTGAATGCAAGAGTTTTTGGTGAGAAGGGCAAGTATGCAGTCTGTTGAGGATGAGAGGGCTTGAGAAGTGAATCAGTTGTTCGCTGATGATACAGTGCTAGTGGCTGATTTGGGTGAGAAACTGCAGAAACTGGTGACTGAGTTTGGTAAAGTGTGTGAAAGAAGAAAGCTGACAGTAAATGTGAATAAGAGCTAGGTTATTAGGTACAGTAGGGTTGAGGGACAAATCAATTGTGAGGTAAGTTTGAATGGAGAAAAACTGGAGGAAGTGAAGTGTTTTAGATATCTGGGAGTGAATTTGGCAGCGGATGGAACCATAGAAGCGGAAGTGAGTCACAGGATGGGGAGGGGGCGAAAGTTCTGAGGGGATTAAAGAATATGTGGAAGGCGAGAACATTATCTCGGAAAGCAAAAATGGGTATTTTTGAAGGAATAGTGGTTCCAACAACGTTATATGGTTGCAAGGCGTGGGCTATAGATAGGGTTGTGCGGAGGAGGGTGGATGTGTTGGAAATGAGATGTTTGAGGACAATATGTGGTGTGAGGTGGTTTGATTGAGTAAGTAATGAAAGGGTAAGAGATATGTGTGGTAATAAAAAGAGTGTGGTTGAGAGAGCAGAAGAAGGTGTATTGAAATGGTTTGGTCACATGGAGAGAATGAGTGAGGAAAGATTGACAAAGAGGATATGTGTGCCAGAGGTGGAGGGAACGAGGAGAAGTGGGAGACCAAATTGGAGGTGGAAAGATGGAGTGAAAAAGATTTTGAGTGATTGGGGCCTGAACATGCAGGAGGGTAAAAGGTGTGCAAGGAATAGAGTGAATTGGAATGATGTATACTGGGGTCGACGTGCTGTCAATGGATTGAACCAGGGCATGTGAAGCGTCTGGAGTAAACCATGGAAAGTTTTGTGGGGCCTAGATGTGGAAAGGGGGCTGTGGTTTCAGGGCATTATTCATGACAGCTGGAGTTTGAGTATGAACAAATGTGGCCTTTGTTGTCTTTTCCTAGTGTTACCTCGCACACGTGGGGGGGGGTGTCATTTCATGTGTGGTGGGGTGGCGACGGGAGATTGAATAAGGGCAGCAAGTATGAATTATGTACATGTGTATATATGTATATGTCTGTGTATGTATATATATGTGTACGTTGAAATGTATAGGTATGTATATGTGTGTGTGTGGACGTGTATGGAAGTACATGTGTATGTAGGTGGGTTGGTCCATTCTTTCATCTGCTTCCTTGCGCTACCTCGCTAACGTGGGAGATAGCGACAAAGTGTATAAAAAATTATTTTTTTATTTTATTATACTTAGTCACTGTCTCCCGCGTTAGTGGGGTAGCACAAGGAAACAGACGAAAGAATGGCCCAGCCCACCCACATACACATGCATATACATAAACGCCCACACATGCACATATACATACCCATACATTTCAACATATACATACACAGACATACTTATATACACAAGTACATATTCATGCTTGCTGCATTCATCCATTCCCATCACCACACATGAAACAGCACCCCTTCCCCCCGCACATGCATGAGGTAGCGCTAGGAAAACAACAAAGGCCACATTCATTCACAGTCTCTAGCTGTCATGTGTAATGCGCCAAAACCACAGCTCCCTTTCCACATCCAGGCCCCACAAAACTTTCCACGGTTTACCCCAGACGCTTCACATGCCCTAGTTAAATCCATTGACAGCACGTCCACCCCGGTATACCGCATCGTTCCAATTCACTCTATTCCTTGCACGCCTTTCACCCTCCTGTATGTTCAGGCCCCGATCACTCAAAATCTTTTTCACTCTATCCTTCCACCTCCAATTTGGTCTTGATTAGGGCCTCAGCTGCCCGTACTGTCTCGGTTAACATGAAAAAAGTAGTAAGACTATATGTAACGAATTATTAAATAAATTGGTTTATGAGAGATTCGGTACAGCAGGGCGTGAATTGTAGAGTGGGTAAAACACAATGGTGTGAAGTGTTTCACTCCATCCTTCCACCTCCAGTTTGGTCTTGATTAGGGCCTCAGCTGCCCATACTGTCACGGTTAACATGAAAAAAGTAGTATGACTATATGTAACGAATTAAGAAATAAATTGGTTTATGAGAGATTCGGTACAGCAGGGAGTGAATTGTAGAGTGGGTAAAACACAATGGTTTGGGCATGTGGAAAGAGTGCAAGATGTGGAGTTTACAGGGAGCGTATGATAGTAAGATTAAAGGAGTTGGTGTGAGATTCCAGACGACCACTTGTGATATGGAGAAACAGAGTGGAAGGAGAGAAATAGTGGAAAAATCCATGAAATGGTGTCCAAGGGAGGCAAGTAAGTATAGGGATAAGTGGACACTTTTGCCATGGTAGGCAACAGACATCAAATATATAGATAGAACCAATACTCCCTGCCTGGGTATTGTGAGGGTTAGTAATGCCAGCACTTCAGTGTTTCTCAAATTGCATTCCTTTGACCCAGGTAGATGTCATTTCTGTCTGCCTCACCCACATGTGGACTACTGGCATTCTGTTCACAAACATACATACAGTCTCTTATTCATACATAACACTTGACACTCAAATCGTACAGCTCATTCTTCATAACTCCAGATTTTCCAGATTAGCCTGCCTTTTGGCAAAATGTTAGGAGCAATGGCAGTGAGTAGTAGGTAGGAATGTTTAGGTAGAAGTAGTAGGTGGGAACATCAGCCAAGAGTAATAGTAGTCAGTAGGAACATTAGATAGGAGCCCCTGCAAACACTGCACTAGAGTTGCCCACTGCCAGTGGCCTGCTAAGGGTGAGGCGTGTAAGGCTAAGAAGAAGCGCTGGAGTTCACTAGTTATGGAGACACTATTGCAGTGGCCACCGCCTTGAGGAAGTTCATGTTGGGAATAAGCATTAGAGATATATCTAGATAGATTAACCATGGCAGAAGTTTGCTTTTTTTTCTGATTGGAATTTCTAATAAAGGTCATCTCTATGAAAGTCTTGTTTACTCAAGGATGTTATATAGACCAAGATTATGTATTTCTTCAGTGCTGCTGCTTAGCCTTTAGTGCCTCTACCTTACAGGCAACTCTGGCACAGTGTCTACAGAGATTCTAATCTGTTGTATTTAGTTGCCATATATAAAATGGGATTAAAAGTAAATTCTTGAAATCTATAGAAACTTTTAATGAAGGATGAATTACTCTAAACACTAAATCTCTCTTGACAGATCGTGAAGCCATCTTCTTCCCATTCTCTCTTTGTCACCAGCATCTCGGGGAAATGTGCAGATCTACTGATGGCAGCACCCCCTCTCCAAGCATATGTGGAGGGACTGTGGGAAAAAAAAAATCGCCCTTAGCAAGACAAAAATCACACCCTGCATTTAACATATTCTGTAAAGAAAATTTATTAAACAAAATTCATACCCTGCATTCAATAATATGTAAAGATTATGAAAAGAAAATCATCAATGTACTACTCCATTTTATATATATTGTAGCAGTACTCCATTACTCATACTTATTTTTGTAAATATGCTATTTTATTTTTTTTATTTTTTATTTCTTTTAATTATACTCCATAGCTGCTATTACCCAAAGGAAAACAATAATGTATCAAATTTAAACTTTAACTTGTTATACACCAATCTAAATCTCTGATGCCCATTCCCTTGGGGAACTCCCATCAAGAAGTTGGCCACAGCAAAAAAATAATCCACTTATTCCTGTCCCTACATGCCCCAATCACAAATTTTTTTTCACTCCATCCTTTCATCTCCATTTTGGTCTTGTTCCCTCCACTTTTGACATATATATCCTCTTATCAACTTTTCCTCACTCATTCTCTACATATGTCCAAAACGTTTCAGCACATCCTCTTCTGCTCTCTCAACCACTCACTTTTCATTACCACACATCTTTCAATCTTTCATTACTTACTTGACCAAAACACCTACCATCATAAGCAAACAACAACTGACTCGCTTCCCAGGCCCTCTCATCTCCCACAGACTGCATACAAGATTCTCACATTTATCTCTCACCATTCCATCCATAAACAAACCAAACCACCATGGTGACATCACACACCTTGCATCCTTGATAAAAACTTTTCACTACTTCAAACAGTTTTACTTCCACACAGATTAAGGCCTTCCACAAAGCATCTCTGTCATATGCATACTTGAGCCATAAATGCCAAATACAAATCCCATCTTTTTTAGAAATTTCTTACATTTGTTAAAACAAGCACCTGATCCACACCTCTTCTACCACTTATAAAACCAAACTGCTCCTCCCCTGTATAATGCTCTGTACATGCCTTCACCCCTTCAATCAACAGCCTCCCATACAACTTTCCAGGTATATTCAACTAACTTATACCCCTGAAGTTTGAACACATCTTTATACAATGGCATTATATATGCATTCTGCTAATCCTCAGGCACCTCACCATAAGCCATGAATGCAATGAATATCTTTACCAACCAATCAATGACAATCATCCCTTTCTTATTCTTGCATCAAAATTGCTGTCATACCACTCAGCTGCTGCTCCCAAAACACTTGCTTCTCACGATCTCTCTTCTCATAGCCAGATGCATAAGCTCTAATAATCACAAATCAAAATCTATGCCCATTTTATCAATACCTATACATAAGTAATTGCACCATAACCATTGGGCAATATGATCACAATGTCTACCCAAGAGAACCAAGCTAAATTTTCCTCGCCCCATTGTCGTCATCATCCGTGGATCAACATTTCCATACATTCGCCATAGCTGCAGCATACTAGGAGGCAGGTACTGAAGCATCGTCATGTTTGCAGGTGTCCCACCATGTACTCCAGGTCCACCAGCACTGCCAGACGCCATTGCAGCCATAGCTGGACTTCGAAGGTTGCCCACATCTGCATGTGCTGCCAGTTGGGAGGCCAGTGCTGGCATTTGTGTTGTTGGGTATACCACCAGCAGGTGATCCATGTCCTATCATACCCATGTCACCATACATAGGAGATGGATTCTTGTGAAGCTTACGACAGTGATGCTCCTCAGCCAAAGCTGCAACTCCTTCAGACGCCAATGCAGCCATAGCTGGACCTCCAAGGTTGCCCATACCTGCATGTGCTGCCAGGTTAGGACTGCCAGTTGGGAGGCCAGCGCTGGCATTTATGTTGTTGGGTATACCACCAGCTGGTGATCCACGTCCCATCATAGCCATGTCACCATATATAGGAGATGGATTCTTGTGAAGCTTACGACAGTGATGCTCTTCAGCCAAAGCTACAACTCCCTCTTCATCAACAAATTGCTGTGCATCAACCAAGTTCTGAACAGGTGTAGAAATCTTGAATGCATGCCGCACTAACTTCACCACTGATGAGCCTGGCCCTCCATCACCACCACCTCCACCATCATTGATGCGGGAAATGGTGATAAAGTAAATAAATATAATTGAATACATATAAGGTTGATATAAATGCATTGTGAAAGTTCACGCGAGTATATGGTAACGGAGGCAAGTTGCTAGAATAAGTGAAAAGTTTCTACTAAGGATGTAGGATGTAAGGCATGTGTAAGAGTAATAAGAAAGGAGAGTGATCGGTTCCTAGTGAAGGTCAGTCTGCCCCATGGTTGTTAAATTTGTATATGGATAGGGTGTTTAGGGAGGTAAATGCAAGAGTTTTGGGGAGGGGGGCAAGTATGCAGTTTGAGAGGGCCTGGGAAAAGAGTAGGATGTTCGCCAATGATACAGCTCTAGTGGCTGATTCAAGTGAGAAACTGCAGAAGTTGGTGACTGAGTTTGGAAAAGTGTGTGAAAAGAGAAAGTTGAGAGTAAATGTGAATAAGAGCAAGGTTATTAGGTTCAGTAAGGTTGAGAGACAAGTTAAATGGGATATAAGTTTGAATGGAGAAAAATTGGAGGAAGTGAAGTGTTTTAGATATCTGGAAGTGGACTTAGCATCGAATGGAACCATGGAAACAAGTGAGTCACAAGGTGGGGGAAGACGCGAAGGTTCTGGGGACAATAGAGAATGTGTGGAAGGATAGAATGTTGTTTCGAAGAACAAAAATGGGTATGTCTGAAAGGAATAGTAGTTTCAACAATGTCATATGATTGCGAGGCATGGGGTAGAGATAGGGTTGTATGGAGGGTGGTTGGATGTGTTGGAAATTAAACATCTGAGGACAATATGTGGTGTGAGGTGGTCAGTTCGAGTAAGTAATGAAGAGGTAAGAGAAATGTGTGGAAATAAAAAGAATGTGCTTGAGAGAGCAGAAGGTGTGTCGAAATGGTTTGGATATATGGAAAATGAGAGAAGAAAGACTTGACAAAGAGGATATATTTGTCAGAGGTGGAGGGAACAAGGAGAAGCAGGCTGAAGGTGGAAGGATGGAGTGAAGAAGATTTTGAGCAATCAGGGCCTGAACATACAGGAGGGTGAGAGGCGTGCAAGGAATAGAGAGAACTGGAATGATGTGCTGTCAATGGACTGAACCAGGAAATGTGAAGCATCTAGAGTAAACCATGGAAAGGGCTGTGGGGCCTGGATGTGGATAGGGAACTGTGGTTTCAGTGTATTAAACATGACAGCTATGGACTGAGTGTGAAAAAATGTGGCCTTTTTTGTCTTTTCCTGGTGCTACCTTGCTGAAGCAGGGGGTAGCAATGCTGTTCCCTGTGGGCTAGGAATGGATGAAGGCAAGCCATTGTGAAAAATCTCTAGCATATTCCTCAAACCCTGTTGCTGTACCCACAAAACAAAGTGTGAACGTATATTTTGACTGGAATACCTGACATCCCTACACAAATGCCATCCTAGTTATGACACTTGTCATTCAAACTTGTGTCCACAAAGTTGTCGAAAGTGATAACCTTAATTCTTCTATTACCTCCAACTCTGCTCCCATGAATATGTGGCTTAACATTTATCAAGTGCAAGTGTACCCAAAACCTTATCATTCAAATTACCTTAATGCTAAGAAACAGCACTGGAGTTTACCGATTATGTTGACTTTTGCCATGGCTACCCCCTTGAGGAAGTTCCCAAAGAGGACAGACATCAAAGATACAGATAGATAGATAGATCTGTGTGAGGTGTTACATGAAAACTATTTTAAATATACATGTATAAAGATTCACACACTTACTTCTTTGCAAGAGTAACATTAACTTCAAATTCATCAGGTGACATGGACCTAACATCCTTATATACTCGGTCCTTAAACCCCACGAAATTGCAGCTGCCACCCGTTAAAAGAATGTTTCTGAAAAAGTTAGGTGACTTAATAGTGTACAGATAAATATAGACAGCTTTCACTGGTTCATACAAGGAAAAGCATACAAAGAATTTCCCGCCAAAAAAATTAATATCTTAAACAAAAAGACTGCACAAAGTTCAAGTTCTTAACAAGGTCCATTCTTAACATAAGCATTTTACAAAATAGTATCTGCAATGCATTTTTGCCAACTGCAAACCTCTGAGAACTATTGCTTTTGAACATCTGAATCTGATGTTAACATTTCTACAAACTCATTCCTTCTAAATTGTTATTCATTTACACAATTATTTGCATAATTCCATGGCATACTCTATATACCCATCTCACCCTGTGCCTGCCATCCACTCATTCAAGTATAACTTAGTTCATTACTTAATACTTATATACTATGTCCACGTATGATCGTATTGATTTTCATATACATTCTATTCACTTGTGTATCTTGAGTAGGTTGCCAGGACATACATGCTACTATAATGAATACTGACTATCTAAACAAGAGGACTGATTAAAAGAATGGAAGTGAATAGGTTTTTCACTGATATATGTGTGATTAGGAGAGACAAAGCAAGCACTCAAGAAGGTAATAAAAAAGGGGATGGTATACCAAGATGGAAATACAAAAGGAATTTTGATCTCACAAAAATTTAGTTCTTCCCACAAGGAAGGCTAATGAGCAACTGAAGTAAGACAGCTCCAGTCTCTTTGGGAATGATGTACAATATCCTAACCATAACTTCTGTGTACACCCACCATCTCCCCCAAAGAATGGGAAACCCAGCACTGAATAGCCTTGGAAGCTCCAGCACTTGGCTTATAAGCATAATTTTTTTAATCCAATCAATACCAAAGAATGGAATCACTTTGATCAAATTACTACTAACCACCATCAGTGTTACTGGGATAAGCCTGATGTCACAAGCTTTAAATCCAGATTGAACAAACGCAATTCATTACAGCAATATACCAAGTAAACTACAGGAAGTGAAGTGTAAGGGTAAAGAAGGGTTGGAAATGAGTCAAGGTTTGCAGACTGGCCTCCACAATAACAAGAAAAAATCTGTACACAAGTTCATATAACACTACTCTTAGTAGAGTACTGACCTGTAAAGATGAGGTCTTGTTTCCTCTGGACATTTATTAATAGAGTGAACAATAGCCTCTGTGATGCCCATCTCCTGAATTCCAACATCACTTGGATAAAAAAGAAGCTCAGGAATACTGAAGCGTTCATTGTTGAGACGAATCAGCTGAAAATGTGTGATGATTCATATTAATTCACTTGCAAAAAATCTGGCTATTTATAAAAGGTTGTCTCGAATGCTCAAAAGGTAATATAAGGCACCCGTATAGGCACCATTGTTATCCAAATCCAAATGCACCTTCAATATTTCTTCCAAATATACACCCCATTTCCAATCAATTCCCTTTACATCACAATGGTATATAAAAGAGTCATTCTCTATAGCCTTATTCCCAAAGCCTGAATGTAACTTTACTGTACATTCAAATATGTGCTATACATTTCAAATGTAAAAAGATTAATCAATCAACATAAGATATTCATTCCAATTGCATCTATACAGCAAGTAAAGAAATATGTTTTAACATCTTGGACAAATTCTGTTTGACAACTTTGTCAATCACTATAATCAAGAACTTTTAAAAACACTGTATTCCCAACATCTCTGATTTCTGCTACCAACCCCAAGAATTCATAATCATACATGCCGAATTTGCAAAAACTTCTTTATCTAGAAAGAAGTCATTATCTTACATTATGAAACTAATAATCAAATTAGAAAGAATTCAACTGAAAATTACCTTAGACTTCAGTGAACATACAAATGCAACACTGGCTCAAATTAAGGTCTAAATGTAGGTTACAGTTAAAAGAGGATTAAATGATTAAACATAGAAAACCAACCTGTTCACCTGAAGTGGGTTTGCCAGTAGATTCTTCACGAGATCGAAGATAACCACGCTTGATTGTGGTGAAATCTGGTAGGACATAGTCACGTAAAATGGTATTTTCCTGCTTACTACTCCTGGCCATCGTCATATTAGCATTGAAGTCAAGACTTACAAAACATGCATCTTCCTTCACCTGGTTAATCACATATGTCTCATCCATGACGTTGAGCTGCCTAATAATACATGATTGAGGTAAATAAGTTATAAGCTAAGCCTTACCTAATCACTTGCTACAACTGGAAAAACATTAGAGCTAAAGGGAAAAAAGCATGTTATCATGAAAAAGACATTAAAAAACTGAGAGGATAATTGAATGCCAAAATAATATTGCATTCAAGTTCCCTTCTTTGCCTATCTACCTTTAATATTTTTCTACAGTCACACAAAAAGCATAATACAATGCTGCTGGATGAATTTAAACTAGAGGGGCAAGGAAAAATTCAACTGAACAACCCAATTATGTTGAACAAAACACTAAAACCAACAACAGTGATCATTTTGAGTATACTAAGAGAGTATACATGCCAGAAGGAAAAGGGGTAAACCAAGGAGGAGGTGGAAGGATGGAGTGAAAAATCATTTGAAGGCTTGGAGCCTGAACATGTAGGAAGGCCCAAGACATGCAAGGAACAGCTAATTGGAGCAATGTGGATTTGTATGTATCTCACTTGTTTTCTCCTATATTTTGCAGAATTTGTAGTCGATTATTAATTCATGCATTAGATAAAAAGCTACTGAAGAGAACTGTGTAGAAAAAACATTTTCTTTTATTACACTTGATCGCCATTTCCAATTTCAGCAAGGTAGCACCAGGAAACAGATGAAGAAAGCTATCCACTCATATACACACGTATATAGATAAGAATATATGCACATTATATATATTATATTCATTATACTTGATCACCATTTCCCGCATCAGCGAGGTGGTGCCAGGAAACAGATGATGAGTGTCCCATCCACTCATATACACATATATATACATAAATGCCCAGACATGCACATATACCTATATATACATATCAACATACACACATTCATACATGTACGTACACATGCGGACGTATACGTATACACACACGTACATATTCATGCTTACCTCATCCATTCCTGTCGCTATCCCATTCCACAGGGAACAGCTTCACCACCCCCTGCATCAGCAAAGCAGCACCAGGAAAAGACAAAAAAGGCCACATTCATTCACACTCAATCTCTATCTGTCATGTGTAATGCACTGAAACCAGAACTCCCAATCCACATCCAGGCACCACAAACCTTTCCATGGTTTACCCTAAACGTTTCACATGCCCTGGTTCAGTCCATTAACAGCATGTCGACCCCAGTATACCACATCGCTCCAATTCACTCTATTCCTTGCATGCCTCTTACCCTCCTACATGTTCAGGCCCAAATCGCTCAAAATCTTCTTGTATTTCAATTTCTAAAGGAGGAATGCAAGAGTTTGGAGAGAGGGGCAAGTATGCAGTCTGTTGTGGACGAGAGAGCTTGGGAAGTGAGTCAGTTGTTGTTTGCTGATGATACAGCACTGGTGGATGATTCGGGTGAGAAACTGCAGAAGCCGGTGACTGAGTTTGGTAAAGTGTGTGAAAGAAGAAAGCTGGGAGTAAATGTGAATAAGAGCAAGGTTATTATGTACAGTAGGGCTGAGGGACAAGTCAATTGCAAGGTAAGTTTGAATGGAGAAAAACTGGAGGAAGTGAAGTGTTTTAGATATCTGGGAGTGAATTTGGCAGCGGATGGAACCATGGAAGCGAAAGTGAGTCACAGGATGGGGGAGGGGGCGAAGGTTATGGGAACATTGAAAATGTGTGGATGGCAAGACCATTATCTTGGAAAGCGAAAATGGGTATGTTTGAAGGAATAGTGGTTCCAACAATGTTATATGGTTGTGAGGAGTGGGCTGTAAATAGAGTTGTGCAGAGGAGGGTGGATGTGTTGGAAATGAGATGTTTGAGGACAATATGTGGTGTTAGGTGGTTTGATCGAGCAAGTAATGAAAGGGTAAGAGATGTGTGGTAATAAAAAGAGTGTGGTTGAGAGAGCAGAAGAGGGTGTACTGAAATGGTTTGGTCACATGGAGAGAATGAGTGAGGAAAGACTGACAAAGAGGATATATGTGTCAGAGGTGGAGGGAATGAGGAGAAGTGGGAGACCAAATTGGAGGTAGAAAGATGGAATGAAAAAGTACATACACATACGCAGACATATACATGTACATATTCATACTTGCTGCCTTCATCCATTCCCACTGCCACCCCGCCACATGAAATGGCACCCCCCCCTTCCCCTATGCGCGTGCGAGGTAGCACTAGGAAAAGACAACAAAGGCCACATTCGTTCACACTTCAGTCTCTAGCTGTCATGTGTAATGCACCGAAACCACAGCTCCCTTTCCACATCCAGGCCCCTCAAAACTTTCTATGGTTTACCCCCAAACACTTCACATGCCCTGGATCAATCCAGTGACAGCATGTCGACCCCAGTATACCACATTGTTCCAAATCACTCTATTTCTTGCATGCATATATACATAAATATACATATACACATATACATATATATACACATACAAATTCATACCTGCTTGCCTTCATCCATTCCCACATATTCCCTGCGTGTCATAGAAGGCAACCTAAAGGGGCAGGAGCAGGCAGCTGGAAATCCTTCCTTCCAGTTTTACTTTTCCAAAACAAGGAACAGAGAAGGGGGATATATGAGTTTTCCCTCTAAGGCTCAATCATCTGTTCTGGAACACTACCTTGCTAACATGGGAAATGCCGAATGTGTATGAAAAAATGATGAATGATGCATGGACATATTCATACATGCCTGCCTTCATCCATTCCTGGGGCCACCCCGCCCAACAGAGAACAGCATCGTCATCCCTGCATCAGTGAGATAGTGCCAGAAAACAGACAAAGAAAGGCCACATCCGCCTGCACTCATTCTCTAGCTGTCATGTGTAATGCATGGAAACATGTGGGTAATGAAATTTCCATATTCTATCATATTAGCTAAAGCTCACAACATCTTCCTTATATTTCACCTAACTTCTATATTTTTTCAGAATTCATGGATGATTATTAATTAAAGAATGTTACCAAACTGCTAAGTAGAAAACAATAAATGTAAAAAAAGTTTACTCTATCATTTTATTTATAAAATGTTGAACATTCTGAACCTGAGATTGCTACTGCTCACTAAGACTTCCATTTACTACTGACTAACAGAAAAAATGTAAACACACACTAATAACTAGCACGCTGTACAAATCTTAAGTATCCTACCTATACGATATGAGTTCCTTCAGATGATTTGTAAGCACTTTTCCTCCAACATCTACCCTCAAGATGGCATCCTTCTGCTTCTTGCCCTGAATGTATGGCACAATGTGTGTGAAGCTAAAGCCCGACTCAACTAATAAACAGCAAAGCTCTCTTGGTCGATCACGATGATACTTGTGTACGGAGAGATCACCAGCTGTGAGTCAAGAGATTTCAGTGGGGACTGTGATTAAATATGGAGGGTTAAAAGTCTATTAAAGCCTGAAAAAATTTTATTATCTAATTTGATATAGTTTGTATTCGTAATTCACATCAGCTACACATTTACAATTATTACAGTATTCTATAAAGACAAAAGATTTTTTTGAAGTCAAAGACTTCTTAGACAGAAAAGAATTATTATTGATGTACAGGTGAGAAAAAGTGTACATTGAATGAGAAAGAGAGTACCTTACTGCTTGTCTAATGATGAATACCTATGACAAGATTTTGCCACGATGGCAGAGCCTTTGCACAGCACTTACAACTTGAGAGAGAAAGGGATAAGATGGGTGTTTCATGCAAGTAAGGGAAAGACACTCAGTAAAATCTGATGGTTTATTTATCCCAGCATAACTTCAATACTCTAGTCAGGATGGTAGTTGTTTCAGCTCCCAAACACAGACACTCCAAAATATCAGTATACTATAAAGGGATGAAAACAAAAGCACCGAGAGCCAGCATAAACCCTGAGACAAAAAAGAAAAACTTTTAACCCCCTTAGAACAAGGGGCCCCAGCAAAGTTCTTTGGAGCATCCCTCTCTCTTTTTTGACTTTTTAAGAATGTACTGAAAAGATCCTAAATTAAGACTAAACAAACTCATACATAAAGCAAATCTATGTAGTGTAGTGGGTAATAATGAGGAAGTCAGGAAAAGGCTTTCACTTCACAATGAAAATAGAATTATGTTGGATTTGGAAAGGGGGAGGGTGGGCCTCAGGCCTAGGCCCTTTGATGGATCCCTAGCCCCAGGACAGCATTCCCTAATCCCCATGAGGTGTGGATGAAAAAAACAGGAGAGGCAACAGTACCAAGCTAAAGAATCAAACAAGAATATATGGAGAGAAAAACAATTTCAGCACAGCCTCTCAACCATAGTCTTCATAAATTATCACAATTCTCACTTACCCCTTTTATTATGTACTTTTCATTTCCAACACATCAACCCTCCTCCCTACATTATAATCTATAGCCCAAGCCTTGCATCCAAACAACATTGTCAGGACTATCACACCTTCAAATGTATCCATTTTCATCCTCCCTGATAACAATCTTCACACATTCCTCAGTGCTCCCAGAACCTCCACACCCCTAACCCATTCTGTAACTCAGTTCTGCTTCCATGGTTCCAACTGCTATCATGCCCACTCACATGTATCTAAAATATTCCACTCCACATCCTCCAGGTTTTTCCCTTTCAAACTCCCACCCCAACAAACCTGTCCCTCTGCACAGCTAAACTAATACCTTGTTTTTATTCAGAGTTATTATCAACTTCCTCCTTTCACACACACTCTCCCAAGCTCAGATACCAACTTCTGCAGTTTCTCACTTGAATCTTCGACCAGTGCCATGTCAGCAGCAAACAATAACAGTAACAAAAATAATTATAACACAAATAATAATAACTAATAATAATCTTTTTTCACTTTCTTTCATACATATTCACAATTTCCTGCATTAGTGAGGTAGCGTTTAGAACAGACGACTGAGCCGTAAGGGGACTATCTTCACCTGGCCCCTTTCTCTGTTCCTCTTTTTGGAAAGGTAATAAACAGAAGGGGAGGATTTCCAGCTTCCTGCTCCTCCCCCATTTAGTTGCCTTCTATGACATGCAGGGAGTATGTGGGAAGTATTCTTTCTCCCCTATCCCTAAGGACAAAAATAATAATAAAAATAATAATAATAATCATATTTATTTATTTATTTTGCTTTGTCGCTGTCTCCCGCGTTAGCGAGGTAGCGCAAGGAAACAGACGAAAGAATGGCCCAACCCACCCACATACACATGTATATACATACACGTCCACACACGCAAATATACATACCTATACATCTCAATGTACACATATATATACACACACAGACATATACATATATACACATGTACATAATTCATACTTTCTGCCTTTATTTATTCCCATCCCTGGGATAGGGGAAAAGAATACTTTCCAGATATTCTTGTGTGTCGTAGAAGGTGACTAAAAGGGAAGGGAGCAGGGACTGGAAATCCTCCCTTCCCATTTCTAATTTTCCGAAAGAGGGAACAGAGAAGGGGGCCATGTGAGGATATTCCCTCTAAGGCCCAGTCCTCCGTTCTTAATGCTACCTTGCTATTGTGGGAAATGGTGAATATATATGGAAAAAAAATTAAAATGATAATAATGATGATAATAACAATAATAATAATAACATATCTTATATTTATTTTGCTTTGTCGCTGTCTCCCGCATTAGTGAGGTAGCGCAAGGAAACAGACGAAAGAATGGCTCAACCCACCCACATACACATGTATACACATACACGTCCACACAAGCAAATATACATACCTATACATCTCAACATATACATATATATACACATGTACATAATTCATACTGTCTGCCTTTATTCATTCCCATCACCACCTCGCCACACACGTAATAACAACCCCCTACCCCCTCATGTGTGCGAGGTTGTGCTAGGAAAAAACAACAAAGGCCCCATCCGTTCACACTCAGTCTCTAGTTGTCATGTAATAATGCACCGAAACCACAGCTCCCTTTCCACAACCAGGCCCCACAGAACTTTCCATGGTTTACCCCAGACGCTTCACATGCCCTGGTTCAATCCATTGACAGCACATCGGCCCCGGTATACCACATCGTTCCAATTCACTCTATTCCTTGCACGCCTTTCACCCTCCTGCATGTTCAGGCCCCGATCACTCAAAATCATGGAGAGAATGAGTGAGGAAAGAATGACAAAGAGGATATATGTGTCAGAGGTGGAGGGAACGAGGAGAAGTGGGAGACCAAACTGGAGGTGGAAAGATGGAGTGAATAATAATAAAATAATGGGGAAACTTCCTCTTCAAAAATCTTCAAGGTGACAACATGTAAAAGGCAATCACAATGATCTTAATACAGTTATAAGGATCAATGATCATTAATACAGAAAAATACAGGTGTCAAGCCTGACCTCATTAAAAGAGTAAATCCATATGGCAAATGTGGTTTCAACGGATGCCATCCTCTAAGCTGAAATATACATCAGCCATGCAAGATACCAACTGGAAGAGGTGAAGCAGACAAGATATAAGCTGTGGCACTATATGATATGACTGATTCATTCAAGTCAACTTGTAAGTGGAAAGGTTTCCTGTGGCAAGTTGTAAGAGGTGAGATCAGCCTCCTGCATGGTTTCAATTCTTGTCTAATGAGATCTTTAATTACATTCCGGAGACAGACCAAGAGGTACAGATTTCTGCAATTTACTGTCAAACAGAAATTAACTATACATACAGTACTTAAAGAAAATAAAACATACCATTAATTCTGAGTAATGCATCTATATCATATTCCTCAAAGAATATCTCACTCAGTGCCTCCTGAGTGCTGGTGAAATTGAAAAATGGTTCAGTGATGATCATTGTTGTATTAGAGTGGTTCACATTGAACACATCTTTTCCAAACATGTAGTCCCATATAGTTTTTTGTATGTCCCAGTTGACTATGTAACCCTGAGGAAAAAACAATACAAAAGCTTATTATTATGAAACTTTGCAGAACAAATTAATCCACAGGAATTCCACTGTATATGTAAATTCCAGGAGAATAAACATTTTACATCAAGGTCTCATCTACATGTGAGCTTATACTACCAAATACAGCCAAGTGTGGGTAGTTTATGACAAGCTTATAAAATTTAGATTTTGAGGAATGAAAAATCTCTCCCACGAGGATGAGATATTACTTGGGGAATAGCATATTAGCTTCCGTTCTTACCCTCATAAATTCATGAAAAAAAATTGTTTTTCTCATCCTTTTCAATAAATTCTTAAATCACTAAAGCCTTTGCATGACTAACTGGGTTTGCTCTCAGCAAATCAATTACTGCCAGCTGACTAATGTCATCTTCCCATTAGCTTCCAGAAATCCAGGGCAGAAATTCACACACTGCAGTGTCTATTGTTGCAACAGAAAGATAATAAGTTGTAGTAATTCATAACTTAGATATACAATTCTATATTAGTCTAAATACAACTTAATTTCCCAATGTCCCTGTGTATTGGTGTGTGGCAGCTTTAAATATGGTTGGTAGCCTAAAACCAGTCTGGTAATATCATTACTGCTACTTTCATCAGCATTAGGACCACTGTTATGATTACTGCTATTGTCATCAACAATCAACACATGTACCAAAACAAATTGAATAATAGAGGCAAAATCTATAAAACAAGAACCAACAGGAAGAGTAGCAGAGAATTTCACTCATATAATTGCATTTAGTTGCAAAAAATGTACTTCCTTACCATTATGTTTGCTACCATATAAGAGCATGCAGCCCTTAATGTACATAAACCATAAGAACTGAATATGTTTTTTAATTTACAGACGATCCCTGTCCACTATCTTTTCTGCTCAAAATGCGAAAGAAACATCTTACCAATCCTGTACATGAATATAAAAATGTAATGTGCAGTCTTTTCAACACAATGCTTCTACATGACAAAGGACTCCAACGAGACAGTAAGGGTGATTAAAATTCAAATATGTGGGCAAGCACATACTTGCCCCTCTTTCCAAAACTCTTGCATTCACCTCCCTAACAACCCCATCCATAAACAAATTAAACAACCATGAAGACATCACACACCCCTGCCGTAAACCTACATTCACTGAGAACCAATCACTTTCCTCTCTTCCTACACGTACATATGCCTTACATCCTCGATAATAACCTTTCACTGATTTTCATACTAATGCATTTATTCAAACAGATATCATTCATCTATTTAATATTACCTATAAAGTTAATGCATGGATCTAAAAATTCTCAATGAAAGTGTCCAAAAAAATCATTTCAGAGGCCAGTAACAGAAAAATATTAAATGCAGCTAACCATCCACATAACTTGCCTTCTGATAAGGAAGAATATAAAATAGTCCTGAGGCATCTCGGCAATCCTCCACTTGGTCAGCAATGAAGGGACGTCTCCTCTCACTCTTGGCCTTCATTATGGCATTTGGCATCACCCTAAAAATGGATGAATCACGTGGTTAATATTATAGCCATTGCTGTTATAAATATATCTATCAAAAGAACTTCTTTGTTAAAAAAAATTAATAACATACTGCCTGATACAGGGCTACATTCAATTCTATGACACTGAATTCTTTCTAAAGTGACTAAAGTGACACCTCTACTTAGTATTAACTATTTTCTATGATCTAATAAGAAAATAATCAAAAACCAGTACAAGCAGTCCTCAATATACTTTAGTGTTATGACCAAAAAAATCCAACATGGCAAAATGACACATAATGGGGAAGTTACCCCATACAGAATACTGTGATTAGCTTGAGATACA
Organism: Panulirus ornatus; assembly: GCF_036320965.1. Lineage (NCBI taxonomy): Eukaryota > Metazoa > Arthropoda > Malacostraca > Decapoda > Palinuridae > Panulirus > Panulirus ornatus. The sequence goes on along the minus strand of NC_092236.1, from coordinate 5,926,180 downwards.
TTCTTGACAAATGTCCAGCACCACCTAACTTACAAAAATCTATATAAAACCCATAACAAATTGTATGTGTAAAATACAAATGAATAAAAGAGATGAAAATTATAATGGACAGGTTGGGATTGCCACATCATATATGTTTTGCCCTTGCCACAGTCTCAATGACATTCTTGACAGTAGTACACACAATAGTAAGATGGTGCACAATTTTGACAGTTCATTCTGTATCTCTACTGTGCTTTATGATATCAACTATCACAGTGAGAGCAGCACTACTACATAACCTTTTGCTAACACAAAAGAACTTTCCACTGGTATTAATTTTCTACTCATGGTTTAAGATAATAAACATACATATGATACAGCATACTGGAGCACAGAGTACTCATGACATACATCCACTACATCACTAAAAGACTAAGAAGGAGGAAGTTGTGGGTACAGAAAATGTAATGTCACGACGCAAGAGACCATCCTCACCCTCCCAGAACCCAGCCAGGATGGGGGTCCAGGTTAGATCAATCCCTTCTGATGTTGCTGTAAAATAACATCAGTGCAAAATCATTTGACACAACATACTTTCCCATATAAACTGATGGCATACGTATAAAATGACATACAGGGGAATAACTTACGTCGGAGACCCTCTGAATTGTAATTCATACATATTTCTTTTCCCAAATGCTCTACTCTCTTTCAAAAATCTATATTGCCAGAAAAGCTTTCCTTACACATCATGCCTCACTTGAAATATTTTTTTTTCCATTCAGTAAATATTACTAAATATACTTTTCCCTCTCAAGCACAATCAGAAATAGAAATTCCATGGCAAATCCAACCATGTTCTCTAAATCCTCCATTTTCAATTACATCCTTAAATGATGTGTTATATTTCAACCAATACCTAGGTTTACAAAATTAAAGTGAACACAATAAAAAAACACATGTTATAATCTACCACACTTAAATCTAACTTAGGAAAACGTATGTAATCAGACGTTCACTAAACGTTCATAGTAATACTTCCTGCAGTAAGGCATCCTGTATCAACCCTAAACACACAAAACTTATCACATTTAGCCAACCACTATATATTGCTCTCAAGAAATTTCAAGGAACGCAGATACCTGTATTATCACATACACGCGAATTAAACCTCATCTAACTATAAACAAGGCACTCAACTTTATATCAAACCAAATTCATGCAATCATTCAACAGTCAAGCGAAGTCTAACCTGACCACCCATGGCCATTAACAACCTCAGCACACGCTAAGAAATTACCTAATACTCTTGAAACTGAATACATATAATAAAATAATGTTACCTTGGTTCATTCTGGTTCGAAAATCCGCCTTTAATAGTGTAAGCCCCGTTGTCAAGGATGAAAACGTTAGCCATGGCCACTTGCAGAAATCTTTGTTTACATTGCTCTTGTTTGTACTGTGGGGCCTCGTTAGGGAGACGGTCTCCCTAAATTTTGTAATAAAGAATATTTCCACTTAATGTTGAATAAGAATAAGAATCTTTTCCACTTGAAATTTAAATAATATTATATATTAAATGTAATAAAGCAAGAAAAATAACTCATAAAGCAACCTCCATATCAAGGGAGAAATAAATCTACGAGCGTATATTCGGTTTAAAAAGACTCACGGGGAAATTGAACATTTTGGGACTTTTGATTAACCTTAAAAATTTATGGTGTTTCAGCAGAAACATTTGATTTCCTTAAAGTGTATCACGGCTTCCTGGGTAATAATGGACGATGAAGGGGAAAAATTGGTCTGAACAGATCGGTAACCCAGAAGTATATCGTATTTACATTATATACCTTTTCTGTCTTATGAAATGAAACCATGTATAATTATGATAATAGAGCAGCTAAAAAATAAACGATATGGGCTTTGATTTGCCCAAGAATGATAACAAACATTCATGTAGAAGGAGCGTGCTTATAAGATAGCGATAACCACCAAAAAACGGGACGTCCTCGTTCATATTGCGCTTTGAGACACTACTTTTATAATGATTTTATTAAAATATAACAGAATAACAGTGTATACCATCCAAATTGCGAGGGAGTCAAGAATAAATTTGTAGTAGTTAGCCCATTAAAAAGAAAACCTCTCTAGTCGACCATAGAAAACACCTTTTTTAAGGCTAACTATATCAAAAGTAATAGATTTTTTTTTTTTCTATCCTATCAATAAAATGTAACCTTTCTTAGCAATGTAACCCCTTTTCTGCCATTATTGCAGAGAGAATTATTCATAATAATGAAATATGATAGTTACAAGACTCATACGATTATATATGATATTCCCAATTAGATCAAAACATGAAACACCTTCAACATGGAATGGCACATAAGGATCCATTTACCGAGTAAAGGAAGCTGGAGGTATAATAACAGAGTCTGCAATAACGTTCTAAACCTGTCTAAAGCGTTCGTTGGAAGTTTTTAATAATGGTAAAATAGATGTGAAAACTGTCAGAATTCTAGTTAAATGAAATCATGGGGAGCACCAAAGACTGAAAAGTTTATTGGTACTTTTGTTTTATAATACTTGTTCGACGTGTTCACCATTGATATCACTTTATTCTTATAACCTGTTTATTCACTCGTGGATGTGTTACTGTATTTCTTAAGAGAATGCTAGTAATGAATAATACAAATTGTCAAAACAGCATCACGTCAAGCTAAATATATTCTTTTCATAAAATGGTAATAACTTTACAGCTTCTCTTGATCACTAGGTAGTTTTCAGGACAGAAAAGTCTCAAAGTATTCATGTACTGCAAAGTCATTGTATTCATGTGAAATATGGCATATTTTTTACGTTAACAGAACCGCAGGTGGATGAACAAAGCATCCATCACACCCACACTGGTTGCCCAGAGCAGGTTTTTGACTGGAGATTCTTTTGATAGATCAGAGGACAAGTTGCAAGAGATGTGAAGAGCAATTATTGTACATTCTGTATCCGAGGAAGATCATGATTAGTACATGTTGTACACAATGGAATGTCTGTAGAAAATGTTAAGAGGTGGGCCCTACAAGACTAGAACTCTTGCCAGACTGTACAAATGGTTTATTAGGCTATTATTATTATTGAATAAATTGTAAATGTTTGTTTGTATTGTACTGTATCTCGAAAGGTAACCAATAAAAAAAATAAAGAAAGCAACTTTTATCATTGACCATGTTCCAGGTTGGAATTTGTGATTTTTTAAAAGTGAATGAAACTGCTCAGTTTTGGTTCAGATAAGTGGTTTTGACCTCTAATTTTAAGACTAATAATGTATGCATTATATGCAGTAACCCATCTTTGTAGGTTGGTTGATTACCTGGCATAGAGTCCCATGGATATCACCATTGTTGTCTGAACTTCTACCACTGTCAGTTCTCAGACGTTGGGAAACAAAAGTATTGGACGTGGAAATTTCCCAAGTAAAGGCCTTTCCCTTCAACTGCCCTGTCACTTTTTTTCCAATCTGAAAAGAAAAAATAAATTAGTGTATTACATTGTACTCTATATTCACTCGATCTGAAAGTAGAGAGGGTTTAGAATTCTCTCTTCCCCCACACTGCTTCCTCGCCCTTATTGATCCCATACCCAAGTCCTCTAATTCCCGTCTCCCACTCCCAAACCCGACCTGCACCCAATCCTCCCACCTTTCACCCAACATCCCATGTTCTCCCTACCTCTTGACATAAGACCTCTTCCAGATCACTCTATAAACGACGTGGAGGCACCATCGCTTATGGCAGCACTTCCCGTTCTCATGCAACTCGCTCACAACACATCTCTTTTGTGCTCCTTGAGTAAATTTAGGTTTACATCACCTTCTCCTTAGTTTCTTTATTATTCTTGTGTGTTCTTTCATTTCATAAATAGAAACAATGCTTAGTGTAACTATGAATTATGTCGATGTTTGGGAAACCTACTTGGTGAAACCTGGATTAAATTATACTGTCTTTGATTGTCTACAAGCCTTTTACTTTTTTATCAAACATTGTTCAACTTGTTCACTTTAAGACAACGTAAGTAAACTGGATGGCATACACTAAGTTATTCTAATATATTTTACTAATTTCGGGATATTATGACACATTTCGGGGATTCGTAACATCCTATCCATGCTCCCGAAATTACTTAAAAACATTGCAATATGATTCTAATAATAGCATCTATTTTCAGAAAATTAATAATAAAAAATAATATGGTATTATTGACGAAGGTCTTTGATTTCTTGATGACTCATTGAAAGTAAACATACAAGATATCTCATGCTTATGTACAAACAGAGGTGCAAATCAGCTGAGCGTGCGTTCAACGTGATTGACAGAAGTAGTGGAACTCACGATAAGTAACATTAAAACTAGAATAGGGGTGACTAAATGATAATCAGTAACGTTCTGTCTGCAGGTAAACTTACCAAAAAGGTTGCATAAAGCTAGCAAAACGGGAAGAATTACTTCATAATACAAAAGGTAATATGTTAAGACACACCACATTTTAGATTGTAGTATCTAATAAAATCTCTTATGCAGTTGTGGTATTTGTTGTGGAAATTAAATTGAGAATAGGAAACTTGATTAAGATTGTTTTTATCGTACAATAAGAAATAACCAGATAGTAGGGAGGGCTACGAAGATTAGGGAAAATGTTAACAAATTTAGGGCAAACACAGAAACAGTGAAAGCTTTCCCCAACATCATGTAAGAGTCCATATTTACCATAACTTTTAATAGAATAGTTGGAAACAATTGATGATATTTTTTTCCACCATATGATAAGGAATGTGCTAAAGAATATTCCTTGAGAGAGGTTTCACGTGATGAGACGAAACAAACACCTATATTACACAAAAATTAGATTTGTACACACCACAGTGAAAGAATATATAAGCTCTTCACCCAAAACCTAAATAAAAAACACGAAAAGCGGATGCAAACACTAGAAAAATTGGATGAAAAAGGCTGCTTACAAAAATTATAGGTATCATAGGACCATAATGATGGCATGTTTATCACAAAACATCTTTGTATGAGGTAACAGATGGCTGACAGGAGAAGTTAGATGAGGTTTTCATAAATTCTGTTGACATCTAGACGTGTTTCACTGTTGCCTTTGGTAGTTCATATCCCTTCCTGCTTTGAACTAATCCAAAGTTGTGAAATAAGACACCCTAATAATCTTTCCTTGGTCTTCATTAAAAGCATCTCCACAACAGATCCTAACATTGTATGAGAAATTGTGGGCATCAAGGAGACACAGTTATTAGTGTGCTCTTTATTGCCATTAACTGTATGCATTACTCTAGTAGTGTTAGTAGTAATTTACTTGTCATTTGCTGCTTTCTTATCCATAATTTGTAGGCCCTGCCTTTTTTTCTTGAATTTATACTAATGACTTAAATGATATCAGTAATTATGCAGCATTAAAGTAAATTTCGGTACATCAGCCTCTTATCCAAATATTCTTAGGTTTATATAATCTTATATATGTGTCTACCTCGCAAATGCGGGAGACAGCGACAAAGCAAAAAAAAAAATATATATATATATATATATATATATATATATATATATATATATATATATATGTGTGGAAGTCGAGAACATTATCTCGGAAAGCAAAAATGGGTATGTTTGAAGGAATAGTGGTTCCAACAATGTTGTATGGTTGCGAGGCGTGGGCTATGGATAGAGTTGTGCGCAGGAGGATGGATGTGCTGGAAATGAGATGTTTGAGGACAATGTGTGGTGTGAGGTGGTTTGATCGAGTAAGTAACGTAAGGGTAAGAGAGATGTGTGGAAATAAAAAGAGCGTGGTTGAGAGAGCAGAAGAGGGTGTTTTGAAATGGTTTGGGCACATGGAGAGAATGAGTGAGGAAAGATTGACCAAGAGGATATATGTGTCGGAGGTGGAGGGAACGAGGAGAAGAGGGAGACCAAATTGGAGGTGGAAAGATGGAGTGAAAAAGATTTTGTGTGATCGGGGCCTGAACATGCAGGAGGGTGAAAGGAGGGCAAGGAATAGAGTGAATTGGAGCGATGTGGTATACAGGGGTTGACGTGCTGTCAGTGGATTGAATCAAGGCATGTGAAGCGTCTGGGGTAAACCATGGAAAGCTGTGTAGGTATGTATATTTGCGTGTGTGGACGTGTGTATGTACGTGTGTATGGGGGTTGGGCCATTTCTTTCGTCTGTTTCCTCGCGCTACCTCGCAAACGCGGGAGACAGCGACAAAGTATAAAAAAAAAAAAAAAAATATATATATATATATATATATATATATATATATATATATATATATATATATATATATATATATATATATATATATATTCTTTCATACTATTCGCCATTTCCCGCATTAGCGAGGTAGCGTTAAGAACAGGGGACTGGGCCTTTGAGGGAATATCCTCACCTGGCCCCCTTCTCTGTTCCTTCTTTTGGAAAATTAAAAAAAAACGAGAGGGGAGGATTTCCAGCCACCCGCTCCCTCCCCTTTTAGTCGCCTTCTACGACACGCAGGGAATACGTGGGAAGTATTCTTAATCCCCTATCCCCAGGGATATATATATATATATATATATATATATATATATATTAGTCACTGGAAACAACATTTTACTCTAGAGTATTGAAGTCTGAATGTTCATGCAATAACATTATTTCTTCCCTTGTAGGTTGAGAGAATGGCAGCTGCAGATAAAGCAAATATTATTGAACAAAGGTACTGTAGAATACTGTTAAATTACTTTTCTGGTTTGTCATTAAAACTTCCTGAAAATAGAGCCCTTCCTCCTCAGAGTAGTAACCACTGCTCTTCATATCAGTTCAACTAATTAATGCAGATTCTCTGTAAAATGACTGCATCTTACTGAGCTAATTAATGCAGATTCTCTGTACAATGACAGCATCTTACCTGGATTTTAAGAGTAGTTGTCACTATAGCAGAACTAAATTTTCTTTGTGAATTAACTTTTCTAAACAAAGTAGTGTAAGTTCTATATGTGGTTTTAGCTTAATATATCTGTTGAAAATAATCATAGTGTTTGTACTTTGAGAATCAGTCCCTTTGAGTCAGGAGTTAGTTCTTTGTGACATGTTGGGTCATCTTTCTACATGTATTTTGAATAGTTCATGGTACTACTGAAATTAATCTATATTCATGTGAAACCAGGTCTTTCAAACTGAAAATAGTTTCCTCTGTCTCTACTGTTTTTCTTTTGAATGAAGATTGACTCTTCAACCTGTTTAAGACTAGTGTCCATGTTTATGCAAACAAACCCCATCTCTCTTTTAAAATCAGTGTCATAGAATTTGCTTTTTATGATAGCAGGTTTTATGAAACACAACTAAACAGTTATAATTACATTTTAAGTGTTTGTCACCTGGACATTCAAATTTTCTATTGAACCACAGGATTTACCTCTGCTAACGGATTTGTGCACGATAACAAGTTGTCCAAGAGGGTGCTCATGGCTCTTAAATCCACCTAGATTCTCCATATTCGCAACTGTAATTGAGCTCGAGTCACTGTCCATAAAAAATATTGTTTACCACCCACATATATTCAAAAGCAATGCAGTGCTAAGATTTACTGAGGGTACAAGCATATGATGCTTTTAGGGTGAAACCATCGTACATATGTTACTGAGACAAGTGTTTCTACCTGTGAGCAACAGCAACCAGCCTCAGAGTGCCTCAGGTTATCTTGGGGGGAGATGTTCTTTCTTTGCTCCCTCTGGCTGTCACTCCATTTTGGAAATTTTGCTTCTGGTCACTGTATTTCTTCCACCTGCCCTTCAAGATGGCTGGCTCATAGCATTCTAAGGAGGAGAAAACCCGAATTTTCGTCTGGAAGCAAGAAAATGTGGGTACACATGAGATTTATAGGCACTGTGGGTGCTCAGAACACAATCAGGCAGCTGCCTCCTACAACACTTCATCAGTGCCTCACCTCATACATAAAACTAGAATACTTCAGAAGCCCTGCCAGTTCCATGCCCAGATGTTTACAGATGGTAATCAAGGCAAAAGTAGAGATGACAGTACTAAAATGTTTGTGCCATTGCCTTTGAAAATGTATGGGAGGCACTTTTTTTTTCTCAGATGCTATACTCTGCATATTTCTGTTAGTATTTTTTTATGCCATCTCTCCATCCATGTATGTACTCTTTGTTAGATGCAGAATTATTTAATTTTAGTTTAGTTTAGTTTTGATAACCTTTTGAGTCTATATTATATCAATTCCTCAACCATAATTCTTTTGCAGAGTAATTCAGTTATGTGGAGAATTCAAACAAGGGATAACTTACCAGATTATCCAGAACGATATGCCTGAATTGAAGCTCTCAGAGATTGTCACCGTCATCAATAGACTGTTAGCAAATGTAAGTGAAAGTGATGTCTTCACCTTTTGTTTTTAGTTTGTTTTTCTTTTGTTTTTTTACTTGAAATTCCTTTCCTTGTTTTCATACCAGCTCAGAGTATGCAGAATCTTCCCAAAATATTTCGGTCTCTTCCTTTTCGTATACAAGGATGATCACCTAGCAACACTGTAGAAAACATTTAAAGAATTTGGCTTGAATTTGTGTTTTCATTGGACTGAATTAGCAGTCACGGTTTACCAGAAGATGAATCAGGGTATTAATGGAAAGATTTGCGTTGTTTCAGGAAGTGAGTAAACTATTAGACATGGAAATATACAGGTAAAAAACTTTTTCTTTTAGGGGGAATATAAAGTAGCAGTATTCATATATTCTGAAATTTAAGAATGGATAAAGATCATCTTTGGATTTGCTTCATGTATGTAGCCAAAAGAAAAAATTTAAGAGAAAAATATTTCTGTGACAGTCATTTTAATTCTCTTTAAGGCATTGAACTTTATGGACAACTGAAACCAGCAAGTATGCCGTTTGTAAAGAGTATTTTTAGTACCTAATGTGCAAGCAATTTTGTCTGCAGGACAATTTTTATTTGATATTTACTTTCAGTCACTTATTAATCTTTGCTTTTTACTTAATTGTGCTAGCAATTAATCACCTGAATATCATCAGAGTCGTATTGATATGCTGAAGAAAAATGAGGATGAATTAGTGTTCAAGTTGCGTGACCCGGGCAGCCTACATCGGATCAAGGGGGCTGAACCAGAAGAACAGGTTAGATGGCTTTTCATTAGACTTTACCAAGTTATTAGTTTTGAAGTAAATCCTTTTCAATTGGCATCTTGTGATTCAGCAAATTAAAATATTACCTCCACTCGCTTATTATGATACTTAGATAAGTGTAACATGAAGTGGTTGTTACCTTATATCAAGTGGAAATTAAAGTGAGAATTTTAGAGGGAGTAAGCAGTAATATAAGGAATTTTAAGATACTTTTACCATCATAAAAGAGGCAAGAAAAATTGATTAGAAGTGCCTCTTTGAGGTGGATGATTTAGATAAACTTCAGTTGAAGACCTAAGGTCATGTGTATGAAAGTTTATCAGTTCTTGAATTTGCAAGCATATAGGTAGAACATGATGGGATTGAACAAGACTATGAATCTCTGTTATACAGCAAGAAGAAACTTTTGGGATATAGGTAAATATATCTTTACATTCTCTTCCATTGCAATTATTTTACTATTGCTCCTTTCGTTTTTCCTTGTCTAGGTTGTATACAAGATAATAGAAGAGTGTGGAACACAAGGAATCTGGGCTCGAGAAATCCGTGCTAAGAGTAACCTCCATCTCAACACAGTAGAGAAAGTCCTACGAAAACTTGAGAGCAAGAAACTAATCAAGAGTTTTAATTCTGTTGCTGTAAGTTCAAAGAAGATTTGAAGTTCCTTTGGTTTTGTAACATCAGTGAATTACTTTTATTATTTATATTTTATTTTATTTAATTTTGCTTTGTCGGTGTCTCCCGCGTTTGCGAGGTAGCGCAAGGAAACAGACAAAAGAAATGGCCCAACCCACCCCCATACACATGTATATACATACACGTTCACACACGCAAATATACATACCCATACATCTCAATGTACACATATATATACACACACAGACACATACATATATACACATGCACACAATTCACACTGTCTTATAAGTATTATTATACTTAATTGCTGTTTCCCACGTCATCGAGGTAGCGCATGAAAAACAGACGAAGAATGGCCCAACCTCCCACATACATATATATATACATAAACGCCCATACACACATATAAATTTCAACGTATACATACATATACACATACAAGACATATACACATGTACATATTCATACTTGCTGCCTTCATCCATCCCTGTCACCACCCTGCCTCACATGAAATAGCATCTCCCTCCCTCCAGCAAGGTAGCACCAGGAAAAGACAAAAAAGGCCACATTCATTCACACTCAGTCTCTAGCTGTCATGTGTAATAAATTGTAGATAATGAAAAATAAATCTTTGTAATACTATCTTTCCTTATGTTGAGATATCAGCTTTTCTTCCAGATTACGGGTAGTAGTCTTAAGAGTCTACTAAGTTAGGAGAGAACCTACTTTGAGGAACAAGAGATATGATGCAAGTTCACACATGCTGCCATGACAGACTTCCTTCCTACCTTTCACCACTCTTACTTGCAGAGTCTGATGTGGAGTTAGATGTCAACTGCCTTGCTAGCAGCCAGATGGCATTTTTATGAGGCAGGAAATTGGAACTGAGTATAAAGTAAACTTTAAGCCTTCTGACCACAACTTTCCTCAAAGGCCCAGAGAACAGGCACAAAAGGGCATTAGCATTAATCAAAAAATTTCCAACGAGCATTATCCATTATGTACAGTTGAGACTCAAGGTTTTCTTGGTATCACAAAAAATTACTTATATGTATGTTCTTCAAGTCTCCTTTAAATCATTTTCATCAAGATAGTTTCGTGGTTGATCAGAAGTCAGTTCTCCTTTTCACTACCAGGTTTGTTAATCACAGGCCATAATGTAAAGATAGTGCCGTCTGCCTTGGCTTTCATAAGAAACCCCATGTTAGATAAGACTAGCAAAAGGGATCCTTGGCCTATAACAAACGGTAAAGTGACAGCTCACACTGGTGGCATTACTAGCTGTCTCATCAGGGTCAGGTAGAGTGATGGCTAAAACATCTATGGTGGGATAATGGTTCAGTCTTATCAGCGTCTGGTACAGTGATGACTGAAAGCTCTGAGGGGGCCCTGGCTTAGTCTTATTAGGGTCTGGTATAGTGATGGCTCATACAGCTCTGGCAGGGGTACTGACTTGGTCTCATCAGGGTCTGGAAAAGTGACAATAATACTTCCCTTTAGTCCTGGTTAACCTTCCTTGTGTGACTGAATATGCTTCTGTATAAAAAAAAATCTACTGGAGTGGGAGTCAGTTGTCATTAAGAGTAGGTCCTTTTTCAATTTTCCTGAAGTCCCTCCTCTTTTGTGTGAGCATGCTCATGGATGCTAACAGAAACATATCTTGTAGAGAAATTAGATGTAGAAGGATGTAAACTATTTCTCTACCATAGGCAGAGCTCTGTGAGCACTAGTTTATTTTACTTTCCCTCTTTTTCCTGTCTTTCCTTTTTGAAAAGTTATTTCTGACTTCAGGACAATAACAAGTCCAAGGCACAATCATCAGCAGTTAGTAAATGAATACAGGAGAGAGGTAGCTTGGTCCCACTTCATCTTTGGAACCTCTGTCATGTCCCATAATATCTCTGAGTCCTGTGAATGAGCATCTACCAGCTATGTCTTATGATGGTTGAAGGGGTAAATCCTCATGGAAGCACCTCATTTTGAGAATAAATCATTGTTTCATCCAATAGACCATCAAATATGTTCTCTTTCAGATACTCTCAGGCCCCTGTTTATGGTAGCGATTTTTTTTCCTTTCAAAACTTACAATTTGTGCTAGAATCCATAATTATCTCTTCACCCTTGTAACTTTTATGAAAATTCATGCTGTGTGTAAGAATCACGTACAATTGCACAATGCCTTTTTTTTATTATAATGTATATATGTATTTATTCATAATAGCTCCAGGACCTGTTTTTAAGAAAGTGTCCTTATGTTACCTAGGACTTCCTATTTAGAGGCTTTTCTAGCTCAAGGCTATGTTACTTTTGGTAGTATGAAACATTTTTTTTTTTAAGTTATATTCTCTGCAGATTGGGGCCACATCTGTTGCAGTTTAGTAGTAAGCTTCAAGAGAATCATAAAGTAAACAGGACATTTATGTCACCATCAAGATGTAAAGGTATAGATGCTGTAACCAATTGATTTCTCTCATACTGAACATTGAAGCATCAGAATATGTCATATGCTTTCCTCTTTATAGGCACCCAAGAAAAAAACTTACCTACTGTACAACCTTGAGCCAGACCGCTCATTGACTGGTGGAGCATGGTACTCTGATCAACACTTTGACTCTGAATTTGTTGATATATTAAACCAGCAATGCTGGAGGTAAGTATCACATCAGCTAGTAACTTCCCATATACAATGTATTTGTATTCATCTCTGTACTTCAGATGTATGCATTAAGCAAAGCAGAAATAGTTGTAAAGTTGATTACAGTGTAAAGTCTAGTAGAGTGAATTTTCTTTTGGTTATTTTCCTTCCTCCAGTCAAAGAATGATGTGTTGGTTATACTTTCAAAAAAATTTGCAAATTCACAATAATTTCTTTCAAAATGTCTATATTTTGAATTTGATTAAATAGTATGAACAAGGATATTAATGTCATTATTTACTTTTTGTCATCAGGACAGAAGAACACAGCTTTAAAATAAAAAATTTTACTGAGAATAAGATAAAGCACTTCAGATATGAAACATACAGTAAATCATCAAAAACATCAAAAATAATGGAGATTTTCTAATGCCAATTCTAAGATCTTACAGCTTGGAATAATGTATGACTCTAAGGAGTAAACAGATTACATCATTGTTTAGGTTAAGTGTGATTTTCCTCAGATCAGTGTCTCATCAATACTTGAATAACAAAACTTAGAGATCTTAATGTAGGGAACACATACGAACTGTAAGGTCACTGAAATATCCACTGTTGAATTAAGTTAGACTGGTTGCTTCAGGTCATAGTCAGCAGGCTCTTTTTTAAAGTTTCATGGTATTTTCCTGCAGGAGGTCCCACCAGACCATCATCTTTTGTAATGTCATATATGTTATAGGGCTCTAAAATGTTGAAGTTGATTCCACATTTTTTTGGAATAAGATATATTTTTTTGTAAGTAAAAGACTGAGTGAAATTGTTGATTCTCTTGTCATAGTTTCAAGGAAGAGAAAGTGAACCTTTTTGGTGTCCTTTTCTTGGTATTGATGTACGAACCCTATTTTATGCTTTGTTTGATTTTTCAAAATAGATCCTGTCTGCTTGCCATTTATTTTCTGATCCTCTCTTTCCCCCTCCTAGATTCCATTTTATGTAGTATGCTTATTCAATGAATTTTGATACCATACTGTTGAAAGGGAGAAGCTTGAACCTTACATTGAATGTGCTGGGATGCTAATAACATTCAAGACAGTTTTTAAAATCTTTCACTACTCTACATGCTTTGTCTTAGCACAACTTTAGCTTTATTGCTGCAATTATGTGTGGTGATTACTTTTACAGTACCATGTCATATACTTCTTTGTTCCTTTCACTTCATCAGTGTACTTCTAGTGTTCCATGAATTCTTCTGTCTGTCTCGTCAATATAACAAGTTGCACCATGTTTTTATATCCATTGATTGCAAAAGAGAATATCTTTTCTAATATTTCCCTCCACAGATTTCTAGAACAAAGAACAGTACGTGCAAGACAAGTAGCTGGTGGTCCAATAGCTGTTCGAAACGCGTCATATGTTGCATCCAAGGAGGTTTTGAAACATATTACTGAGCTAGGCATAACAAAGGTATAGTTACCATGATGATGTAGATCTTATATCATGTGGTTTTCTCATTGCAAATCAGTTGTCTGAAAAAAGATTAGAAGCCCTTAATTGGAATATCAGATTGCTTTTTTTTTTTTTGTAGATTATCCTCAGAGCCATCTTGTATCCGGTTTGCTTGTAGAATGGCTTACTCTTCTTGTGAAATATTGCCAATTTTCTGATAGCAAAACATTCATATAATCTTGTTTCCCTAATTAAAAAAAACTGGTTGTTGTGAATGTCTTTGGGTTGGGATAAGTAGTTGATTGGTTGGCCTCCATCACCCATGGAAGCATTACTGTGGTATAGGAAGCAAAATTTTCAAATTTTTTCTTTCTACATGTGGCATTCTTTATCCTTTATTTTACTTATTTCCTCTCAATAAACAATATGTAGTCCATTATGTACTTATTTTCTCTCAATAAATAATATGTAGTCTATTTTTAAGTTTTAGCACCTGTCAGACATTGCTATCATTCGAGAGATTCTGATCTCTTCAGGGTACCCTATTCTTTCATGTAGATTGAAGTATTAGAATGTGGTATTTTTTTCTGAAGTATTAGAATGTGGTATTTTTTTCTGAAGTTCATTCAGGAATTATTGCTTAGGCTTTGATACTACTATTTTATTATTGAAGGTCACATCATCAGTTATTGCCTTTCGTCTTGTGGGATATAGTTCTCTAATTTATAGTATGTGTATCTTAAGGTACACTTTGCCTGTTTGTGATGTCATGGAAATTGGAATATCAGATAATCCTTGATGGGCTCAGATAACACTCTTTCAGAATCGAAATTTTTTTTTTTTTTCTATGACAGGTAGAGCTGAGCATGGAGGACATTGAAACCATCTTAGAGACACTTGTATTTGATGGGAAAGTAGAACGATCATTAGCAACTGAAGGAGCCCAGGGAGTAAGGCTATACCGTGCTGTCACATCTTTTTTACCCACACCCAGCCTCATGACTGTTCCTTGTGGTGTATGTCCAGTAAGTTGTATTTTAATGTTCTTTTTTTTTATTTCTCTTATAAGGCAAATTTGTCAATATTCGGGAATCCATCAAATGGAGAGGTAACAGTCATATGAAGAGAAAACTTATACCTAATTGGTAATTATGCATGCAAGGTATGATGTAGGCTGTCACCATCTTCTGGCACACTGTCAATATATCATTTATTGCACACCATCTTTTGGCACACAAAATCAATATACTGTTTATTGCACAGTGTATTAGTAGTTGGAACAAATACTTTTTATTTTGAGGAAGTTTATTTTTTCCACATGATACATTTTCCAAATGACTTCCATGGATTGAGGCTAAGAGATGTTATATCGAAAACTTGCCCTTTCAAGGCTCACATATTAATCTTGTGCAACTTGTGAGCCACTGTCTTTCTCTCTTTAGTTTTAGGGTTGTGTAGCTTAGAGTTTTCCAAACATGGATGTCTAATATTTCGAAAATTAATTTCTTCAGAGATTGCTTTACCACTCTATTTTTAAAATGCTTACTAAGCTACTTTCCCATTTCATAATTTTATGTAAACCTTTTGTTCTAAGACAGTCCCCTTTTACTTTTGTTTATAACTGAAGTGTAGACTTTTGTCTCAGAATATTTCAAGAAGTAAACTACTCATTGCTAACCAAAAATTGATATATGTAAATTTTGATGTGATTAAAGGAATATAAAGCATGATATTTCTGAATTAACCACAACAAATTACCAAGCTATCAGTATGCTGCAAACTCTTTTAGCTGTTTCCTATCACTTCACTTTTTTCCTTTTCTCATTGTAATGGTCCTTCCTTTACTTTTCTAGTTTAACATTCTCTTGTCACTGTAACTATGAAATTTTGATTTAAACGTAATCCTCTCATTACAGCTCATCAATGAGTGTGATGACGTAGGCAATGTCACACCAGTTAAGTGCAGGTACATGAAGGAATGGTTAGAGTGGTGAATGCCTGTCAACACTTCTGATTCCCGTAAGCAGTATAAAATATAATAGTCTTTTTGTGTTGCTGCCTGTGTTTATAGAACAAAATTGTTTCCATTCGTTTATGTTATGGATTTAAGATGGCATCAGTTTCATTGCTAATATATTCTTTATTATAAAGATTCATTAGATTATGTATTTATTATTTTAATGTGAAAAGGAAATTAGATATTAAATAAGTATATATGAGAGTGACTGTTAATTGATGAAATGAATATCTGAGCTTTTGTAACAGTATTGCTATTCTTGTGTATTATAATGTTTTATATCAGCATTGCATTTTATATCCTAATTTTTTTTCTCAACGCTGGTGTATAACTGTTGTACCTATTTGTCAAAATTATTAAGGGCATTTGTAATTATATCAACATATACACATATAAATAAACATATATAGACATGTACAAATTCATGCTTGCCTTCATCCATTCCTGGCGCCACCTTACTCCAAAGGGAACAGCATCGCTACCCTCTTTTTCATCGAGGTATCGCCTGGAAAAAGCTAAGAATGTATAAAAAAAAAAAAGGCCACAATCATTCACACTCAGTCTTTATCTGTTATGTGTTTACCAAATGGCGTCCTGACTACATCTCTTCGTTGCATACCAACTGTTATATTTTTTTTCTTTTTCTCCCCTGATGATGTGATTATTACACGAAAATGCGCTTGGGAACTTCTCGTGTTTCATTTTCCCGTGGACTCATAGGAATATATTATACATTTCTTTTTCTTTCATACATTCGCCATTTCCCGCTTTCAGCGAGCTAGTGTTTTATATATATATATATATATATATATATATATATATATTTTTTTTTTTTTTTTTGCTTTGTCGCTGTCTCCCGCGTTTGCGAGGTAGCGCAAGGAAACAGACGAAAGAAATGGCCCAACCCACCCCCATACACATGTATATACATACGTCCACACACGCAAATATACATACCTACACAGCTTTCCATGGTTTACCCCAGACGCTTCACATGCCTTGATTCAATCCACTGCCAGCACGTCAACCCCCGGTATACCACATCGCTCCAAATCACTCTATTCCTTGCCCTCCTTTCACCCTACTGCATGTTCAGGCCCCGATCACACAAAATCTTTTTCACTCCATCTTTCCACCTCCAATTTGGTCTCCCTCTTCTCCTCGTTCCCTCCACCTCCGACACATATATTCTCTTGGTCAATCTTTCCTCACTCATTCTCTCCATGTGCCCGAACCATTTCAAAACACCCTCTTCTGCTCTCTCAACCACGCTCTTTTTATTTCCACACATCTCTCTTACCCTTATATATATATATATATATATATATATATATATATATATATATATATATATATATATATATATATATATATCCCTGGGGATAGGGGAGAAAGAATTCTTCCCACGTATTCTCGGCCTGTCGTAAAAGGCGACTAAAAGGGAAGGGAGCGGGGGGTTGGAAATCCTCCCCTCTCATTTTTTGATTTTCCAAAGGAAGGAACAGAGAAGGGGGCCAAGTGGGGATTTCCCTCAAAGGCTCAGTCCTCTGTTCCTAAAGCTACCTCGCTAACGCGGGAAATGGCGAATAGTATGAAAGAAAAAAAAAAAAAAAATATATATATATATATATATATATATATATATATATATATATATATATATATATATATATATATATATATATATATATATATATCCGGTTTTCTTGGAATATAATTTTGTACATTGCATTCATTGCAGTGGCAACATGAAATCACATGCTGCCAATATGGTTAATCTTCATAGCAACAAAACGCATCCCATGCGTCACTTACAAAGCCCGTCTTGCTCACGGCTCAGGTAGGCGGACCCTGTGGAGCGTGTTCACTGGGCAGATGTTACTTCCAGTTGAACATTGCTCATCCATTAGTACAAAGAGTGAATAGTTTTTTTTTTTTTTCCAATAACTAACATACTTCTTTCTATACTAACGCATTCTCCTTACATCACAGTGTAAGGCACCAGAAATATAATGACTCATTTGCATCACCCTGCACTTTGATAGTATTATGTTTATCCAATCACTTTCCCTGAAAAAAAAAAAAACTTTTTCCCCTTTTAAGTCTCCAGTCAGCAGGATTAGAAAAAATGGTCTGGAAGTAACTACGCAGAAGTTTTAGACCTTTCTTCATCAACGTTGATTGTGTATACCAAACCTTAAGATAGAAGTTTAATGATATTTGAATAATTTTTAAGGTTTTTTGGAATTCACTACCTATAAAAAAATAACTATACAGTATATATACATGACTGTAAACGAACGCCTTGAAGTGTTTTTAATCACTTTTCGTCACTTAGTAGATCTTATTACTACAGTAAAAACTTTTCAGAAAATTTTGCAAAAAGATTATATTTCAATAGCCTCGAAATGAATGTATATATATTTATATCAAAATTGTAACTATTAGAGAAATCGGAGAATGGCTCGTCCTCGTAAACAAATCAAAGCACCTAATACTCTCCTCTATTTCCTTCCTCATAAGGTTCAGAATTCCCTGCGATCCTACACTCTGATTCGGAAGCGCTGATAACATGGCAGCCGCAGTGAGGTCGAGAATATATTTCTCCTGTGTTGTACGTTTCTCCGACCGTGAATCTATTGCCTGAACTAATCAGCAAGTAGATAATTATGGTAAGAAAAATAGTGTTGTGGTGTAAAAGTCTTCAGCAATTGGAAATAAGGTAAACGAAGTGCATTTTGTGGGGACGACTCGTCTGGCTGAGGCTGCTAGTGCAGGGCTTCTCATACTTTGAGTTTTATTGACTAATTTGCATAGTTGTCACTTTCCAGAGATATATAATTATTGCTGCTAGCAGTCTTATGGCTACTGTGTATATCGATTATAGAACTCTGTTTTGATTTAGGTGAATGTAGCTGAAAGTCTGATTTAGGAAAATATTCAGTAGCTGTAGTTGCATATGGTATACATATTATTGTATGTCATAGTTTGTATTTAAAGCTCTAAGTCACTCCCTGTCAAGAAAAGAATAAAGATACGAAAGTTAGAACATTGATGAATTTTCTGATGGATTAGCTAGCAATATCTCTAGTTCAAAGCTGTTAACATCATGCATCTTAAGTACTATCGTGCATTCGTACACTTCCCAGTAAAGAACTATTTTGCCTATATTCTTTTTACCTATCTAGCTCTCGAAATGGGTAAAATTCCAATTTAGGGATTGTACAGAAAAATTCACCGACAGAGAGGAGACACCTACCGATGTTAGTAAACTCCTTATACCTAGCAGACGTGACTTTAACTAGGAAAGCATAATTTGAAGCATATTTTTGTTTTGTTCTGTGATAATTGATAGGAGTGGGGATGAGTATGCTGATCAGGGAAAATTTAGTAGCGTGTGTAATCATCATACGAGAACAGCCATTAAAATGTTACCCATGTACTATAAACAGCTTCATGGGTAACATTTTGATGATTGCTCTTGTAAGGTGTTTACACACCCTGCAAAATTTTCCCTGATCAGCATACTCATCCCCACTCATATCTATTATCACTGAACAAAACAAGAAATATGCTTCAGATTATGCTTTCCTAGTTAAAGTAACGTCTGGTAGGTATAAGCAAGTTTACTAACATTGGTAGGGGTCTCCTCTCTGTCGGTGAATTTTTCTGTAGCATACTTGAAATGGTTTTACCCCTTTTAAGTGCTATATAGGTGAAAAGAAGATGGGTAAAAGTGCTCTTTACTGAGAAATGTATGTATGTACGATAGTACTTTTAATATGCATGATGTTAGCAACTTTGAATGAGAGATATTGCTCATTTGTCAGAAAACTCATCCATCTTCTAACTTTTGTATCTTTAACTCTTTTCTTGACAGGGAGTGATTTAGAGCTTTAAATTACAATCTATGACATTGAATGATATGTATAGCATATCATTTTTATCCATAATGTTTTGGCTTTTTATTAAAGCTGTACAATTTGTGTATTTTTATGCTGTATGTTAGAATTTTGCAACATTTATCATTTTGTTGATAGCTTGAATTTTCTTGCATCTTTCAGGCTGACACCACAGATTCTGCTGGAGCTGATGATGACATTGCTCTTAGCGATTTATCAGAGGACAGTGAATCATGTCCGGAAGGCAGGAAGGTACGTGGTGCTGAACAGTTCTGCCCTATTTCTCTGGTGTGCATTTTCTCTCTTTCATATTTAGTCAGGTGTAGAGCACTTGAAATTAATGGGTCAAGCAAAGAGCCCTGATCCTCATTTGATATGTTTTTGTAATCATGTATGGTTTTTGTATAATTCAGGTCTTGAAAAATTGATGTTTGTATTTTTCTCTCATTGTAACTGTGAGTAGTGAAGATTTTGTCTGTTTCCCATTATCATTTTGAATTAACATTATTCATAGTACATTGTTTGATTTTTTGTATCAAATTTAACTTATATATGTTACAATATTGATTTTTTTCTATTTTTTTTGGTTCATCTTAAAATCTGATTGTCATATTCTAGATTTCTTTATGTACAGACACCATTCTGTGATGTCAGCTGCCAGAGTTCAACAATAATGACTTTTTGTTTTAACATTTCCTATAGCCAGTTTTATTTATTGAATTTCTCACTTGATGTAACCATGGTTGAGGGTGAACTCGGCTGATTCACAAATCTTTTATTTTGTTAGCATTTCCCTGACTTACCATGGAGTAAAGAACAATCTCAGATATTAAGCACCATGTGAAGACTGGCAGATGATAGGCCACACTTCCCATCATTTATTTGAATATCCTCAACATGGAACAAACTGTGTGATTTCTTGCTCTACTTTTCAAATTCAAACCACACCTTTTCCATATTAAGTATTTGGAGATAAGAATACATAGATTATCTTTGATTTCTTTTTATTCTGTAGCAAGGGAAATTTGTATAGAAATGAGGAAGGGAATAGATTTAGGGGAAAACAGCCAGCACCCTGACTGGGATGGTGAGGAAAGTTATTATAAGGAAAAGACCTAGGAAGTTGTGAACGGGATAAATAATTCTAGGAAGGTGCATTGACATGGGTAACATGGAGGATTCTCTGCCATGGCCACTGCCCCTGTTATACCAAGGCAAAGTTCCTGATGGGGAATAGATAAATCATTAGAGATGTAGGGAGGAGACAGATTAGAGATGTAAATCTCATTGATGAATCAGCTTAGTGATTATAGTGAATACATTTGAAGCATGAAGATTGTGAACTCTAATTCTGTCTCATTCCACATTAGTTGTGGGTGTATGAAATTACTTTCATTATATGTTTAATCATATTCAACCACCTGCTTTGTTTGATTAGTTTATTTGTTTTCTAGTTTTATTTTGCCCACTTATTCTGCCCTGTTTTTATGAAAGTGGAAGTATGTTGATAGACATAAGGGTATGACAATAAGAAAGAGATTTTTATGTGATAAGTTGGGTAGATGTACAAATGAAAGTCATGACTGCAGTTGAAAGTTTCATTTAAAATAGCGCTGGCAAATGATAGAAGACAACAAAGATGGTCGATTTTATATTAGATGATGAAGATGATACCCATAAAAGAGACGCAGTTAAATTTGGCACTTTACTAAGGGTTTGCTTTAGCTTTAAGGAAGAGTTTGTTTTTGTCATGATGCCAAACAGGATGGTTTGCTTGAAATTGGGTAATCAAATATAGTACTAAGTAAGAGCTAATCATGGCAATGAGGCTCCTGGTTACCTTTTGGGTTATGTTATGACATAGATGATGATGTCAACAAAATTCTTTTATGCTTCAGAGAGATAATGTATATATTAATCATTTTGAAGGATCCTGAGACTCTGCTTGCCTCTTTCCGTGAGGAGTGGCAGCGTGAGTTGGAGGGAACCTCTGCTCAGAAAGGACTCTACAGTGCATCTGTAAAATCCTCTCCCACAAGAGGAACTACACAAGGAATCTCCCAGGGTCCTTCACCTCCACCCAGAGGAAGCCCTAGAATCCTTCAGGGCACTCAGAGTCAAGAGACAGACAGAAATAACAGTGGTACTGTTGCCAATGGCAGTAGTAACACTGGCGGTGGTAGTAATAGCACTGGAGGTGGCACTGGCAACAAAAGTGGTAATGTTGGTAGTGGTGGAAGAGTGGAAGAGGAAGTCAGACCTGATGTAGAACTGAAGGTAAGAGAATTTTGAAAGATAATTAACTACCGTAAATCATACCTTGTGAAGAAGCATATGAGATCAGTTTAGAGGATATTATGTGGTATCATTAAATTTTAGGGAGAATAAAAAGATGTTCTGGAAGGAGGTAAATAAAGTGCATAAGACAAGGGAGCAAATGGGAACTTCAGTGAAGGGCGCAAATGGGGAGGTGATAACAAGTAGTGGTGATGTGAGAAGGAGATGGAGTGAGTATTTTGAAGGTTTGTTGAATGTGTTTGATGATGTAGTGGCAGATATAGGGTGTTTTGGTCGAGGTGGTGTGCAAAGTGAGAGGGTTAGGGAAAATGATTTGGTAAACAGAGAAGAGGTAGTAAAAGCTTTGCGGAAGATGAAAGCCGGCAAGGCAGCAGGTTTGGATGGTATTGCAGTGGAATTTATTAAAAAAGGGGGTGACTGTATTGTTGACTGGTTGGTAAGGTTATTTAATGTATGTATGACTCATGGTGAGGTGCCTGAGGATTGGCGGAATGCGTGCATAGTGCCATTGTACAAAGGCAAAGGGGATAAGAGTGAGTGCTCAAATTACAGAGGTATAAGTTTGTTGAGTATTCCTGGTAAATTATATGGGAGGGTATTGATTGAGAGGGTGAAGGCATGTACAGAGCATCAGATTGGGGAAGAGCAGTGTGGTTTCAGAAGTGGTAGAGGATGTGTGGATCAGGTGTTTGCTTTGAAGAATGTATGTGAGAAATACTTAGAAAAGCAAATGGATTTGCATGTAGCATTTATGGATCTGGAGAAGGCATATGATAGAGTTGATAGAGATGCTCTGTGGAAGGTATTAAGAATATATGGTGTGGGAGGCAAGTTGTTAGAAGCAGTGAAAAGTTTTTATCGAGGATGTAAGGCATGTGTACGTGCAGGAAGAGAGGAAAGTGATTGGTTCTCAGTGAATGTAGGTTTGCGGCAGGGGTGTGTGATATCTCCATGGTTGTTTAATTTGTTTATGGATGGGGTTGTTAGGGAGGTGAATGCAAGAGTTTTGGAAAGAGGGGCAAGTATGAAGTCTGTTGGGGATGAGAGAGCTTGGGAAGTGAGTCAGTTGTTGTTCGCTGATGATACAGCGCTGGTGGCTGATTCATGTGAGAAACTGCAGAAGCTGGTGACTGAGTTTGGTAAAGTGTGTGAAAGAAGAAAGTTAAGAGTAAATGTGAATAAGAGCAAGGTTATTAGGTACAGTAGGGTTGAGGGTCAAGTCAATTGGGAGGTGAGTTTGAATGGAGAAAAACTGGAGGAAGTGAAGTGTTTTAGATATCTGGGAGTGGATCTGGCAGCGGATGGAACCATGGAAGCGGAAGTGGATCATAGGGTGGGGGAGGGGGCGAAAATTGTGGGAGCCTTGAAGAATGTGTGGAAGTCGAGAACATTATCTCGGAAAGCAAAAATGGGTATGTTTGAAGGAATAGTGGTTCCAACAATGTTGTATGGTTGCGAGGCGTGGCTATGTATAGAGTTGTGCGCAGGAGGATGGATGTGCTGGAAATGAGATGTTTGAGGACAATGTGTGGTGTGAGGTGGTTTGATCGAGTAAGTAACGTAAGAGTAAGAGAGATGTGTGGAAATAAAAAGAGCGTGGTTGAGAGAGCAGAAGAGGGTGTTTTGAAATGGTTTGGGCACATGGAGAGAATGAGTGAGGAAAGATTGACCAAGAGGATATATGTGTCGGAGGTGGAGGGAACGAGGAGAAGAGGGAGACGAAATTGGAGGTGGAAAGATGGAGTGAAAAAGATTTTGTGTGATCGGGGCCTGAACATGTAGGAGGGTGAAAGGAGGGCAAGGAATAGAGTGAATTGGAGCGATGTGGTATACCGGGGTTGACGTGCTGTCAGTGGATTGAATCAGGGCATGTGAAGCGTCTGGGGTAAACCATGGAAAGCTGTGTAGGTGTGTATATTTGCGTGTGTGGACGTATGTATATACATGTGTATGGGGGGGGTTGGGCCATTTCTTTCGTCTGTTTCCTTGCACTACCTCGCAAATGCGGGAGACAGCAACAAAGCAAAAAAAAAAAAAAAAAATTATTTCATATTAAGATATTATTTTTATTCTGTATAGACTTGATGATTCAGCTAAATATGCAGACACAACTGCTTTCATTCTAATGAAGCATTGCTGCATTCTTATAACAGGTTATTAAGACAGAAACATAAAGACTTAGTACCTCTCAACGTAAACCTTTACTTCACTTTCAACAACAGTTTGTATAGCTTGATGTGTTGTACATTCTTTCATGGATGTGCCTTTATTGATATGTATTGTCCTTTTATTCTGCTATAAATGTAAGTGTTTGACATAATTATATAACACAACCATTATAATCATATTACAGTTGTCATATAAAAAGTTAAAGTGAACTGACCATGCTTATACTAGTGGCTGGACTGGACAGATGAGTGAAAACTGGTACCCTGTAGTCATTGAGGGAAAGGGGGTGAGACAGAAGTGTTGGACCATTGGTTGATTGGCTCTCTAAGCCTTGCCTGTGAGCCAGTTATATGACTGCTGTAAGGCCTATGGATTGGATTTAGAAATCTTTCTTTTACAACAGAAAATATTTATGGTTTATTTCATAATGTTTGTTCTAGTGATTTTCAGATATTATGAACATTATGTATTTTTATTTATATGTGATCGTTGTATCCCACATCACTGAGATAGCACCAGGAAACAGATGAAGAAAGACCCTTACACTCAGGTACATGCATATATGCATACACTCACATATACATACATATACATACATGTACATATCAACATGTGCACATATACTTAAACATACACAGATATATACATATATGCACGTACATATTCATACTTGCTTGCCTTCATCCATTCCCAGCGCCACCCCACACCACAGGAAATAGCATCACCACCCAGTGTCAGCAAGGTAGCACCAGAAAAACACAAAAAAGCCACCTTCATTCACACTCAGTGTCTAGCTGTCATGTGTAATGCACCAAAACCACAGGTCCCTTTCCACATCCAGGCCCCACAGACCTTTCCATGGTTTACCTTACACGTCTTACATGCCCTGGTTTAGTCCATTGACAGCATATTGAAGTGTGGTATAATCTTCTTATGGTGATGTCAATGTACAAAGATTATACGACATTTAATAACTGTCATCTTCCTGGTAAATTAAAGTCCACTTTGTTAGCAGTGCCTAGATTCACTCAGGAATTCTGTCTGTGATTGAAGTTGGTGACGTCACAGAACCTTCATCCCCTGCCCTTCCATCCTTATTTCACAGTCCAGCTCTTTTTTCTCAAAGATGAGAGATAGCTTAAATGCACTTGCCATTATCAGCAAATAATCTTCAATTGTATATATGAGATGTACTTTACCCATTTTGCAGGCAACTGAATTGTTTAATAAAGCTGTTGAATTGGAGCAGAGTGGGCAATTATATGAGGCCATCCAGTTCTACAGAAAAGCTATGACCCTGGTTCCTGATATTGAATTTAGGGTTCATCGACAAAATGTGCTTGAATGGAATGAAAGTGAGTAGATTCTTATCTTTGCCTTGCCTTTGATGTTGTTAAAGCTTCTTTAAACTGTTATCCTATATTTTCTTCCCATGTTTATTGCAGCTGTTGTTTCAGCTTGACATATTGGGCACAAAAAACTAGACAACACCTTGATGGTACATGAAGAGTAGAATTGAGAAAGCACATCACTCTTGAATGGTTTTAAACAACCACAATTATTGTTATAACCCTTCTTCCCAACCACTATCTTTAAGAGTCAAGTTCAGTACTTGACCCATAAACAGCAGTCATTACCATATAATCTTAATAGGATGGCAGCCATCATCATGTGACGTTTCAGCTTTTCTTGCCTCTGTATTTTTAAATCCCAGCTCATTTATGGTGACATTAGTTGCCCACAAGGATCTCTTTTGTCATTCATCAGTATCATTGACCACCTAGGTAGGACACATGCCTAAGGGAAAGCTTGTTAAACTCCATTTGCTTAAGGATGTGATCAAGACAAAGGTCACTATTAAGAACTTTTCCAACTGAACAGACTTTACTATAGTAGAGGAAGATGTACTTATCACCTGAGCCAAGGTTGAATGCTTCACTGGGAGACCAACTTTCTATGGGGATTGTTAACACTGAGAGCACAGGGCTTAGCATTGTGACTCTACACTAGATGTGGTTTTTGCAGTGGATGCTGTGACACAGATTTGTACAAATAGAAGATTAACCAAGAGGAAATAGTTGCTTCAAGGAGTCTCATTTTTGGCATAACTCACAATGTTTGGTTACTTGCATGTCTCAACAGGCCAATGTAAGCACTTCAACTCGTACACCAAAAACAGTCATGCCTAGAAACTAGTGACAACATTAGTGAGGCTACATAGCCATATATATTTAACATGGTGTAATATGTATCTGATATGGCAAAAAATGGAGGGTAGTGGTTTGATGAGCCATAAGTCAAAGAAAATTGCAATGACTGGTCATTTGAGTGAGTTGGATTGATATTCACCCTCTTCACAAATGCAATCAGATGCAAACAGATGTGCATTTTGAAAATCAGGTGACCCTTTTGGAAAAAAAGGAAACTCAAACAAAATGAAGCAAGTTGGACCATTGGAGACCCAATTGGAAGAGCTGGAAACCTGAATAGATGAGCATTTTGAAATAATTGAGAGACTTTTTCAGGATTTTATGAGTGCATTGAAGAAGGAAATTATTATTATTATTATTATTATTATTATTATTATTATTATTATCATTATTATTTTATTTATTTATTTTGCTTTGTCGCTGTCTCCCGCGTTTGCGAGGTAGCGCAAGGAAACAGACGAAAGAAATGGCCCAACCCACCCCCATACACATGTATATACATACACGTCCACACACGCAGATATACATACCCATACATCTCAATGTACGCATATATATACACACACAGACACATACATATATACACATGCACACAA
This sequence comes from Panulirus ornatus, assembly GCF_036320965.1. NCBI lineage: Eukaryota > Metazoa > Arthropoda > Malacostraca > Decapoda > Palinuridae > Panulirus > Panulirus ornatus. Next base: position 5,899,081 of record NC_092236.1, on the reverse strand, counting down.
TTCACACTGCCTTTATTCATTCCCATCGCCACCTCGCCACACATGGAATAACATCCCCCTCCCCCCTCATGTGTGTGAGGTAGCACTAGGAAAAGACAACAAAGGCCCCATTCATTCACACTCAGTCTCTAGCTGTCATGTAATGATGCCTGAAACCACAACTCCCTTTCCACATCCAGGCCCCACAGAACTTTCCATGGTTTACTCCAGATGCTTCACATGCCCTGAATCAATCCATTGACAGCACGTCTACCCCGGTATACCACATCGATCCAATTCACTCTATTCCTTGCCTGCCTTTCACCCTCCTGCATGTTCAGGCCCCGATCACTCAAAATCTTTTTCACTCCATCTTTCCACCTCCAATTTGGTCTCCCACTTCTTCTCGTTCCCTCCACCTCCGACACATATATCCTCTTGGTCAACCTTTCCTCACTCATTCTCTCCATGTGCCCAGACCATTTCAAAACACCCTCTTCTGCTCTCTCAACCACGCTCTTTTTATTTCCACACATCTCTCTTACCCTTACATTACTTACTCGATCAAACCACCTCACACCACATATTGTCCTCAAACATCTCATTTCCAGCACATCCACCTTCCTGCGCACAACTCTATCTATAGCCCACACCTCGCAACCATACAACATTGTTGGAACCACTATTCCTTCAAACATACCCATTTTTGCTTTCCGAGATAATGTTCTCCACTTCCACACATTCTTCAAGGCTCCCAGGATTTTCGCCCCCTCCCCCACCCTATGATTCACTTCCGCTTCCATGGTTCCATCCGCTGCCAAATCCACTCCCAGATATCTAAAACACTTTACTTCCTCCAGTTTTTCTCCATTCAAACTTACCTCCCAATTGACTTGACCCTCAACCCTACTGTACCTAATTACCTTGCTCTTATTCATATTTACTCTTAACTTTCTTCTTTCACACACTTTACCAAACTCAGTCACCAGCTTCTGCAGTTTCTCACATGAATCAGCCACCAGCGCTGTATCATCAGCGAACAACAACTGACTCACTTCCCAAGCTCTCTCATCCCCAACAGACTTCATACTTGCCCCTCTTTCCAAAACTCTTGCATTCACCTCCCTAACAACCCCATCCATAAACAAATTAAACAACCATGGAGACATCACACACCCCTGCCACAAACCTACATTCACTGAGAACCAGTCACTTTCCTCTCTTCCTACACGTACGCATGCCTTACATCCTCGATAAAAACTTTTCACTGCTTCTAACAACTAGCCTCCCTCACCATATATTCTTAGTACCTTCCACAGAGCATCTCTATCAACTCTGTCATATGTCTTCTCCAGATCCATAAATTATTATTATATTATCCATTATTATTATTATTATTATTATTATTATTGTTATTATTATTATTATTATTATTATTATTATTATTATTATTATTATTGTTATTATTATTGATGTTAATAGTAGTATTGATTTTTTATTTCATATTTGATTGCCGTTTCCCGTGTCAGTGAGGAAACAGATGAAGAATGGCCCATCCACTCATATACATGTATATACATAAACACCCATACATGCACATATACATATCAACATATACATATATACATACATATACATACAGTTCTTAACACTACCTTGATGATGCGGGAAATGGTGAATATCTATGAAAAACATATACATACAAAGACATATATACATGTATACATATTCATACTTGCTTGCCTTCATCCCTTCCTAGTGCTAGTGCACCCCACATGGAACAGCATCGCTACCCATGCTTCAGCGAGGTAGTGTCAGGAAAGGACAAAAAAGGCCACATTCATTCACACTTAGTCTATAGCAGTCATGTGTAATGTACTGAAACCACAGCTCCTTATCCACATCCAGGCCCCACAGACCTTTCCATGGTTTACCCGAAATGTTTCACATGCTATGGTTCAGTCCATTGACAGCACATCAACCCTGGTATACCACATCATTGCAATTCACTCTTTTCCATGCACTCCTCTCACCCTTCTGTATGTTCAGTCCCTGATTGCTCAGAATCTTTTTCAATCCATCCTTCCACCTCCAACTTGGTCTCCTGCTTCTCCTTGTATCCTCTTTGTCAGTCTTTCCTCACTCATTTTCTCCATATGTCCAAACCATTTTAACACCCTCTTCTGCTCTCTGAACCACCCTCTTTTTATTTCCACACATATCTCTTATCCTTTCATTACTTAATCAAACCACCTCACACTACATATTGTCCTCAGACATTTCATTTCCAGCACATTCACTCTCCTCCATACAACTCTATGTATAGCCCATGCCTTACTACCATATAATATTGTTGGAGCTACTATTCCTTCAAACATACCCATTTTTGCTCCGAGATAACACTCCCTCCATCCACACATTCTTCATCGCTCCCAGAACCTTCGCCCCCTCCCCCGTCCTGTGACTCTTTTCCACTTAAATGTTTCCGTTCACCGCTAAGTCCACTCTCAGACATCTAAAGCACTTCACTTCCTCCAATTTTACTCCATTCAAATTTACACACCGATTTACTTTTCCTTCAACCCTCGTGAACCTAATAACCTTCCTCTTATTCACATTTACTCTCAACTTTCTCCCTTCACCCATTTTTCCATACTCAGTCACCAACTTCTGTAGTTTCTCACTTGAATCAGCCACCAGAATTGTATCATCAGCAAACAACAACTGACTCGCTTCCCAAGCCATCTCCGGCAGACTGCATCCTCACCCCTCTCCAAAACTCTTGCATTAATCCTAAGGGCAGGTAATTTCCAAAATTGGAACTACCTTGCATTTATGTGTTGTGGTGTAAATATATTCTTTTCACTTATTGAGCTACAATGATAAACATTATGATTATAAAGGTATTTTGATTACAGGCTACCGTACACCAGCCTCAGATAGTGAGGATCCTACAGTTGAGGATGACCTCAGTGATGAGGAACTTCAAGACCTAGTTTTAAGATTCCAGAGGGTTTTGACTCCTAGCCAGGCAGTTTGTGTGCCACAGTTTGATCAGGAGGTGAGGAAAGTTTGTATTTTATGTTACACACTGGATATCTTTGTTTAATAGATTTGATAGGTATCCTGTGGGGCAGGGTAGCAACAGGAATGGATGAAGGCAAACAAGTATGAATATGTACACATGTATATATGTATATTTCTGTGTATGTGTATGTATGTATATGTTGATATATATATTTATTTTTTTGCTTTGTCGCTGTCTCCTGCGTTTGCGAGGTAGCGCAAGGAAACAGACGAAAGAAATGGCCCAACCCACCCCCATACACATGTATATACATACACGTCCACACACGCAAATATACATACCCATACATCTCAGTGTACAAATATATATACACACACACACATATACATATATAGACATGCACACAATTCACACTGTCTGCCTTTATTCATTCCCATCGCCACCTTGCCACACATGGAATAACATCCTCCTCCCCCCTCATGTGTGCGAGATAGTGCTAGGAAAAGACAACAAAGGCCCCATTCGTTCACACTCAGTCTCTATCTGTCATGCAATAATGCCTGAAACCACAGCTCACCCTCCACATCCAGGCCTCACAGAACTTTCCATGGTTTACCCCAGACGCTTCACATGCCCTGATTCAATCCATTGACAGCACGTCTACCCCGGTATACCATATCGATCCAATTCAATCTGTTCCTTGCCCGCCTTTCACTCTCCTGCATATATTTATTTATTTTGCTTTGTCACCGTCTCCCGCGTCAGCGAGGCAGCGCAAGGAAACATTTTTCTTTCATACATGATTGCAACATAACACCTATTATGTTTTTTTTGATTAAGTAAAGATGATGCATACATAACACCTTGGATTGCAATAATGCATTAATCAAGACAGTGCATAGGATGTGTCATTGTGATGGGAGTAAATCTTGAAAGTGGCATGTCTGTAATGGTCACATTATAAAGAAGATATATGTAAAGTTCCGTCTTTTGTCAAACAGTGAATTTCCACCTTTTACAGGCTCCACATATATCTTGTTTGCCACCTGAGATGTTGGAGCGAATCATGTGTTGGGTTGTTGGTAGTGACCTAGACATGCGCTCACTAGAGCAGGTCTCAAGGGTCTGCCAAGGTTTCTACCTTTTGGCCAGGAATCCTGAGATATGGCATAGAGCCTGTCTAAGGTGAGTGAATTTTGTTTGAATGTTTATGTTATTGCTATCAGTTGTTTATTGGTTCCTGATTGTGTTGGTACACTGAATCCTAGTTATCCAGATCAGTTGGAACTGGATCTATCTAGTTTAGTAGTTTTCAAGTTTATCAGATTTTTAGTTTTATCTTATAGTAAACAGGAAAAATGTATCTTTCACTTATAACCTGGCTTACAGTTGGCTTACTTTCGTAGCAATCCTTTTGCAAGTTGAATCTTTATAAGTTAAGTATTTGAAACATCTAATTTCTGAACTTGTTTGTTTACTCTTGTCATTTCATCCTCCTCCATTTTTTATACCATTTTTTTTTTATTTACCTATGATGGTGATGTGAAATTCTTTCTTCTTTCTTTTTTGCTCTGTCGCTGTCTCCCGCGTTTGCGAGGTAGCGCAAGGAAACAGACGAAAGAAATGGCCCAACCCACCCCCATACACATGTATATACATACGTCCACACACGCAAATATACATACCTACACAGCTTTCCATGGTTTACCCCAGACGCTTCACATGCCCTGATTCAATCCACTGACAGCACGTCAACCCCGGTATACCACATCGATCAAATTCACTCTATTCCTTGCCCTCCTTTCACCCTCCTGCATGTTCAGGCGCCGATCACACAAAATCTTTTTCACTCCATCTTTCCACCTCCAATTTGGTCTCCCACTTCTCCTCGTTCCCTCGACCTCCAACACATATATCCTCTTGGTCAATCTTTCCTCACTCATTCTCTCCATGTGCCCAAACCATTTCAAAACACCCTCTTCTGCTCTCTCAACCACGCTCTTTTTATTTCCACACATCTCTCTTACCCTTACGTTACTTACTCAATCAAACCACCTCACACCACACATTGTCCTCAAACATCTCATTTCCAGCACATCCATCCTCCTGCGCACAACTCTATCCATAGCCCACGCCTCGCAACCATACAACATTGTTGGAACCACTATTCCTTCAAACATACCCATTTTTGCTTTCCGAGATAATGTTCTCGACTTCCACGCATTCTTCAAGGCTCCCAGGATTTTCGCCCCCTCCCCCACCCTATGATCTACTTCCGCTTCCATGGTTCCATCCGCTGCCAGATCCACTCCCAGATATCTAAAACACTTTACTTCCTCCAGTTTTTCTCCATTCAAACTTACCTCCCAATTGACTTGACCCTCAACCCTACTGTACCTTATTACCTTGCTCTTATTCACATTTACTCTTAACTTTCTTCTTTCACACACTTTACCAAACTCAGTCACCAGCTTCTGCAGTTTCTCACATGAATCAGCCACCAGCGCTGTATCATCAGCGAACAACAACTGACTCACTTCCCAAGCTCTCTCATCCCCAACAGCCTTCATACTTGCCCCTCTTTCCAAAACTCTTGCATTTACCTCCCTAACAACCCCATCCATAAACAAATTAAACAACCATGGAGACATCACACACCCCTGCCGCAAACCTACATTCACTGAGATGTGAAATATGTATGGTAATCATTGCTATTGTTTTTCCATAACTTCAATATTCTTATATGTAGAGACCATGGAAATGACATTTTGTGTTGAAGTGTGGGGCTTTGTTTGTGTAAAATAACCTTCTAAACTTAACAATACGGTAGGTGAATTGTGATAACGTAGTGCACTAATCCACACACAAAGCATTCATGTATGTATAAATTAAGGTGAGAGATCATTCCATCCTTGAGCTGCTACTTCATTAGAAGAAAAAACAAGATTGTAGCACATTTATGCATTTTATTTTTGTTATGATTATGGTCATACTGCAACTTTTGACTCCAACTGGATGTATAGCATTCAGTGATGATGAAAGAATACATTTTGGAACTTATTTCTCATCTTGCTTCAGATTTTGAGACTAGTATAGGCATCCCTTACATAGAGTGCCACTACCTTTCTTATAGGGTAAAGCTTCTTTAAAGTTATCTTCATTTCCTACAACCAACACCACTGCTCTTTAGTCAGAAGTTAAACCTTTAGGTTTCCGAGACATCACTCAGAGTAGAAAGGATCCCTATTTCAGTGCATGCATCACAAAATTTGGCAACCAAATTGTGACTTCTACCAGTGAGCCTTTGCATAGGTGTCCCTCACTGCTTCAGGTCATTCCCACGAATGCTGCTGGAAATTGAATGTATATTTATTGCAGTGGTCCCTTTGTTCATACTGTTATCTCGGCTTTGACTATTCCTAGGCTGGGTTTCCATGTGCCATTTGTCACATATAACACTCCTATCCCTTAATTAGATATGTAATGACTCTAACTCCAAGATGGCTTAAAGGTGTACTATGGCTCTAACATGTAAGATGCAGGTAAGTTTTGTGTAAACATGATGAGAGATTACTCCAACTTTGAATTATATCATGTGGAAAGAAGGAATTATAATTTGGCACTTTTTACACTTGTAGTTTCCTTTTTGTTTATGTTCTTACTGTCAGGCTGTGGTCCTAAAATTCATAGTTAATTGTTCTAATTCTGGAACATAAAGCATATTGAATAACTAATTCCTGCCTTTGAATTAATGGACGGATGTTAACCTTGTGCTTATACCATTCATACCTTTCCATGTGACATGCTCTCGTGTTGCTGAAGGAAAAAGAATCTAGATTGTAGGAAAGCTTAGGTAGTGCAGCTTTGGTTGGTTTGATGAATTAAGAGCCTGGGATAGGGAAACTTTTATGATTATCGCTTTTTTGTTTTCAGATGCTTTGTGTTTAGGATTTCATGATATACCAGAGTCTCTTGAGTTAGGTACTTATGATATGTGAGACTAAAGATATTGTCTTTGCAAAAATTGATGACTTAGAATTTTCATTTTTAGGATATGGGGCATTAACTGTGGCATGCCTGGCATGTATGGATCATGGCGCGAAATGTTCATAAGGCGACCTCACCCACGCTACAATGGTTGTTACATTTCCCGTACAACATACTTCCGTCCTGGGGAGAGTAGCTTCCAAGACCAAAACTATCAACCATGGCACTTGGTCCAGTACTATCGCTTTGTGAGGTGAGCATATCAGCTGCCATTTAAAAGTGGTTCATTTCTGTTACAGTGTGTAATGCATAATGTGTTAGAGAAAAACAGCATCATCAGACAAGTGTTATATGTAATTACTTATTTGTACTGTGCAAGGTGGGAATTTTTGCACTTGTGAGATCCAGTCTCTTGAATATTCTCTACTATCATACAACTGTATAGATTTATGTATGCTGTTTTCATTAACCGTGTCTTCAGTCACTTTATTCCATTCATCCACCACTCTTATACTATAAAAGTACTTCTTTAAGTCTTTTCTAACAAGTTTCTTGCTTGATTTCATGTTATGTCCTCTGGTTCTTATCCCTACATCTTTCAAAGAAATGTTCACTCTGTGGATCATCCGTCTTGTTTAAAAACTTGAAAGATGTTTTGTAGAAGGTTTTGATTGGGTCACCCCCTCACTCTTATGTCTTCCAAGGTGGGCAGATTTAAAGCTTTTAGCTTTCCCTGTGACTCGGTTCTCTTCATTCTAATACCATCTTTGTTGCCATTTTTAGGAGCTTCTCTGTTAGGTCTGTGACAAAACTTGAGAAGAAGAATCTAGTTTTAGCCTTATGTAGGATGTGAATAGCTTGATAAATACTCTTTCATCAGTATGCTTGAAAGCTGTTCAAACATTTGCCAGTACAGACTTTGTTTACTGAACAATTGTAATGTGGGATTTTGATGACATGTCAGTCTATCTATCTATCTATATCTCTGACGTCTGTTCCATTCTGGAACTCCTTTAATGGGGTGACCATGGCAATAGAGTCTCTATAACTCATGAACTCCGATGCTGCTTCTTAGCCTTTAGTACCTCGTCCTTAACAGGCTACTGGCAGAGGCCAAGTCTAGCACAGTGTTTCCATGCTCCTACCTAATGCTTCTACTGACTACTTCAACCTTATTCTCCTGAAGGCAGGCTAGGGACAATATTTTCCCAAGTCTTTCTCTCTTACAAAATCCTGAAGTGTATTTCATGCTAGATGATAGTCTGTGAGCACTTCATGCTAACCCTTCCTCGTGACAAAAACTTGTAGTTACGTAGGACTCTCCCTCCTCCTCCTCCTTTTGTAGGTGGACTGAGCAGTCAGGTCTTGTGGGCTTTTGGGAAGTGTTGACCAGGCCTATTTAACCTTGAGGAGAAAATAGCTTTTCATATCCAAGTGTAGTTATTCTCATCCATGTCTTTGTAATGATAATGAATATTTATGAATATATCTTCTACAGGTTCTTCCCAGATGGTACAGTCACCATGTTGACCACAGCTGATGAGCCAGCAACTGTGGTGTCACAACTGAGAACCAGGGAAGTGCGGAATCCACAGGTTTGTTTTAGTGCATGATTTGACCAATTTGCCTAAATCTATAATTACTGTAATGGCAAGAGATTCAAAATCCGTTTTTTAAAAAGTTGAAAGTGATTCAGAAGTGAAATGGGAGTTAGGATTCTTGGAGTGATTTTTTTACTGTGGAATGTTAAAGGAAGGGCATAAGATAAGAGTCAACAAGTCCATCTGTCACTTAGTTGAAATCAGTATTGCATCTCTCATTTTACAGGAAAGTGACTATTGCAGTCTTCTCTTTCTTCTTACATTCTTGAACATCTCCTTATACTAATGCTTGATAAGTCCCTCATATCCAAACTTTTTTGTTTTTTTGCCCACTTGTCTTAGGTCTTTTTTCACATTTCATATCCCCTTGTGATTTCAGAACTTCATACTTATTCTTACACAATTTGTACTCTCCTTGTCACACTGATACTATGCTGTCACTTGAATGTAAGGCTTGGCATTGGCACTAGTTTAAGTACAGTATTCATAACAGCTGTAGAGTGGATGTGTGCAAACAAGGAGATAAGGAGGTGGTATTCTTTGTTCACTATCCTAATGAGTTATTTGAGAAAGAAAGCTACAAACCTTTGTTAAATTGAATATATCAAAAAACATCAAAGGGAAGCCAGGTGTATGGTTCGGGTAGTTTCTGAAGAACAGAAAATTTGAAATAGAAGTACACAGATATGTTTGGTAAAAATGTTTTCAAGATGTGCCACAAGAAACGGTAATAGCTTTGCTGTTCATAATGATTTTATCAGACATAGATAGAGAGGTTATCCCTGGGGATAGGGGAGCAAGAATACTTCCCACGTATTCCCTGCGTGTTGTAGAAGGCGACTAAAAGGGGAGGGAGTGGGGGGCTGGAAATCCTCCCCTCTTGTTTTTTTTTTTTTAATTTTCCAAAAGAAGGAACAGAGAATTGGGCCAGGTGAGGGTAGTCCCTCAAAGGCTCAGTCCTCTGTTCTTAACGCTACCTCGCTAATGCGGGAAATGGCGAATAGTTTGAAAGAAAAAGAAAAGAAAGATAGAGAGGTAAAAGAATTTATAGCAAGTTACTGATGACTTTAATGAAATGATAATCAAATGGAGAAAAATGAAAAGGGTAAAGTATGTATAAATGTATGTATATATGTGTCGGAGGTGGAGGGAACGAGGAGAAGAGGGAGACGAAATTGGAGGTGGAAAGATGGAGTGAAAAAGATTTTGTGTGATCGGGGCCTGAACATGCAGGAGGATGAAAGGAGGGCAAGGAATAGAGTGAATTGGAGCGATGTGGTATACAGGGGTTGACGTGCTGTCAGTGGATTGAATCAAGGCATGTGAAGCGTCTGGGGTAAACCATGGAAAGCTGTGTAGGTATGTATATTTGCGTGTGTGGACGTGTGTATGTACATGTGTATGGGGGGGGGGGTTGGGCCATTTCTTTCGTCTGTTTCCTTGCGCTACCTCGCAAACGCGGGAGACAGCGACAAAGTATAAAAAAAAAAAAAAAAAAAAAAAAAAAAAAAAAAAAAATGTATAAATGTGATGTATATGTATGGGCAGAATAGAATTTGGTGGAATTTAGTCAGGAAAATATGAACAAATAAGTCATGGAACAAAGCAAAGCAGTAAAATATGGATAGATGAGAATAACTCTTGGGGTTGCATATTAATGTATGCATGTATTATAAAGCTGCATATCCTAATTCCTCATTTACAGAAATGATTGTTTATTGGTATCTTTATTTCAGGCGCTGCAAGGGCATTACCGCATCCATGGATCAAATGTCTCACTGATGTTTAAACGGCGATCTCATGAAAGGATGAGCAATAGGAGGAAGGGCCGCAGATATATAGGAGGAACCACTAATGTTGCAGAAACTGTCTTTCAAATAGTAAGTTTGTATTTTTTATATCAGGATCATATGTACAGCTGCTACAATCAGTTTTGATATCATTAATAGATATTCTGTGTTGCATTATTTTGAACTGCTGTTAACATTGCTCCTACTCTCTCTCCCAAGTGCTTATGAAAGAATTTTTGTTAAGAGGCAGGGATAGTTCAAAACACTCACCAAATATCTTGCTTGTTTCATTCTACTGTTGTCTTCTAATGCTACACATATTGCACTGTTGTCTGTCTTAAGGTCACTCTGAGCTGTTTTAAGCTCTTTGTTTAGAATTCTTTTGAAGATTTCTCTGTTTCCTCTTAGTACATTTCTAATCTTGTTGGGCAAAACTTAAAAATTTCTTCACTTTGCTCCTGGGCTGTTGAAGATGTCTTGTCTTTTCTTGATATATTCCAAGGAATTTCTCTAAATTTGGTTACTTTGTTCCTCCTGATTTCTTAAGTTTTTGAAATCATGGGATCCCCATCTTTGCCATGCATAAGTACTATTCATCATTCTCTTCTTTCTTTGGCTGTATAGTTCATGTTCTTTTAATCTTTCCTGATAATTTGTGTGTTTGACTTTGTCATTTTAGATGTGAATTTTATCTGAATTCTCACACTTTAATAATTTTTCTCAGCTTATTTTGTTTTCTTCATAACCTTTACTTTCTTTATCTTGAATATAAGGAGATCACTTCCTCCGATTGTACAGAAAAGCAAGCCATTCATGAACAGTCTTGACAACTAATTACATCCATGCTAACCAGATTGCTACATAGGTGAGACAAGATGACATGTGATCAAAGGTGCATAGTGTTTGACACTCCTGTCAATCAAGCATATTCTGAAAATCATTATATTTTGTATATAAGTTGGTGCAGGATTGGCCAAAAGGCAGTGAATAGGCTGGATCTGACCCTTTACAAATGTAATCTGGCCTACAAGGTCAGCAAGAATTTTGAACAAAAATGTTAGGTGTGAGGCCAAAATTTAAGCCAACTGAAAGAGACCATGAGAGATACAGAAAGGAGCTCGAGTGAGATTGGGGTAAGAGAGATCTAGACTGGTGAAGCACTAAACAGCCAGCTTCCCAACCCAGTTTTAATTCTACCCCACATCAGTTACACATCTGTTAATGTACGCATATCTCTGACACACGTTCCCTCCATGATATCCCATCAAGCAGGTAGCCACAACAAGTCTCCACTTATCCCCATCCTGACATGCCTTCCTTACTTAAATAATTACACTCCCCAGTTTTGTACAAGTGATACTTTCATATGTACATTCTGGACACTGCCCATTTCTGCAACACTACAAGCACAGATGAAACATACTACAGGACCTACCAAACCAAGGATACTGTTGTCCTGCAGACACTGAACATTTACCCCATAACTGTCTTACATTCACCTCGCATAGACAGATGCACATCATTACATTTTTTCCCCACCCATTGGACTTAGCCAACTGAATTATGCCATTGATGTTTTATATGTGTGCATGTTTTGTTTCAGGATTATTCTTGAAATTGATAATCATGTCTTAGTGTAAATGTTACATGGTCTTTTTAGTGGAATGTTTCCACTGGTCCCCCAGATTGAAATGATAACGCTCTGTGTTAGTTTTACTCTGTAAGCATCAGTAGGCGTTCTTGATATTATGATTACACTTTTTTTAAAAAAACTTATGAATATGTAGTACAGTAGTGCTGTTAAGGGCTACTTGTGTCTGTAAGAAACTAATTGAAAATAAACTTTTGCCTGGCCCTCAGGTTATGAAGATTCACAGAGGTCCACAATGAAGATTACATAGTTTGAATGTATTTTCAGTACCATTCTTAAATCTAGGGGTGATCCAAGTGAGTAAAACCCAGAGGAAAGGAATGCATGCAGGTTAACCAGTAGAGCTTAGTATGGACAGTTACTGATGAAATGAAGGATAAGATGGGTTATATTCCCCTACAAACTAAGAGCTGGTGATAGATGTAGCAACAGCTTAGTTAATTGGTTTTGCGTATTAAAAACTGAAGTTGGGATGAAGTTGGGATATTTTGGTTTGATGAGTACTTGAATAAGCTTAGAAACTTTAAGACCCCTGTGGGGGGTTTTCTGATCTTAGCATTTTCTCCTCCCACCTCAGGAGTTTGAAGTCCGACCAGTAAGAGAAAGACCTCACTGGATACTAATGTGGCGGAGTTACACCATAATATCTGTCTATTATGATGACAAGCAGAGTGTATCGCAAATTGATGTCAGTGATACAAACAAGTTTCCATCTTTGGCTTTTTCACGTGTGAAGAGCTTTGCAATGAGCAGTGAGATGCCTCTCATTTAGGGCTCTTAATTTTTTTTTTTTTTTTGTGCAGCTTTTATTCCAGACTCGGAGAGTCATCTTCCTCAGATTTTTTTTTTAACCAACAGCATTTTGATTTCTGAATTAGATTTGACCTCGTTGTTTGTGTTAAGTTCAGTCCCTTTGAAACAGATATAAAGGTTAGTTTCAGAAACCTGATTTGATTATAGTTCTTTTTTCATGATCAGATAATCTTAGTTTGTTCATTACTAGTATGTGTTCATGTTCAAACTTAATGTAATCTATGTCACAGATATTTGTATTTAAGCACTATAAATGTGATCTTTACAGTGTGGCAATCCCCTGTAAGGTTAACTTTTTAAACTTAAAGGTTGATTATTGAGAAAAATTGAATGAATTACCAACTTGAAATGTTTTATCCACATTTTAGATGGGAATGATACTGAAGGTTTTCTAGAAAGAAACCCTGTTTATCCATATTTAGCACGCAACAGAAGTTTGTGAGTGAGCATGCTGATTTTTCTTTCATGTATAGTAAGTAATGCTGAAACAATTCCATTTTGTAATTCAGTACCTGAAGGATAAAGTGATAGAGATCTGCATATACTGGGAGAAAATTTCACCATAGCACTGCTTGATGCCTTGGGGATATAGTTTAAGAGATCCACATATAAAAATTTTTTTATCCAAGCACTGGTGATTATTTCATTGTCTCTACTGTAGTAATAAAGACAAAAGCACAGAGCTCTACACTGTGTATTCTAATTAACAAATGTGAAAATTTAGAACATATTAATGAATACAAGTGGAAAAGAGCTGTTTATCTCGTGCCAGTAAAATGCTTATTTTGAAAATATAGATGAAAGATCACTCTCCATTAGTGATACTGTGTGATTATTTGCATGTGGAAAGCTTATGTTCCAGTGAGTTTGATTAAATTGGTGCTGATGTAGCAGTGATATATACTGATTGTAGGTGGAATAACATCATGTTAAAGGGAAAAGGAAATGTTTCACTGTTTACCACTGTATATAAATACAGCCAATAAAGTAACCTAAGAACAGTTGTTTGTGTATTGGAACATGAAAATACACTTGAATGATGTAAGATGTGTGGATTTTCAGCCCCTACTCTTATCATTGTCCAGACAAGTTAATGTTGATGTTGCTAGCATAGTTTAGGCTCCCCTATTAATTTGTATTAGTGGTGATTATGTGTAGATAATCATCATCCATAACAGTTTGCACTGTCAAGCATATTTGTTTCAAAAGGTGGATTAAACTGGAAGACATTTTTTTCCCTGATATGAAAATCTGCACTGTCATACTTTTGGTATATAGATTTTATTTCATCACGTATCTTTTCACACTTAAGTCTTTTGAACATTGATTACTTTTGTGATAAACTTATTATTAAGGGTTACCTGACTCCCTGCATGAGGTTATTTTGTGGGTGAGAAATCACCTTTGGCAAGGTTATATCATTGTCAGTAGATGAAAAGTACAATCTTAGCAAAGAGCTTTTCTCCAAAGAAATTCCATCATTTCCCTCTATTGATTGACGCACACCCATACAGGTGCAGAATGCCCAGAAAAGGGATCTTAGCTCATGGAAAATGATAGATAATTGATCATTATGAGCAATTATTTGGTTCACATATATTGTAAATTTTTGTCACTCATGAGTGACAGTAATGCTACTTTTTTTGTTGATCATTCCCTACATGTACAGTAATAAGACCAATTTTGATGAACTGATAGGCTTTGCTCATTTGCATATAATGTATTGTAAAACTTGATACATAATGGTTATTATAATGTCAACCCTTTAAGTAGTCTACCAATAATGAATTTGCAGAATTCTTTAGAGCAGGTTGACTGTATCTGCATTATTTTTAATGAAAATGAGTACGATATCTGATTTGACCATATCTTTACCACTTAATCACAGATAGTTGTTAGTTTGACCTCAAGTTTAAGATATGAAATAAGCAGTTATTTTATATTGGCTAGTATATGATAAATAATTCAGCTGTCTGGTATATTTTTTCTTTGTAGATATACTCACTATACCTTCATATGAAAACCCTCTGTATAATCTATTACCATTTAATGATAGTATCAGAAATGCAGTCTGCTTTGATACAGGCTTTCAGTGGAATATTGACGTGTTAAATCATTAGTAAACTACTGATATGAATTTATTTTTTCAGCTGCATGTTCACAGTGATTATAAAACTTGAAAAGTACTATCTATCTAAAAAAAATGGCATTTTATTACTTTTGAGAAAACATTAGTGTTAGCAGCTATTGGCTTGGTTGGAAAGAGTATAAACTCATTCTAGAAATCCTTGCACCTAAAAACGTGAAAATGCATGTTTCATTACCAAAGGAAAAGTATTTGGACTGGATTAATTCTGATGTTCCTTTATTGGCTGTTCTTACACAGGTAAAAACCAAACATATTACATTTCCTTTTAAGGGAGTTGTGTCCTTTCAGTACAAATACTGTATTGAATTTACCCTTTATGTACAGCATACTTATTCATTAAACACAAGACTTACCTCCTCATGTCAGAGAGCTTATTTGCCGAATATGGCTGGATTAAGGTGCTGAACTAAACTCTTCTATGAACATGGTCTAATTATAGTACGAATTGGTGCCCTTACTTGAAGAAATAACAAAGCTCTCTGCAGAGAGGTTAAATAGAACTAACAATGGTGGTTATGCATATTAAGTACAGAAATGAATGTTGTGATAGTTTGTTTTCAGTTTTTTAAAGTCTGACTATTTCTTATTATTTTGAAACTAGGTTATGGAATATTGAGTTATATTCTTGTTCAGATTTGTTACTTCTTTCAGAGTGTTTGGTGTACTTCAGAGTTTTTGGAACATAATAGTTTATATTAATTGAGGAAAACTGTAATGTATTATGTCCTTAAAACAGAAGTAAATATATCTCAAGTTCAAGATTGAGACATATTATTTAATGTGTTAGATTAACTGGATGTCTGTTTGTTGTGAATTGCATGGAGATTGTTTAGAAAAATCAATTAGGGCTGTGCATTCGGCTTTGATTGTATATTTTTTTCAAAGAATATTTATTGTATCATAAATGCCTTCAACTTATGCCTTAGTACATTCATATTACAAATAGAGGTCAGTCATGACATACTGGTACTCACTATAGTGCAATCCAAGTGTGAAATCTTTTTATGTATCCTTTAGTCAACACAAAGCCCTAACATTCACAGTGCAATACAACAGTTGAGGTTATGATTATTATATCTTGGCGATTGCTCCTATGAATTTTGGTTTATTGTAACACATTTGGTAGTATAAAGTACAACAGTATCTTTGATTTTGTTTGTGTCCTGTATAATGTTGTCATCTTCAATGAGGTTGTGTCATTGTAGTAGATGGAAGGGAGTATGATCTCGTCAAGGACCATGTTGCTCCAGAGGATATCATTATTTCTCTGATCTCGTGGAATGTAGCCTCAAAACTGCAGAAGCTCCTTAAAAGGGTCATGGAGTTGTATGGGTGTAGAATGGCAAGAGGTGAGAGTAAACAAAGCAAGGGGATTGGGTGAGGGTTGATAGATAATCAGGGAAGCAGAACTGAAATGTGTAAGAAAAGTGTATGGCATGTGGAAGGTGAGAGGTGGGCAAGTAAAAAAAGGGTAGAGTGGTGTGATAACTTAGTAAAGTTGCTTGTGAAAAAGAAAAGGGAGGTGTATAGGTAGTATTTCTTGGGAAGGAGTGCAAAGGATTGGGAGATTTACAAGAAAAAGCAGCAGGAGGTCAAGAGGAAGGTGCAGGAGTTGAAAAATGGGGCAAAAGTAAATCAGTAAACTTAAGGGAGAAGATATTTTGGAAAGGTGAATATTGTGAGAAAAACAACTAGAACTAATAAGAACATATGCAATGGGGGCAAATGGAGAAGTGTTAACAGGTAGTGATGAGGTGAGGAGGAGATGGAGTGAGTATTTTGAAGGATTGGTGAATGTATTTGATGATTGGGTGATAGATGTTGGGTGTTTGGGTCAGAGAGGTGTGTAAAGTGAGAATGTCCTGCAAAGTGGTTTTGGTGAAGAGAGAAGAGGTGATGAAAGCCTCAAGTAAGATGAAATGTAGCTAGGTGGTTGGAGTGGATGGCAATGCGGTTAGATTTCTAAAGAAATAGGGTATTGTGTTGGTGATTGGTTATTTAGGGTTTCAGTGTGTGTATGGATCTTGGTAAGGTACCTGAGGATTGGCAGAATGTATGTATAGTGCTACTGTATATAGGCAAAGGGAACAAAAGTGAATGTTTGAACTACAGAGGTATAAGTTTTCAAGTGTACCTTGTCAGTAGTATGGGAGAGTGGTGATTGAGAGGATGAAGGCATATACATAACATCAGAATGAGGAGGAACACTGTGGTTTTTGGCATAGTGTACCAAGTATACAGAACTCAACATTCTTACACGTATGTAATTCAGGCATTCACTTTTGTTCCTTTTGCCTTTATACAGTGAAGCTATACTGGCATTCTGCCGATACTCAGGCACCACATACATGTGTACATTGAAAATCTTAATGAACCAATCAGTAATACAGTTACTCCCCCCCTCTGGAGAAATTCAACTGCAATCCCGTCCATATTTATCCCCCCCCCCCCACACACACACACACACACACACACACACACACACACACACACACACACACATACTTGCCATTTCCCATGAGAGCTAGGTAGCAACAAGAACAGATTACTTAGGCTTAGAGGAGAAAATCCTGCACTTGGCTCCTCGCTCTGTCCCTTTTTTTGGAAAGTAATACAGAAATGTAGGATTTCCAGGCACCCGCTCCTGCCCCTCTTAGTCTCCTTCTACGACACAGAGGAAGTACTTGGGCAGTATTCTTTCTCACCAATCCCCAGGATATTATCCACCATTTCTCTTGGAAAAATAAAGACTGAAGGGGAGGATTTCCAGCCCCCACTCTCACCCCTTTCAGTATATATGTATTATATGAATAGATAAATAAATAAATAATTATTATTATTATTATTTATTTATTTCATTTATTTTGCTTTGTCGCTGTCTCCCGCGTTTGCGAGGTAGCGCAAGGAAACAGACGAAAGAAATGGCCCAACCCACCCCCATACACATGTATATACATACACGTCCTCACACGCAAATATACATACCTATACATCTCAATGTACACATATATATACACACACAGACACATACATATATATCAATGTGCACAATTCACACTGTCTGCCTTTATTCATTCCCATTGCCACCTCGCCACACATGGAATAACAACCCCCTCCCCCCTCATGTGTGCGAGGTAGCGCTAGGAAAAGACAACAAAGGCCCCATTCGTTCACACTCAGTCTCTAGCTGTCATGTAATAATGCACCGAAACCACAGCTCCCTTTCCACATCCAGGCCCCACAGAACTTTCCATGGTTTACCCCAGACACTTCACGTGCCCTGGTTCAATTCATTGACAGCACGTTGACCCCGGTATACCACATCATTCCAATTCACTCTATTCCTTGCATGCCTTTCACCCTCCTGCATGCTCAGGCCCAGATCACTCAAAATCTTTTTCACTCCATCTTTCCACCTCCAGTTTGGTCTCCCACTTCTCCTCATTCCCTCCACCTCTGACACATATATCCTCTTTGTCAATCTTTCCTCACTCATTCTCTCCATGTGACCAAACCATTTCAAAACACCCTCTTCTGCTCTCTCAACCACACTCTTTTTTATTACCACACATCTCTCTTACCCTTACATTACTTACTCGATCAAACCACCTCACACCACATATTATCCTCAAACATCTCATTTTCAGCACATCCACTCTCATACGCACCACTCTATCCATAGCCCATGCCTCTCAACCATACAACATTGTTGGAACCACTATTCCTTCAAACATACTCATTTTTGCTTTCCGAGATAATCTAAAATTAGATTTATTATAGATTTACGACAGAACTCCATTCTGGTATTCATATTCTAATGTAACTCACTCTTTTTGACCTATACTTATTTTGTTGATTGTCTGAATTCTGTACAGTACTAATAAAGGTGCATGTACCCAATAATTCGGAAAGTCAAAGACATAGAAAACTTAGAATAACAAATGAAAACATGTAGTGACATTGCAAAACTACCGCACTGTGAGCTCTCTCCTCCATCACTCTGAGCTCTGCCATCTCCTTTTACTTATTTGTGGCTAATAGTGTGGGCTACAAGTTCCAGTTATTGTGCATAGTGTTTCATTTTATGTAATGTGTGAGTTTTGTGTTTGCGAGAAACTAATGCAAATACTGTGCATAGGAACTGGAAAATAACTTCCCTTTTACTCCATAAAACTGAGTATTCATTGCATGGATTCACTTTTATAGCATTTTCTAGGCACACATCCCTCATGCAAAGCAAGGGAGAAATATATGTGTATCTAAAATAACTTTTTTTCAAATATTGAAAAACAAAACAATTCATACCAGTTTAGTGATGGGAAAGGGAAGAAAACAAGAAAGATGTTTTTCTTTTTTGATAATGTTCAACCCAGCCAGTTTAATGTTGTCATACCAACCATCTTCAAGAGCCAGCCCCCACACCTTTACAAGTGTGAAAAATCATATGATATAATTTTCACCCTTTCATTACAGTTATTTTGGCTCTGCATGCAATTATTGTAACAAAGGGAAAAAAGTCATATGATTCATGTAAGAGCTGAACTTTATGCATTTCATATGATGCATGGAGCAGTGAAGGGATTAATGAACTTGTATATACTCTTTGAACCTCAAAAATGTGTGAAAGCACATCTCATACTCCCGATGAAAGTGTTTTTGACGGGAGTATGGCACTGGACACTTGAAGAAGTTTGAGACCACTATTTAGCACTCATTACCCTTGTCTGATAGCTGATTACATGACTCAAACAGCTTATTATTATTATTATTATTATTATTATTATTATTATTATTATTATTATTATTATTGGGAGAATACAGATGACTGTAAACAAATAAATTTGTACAAAATACTTAACCATAAGCTCCTCCTCCTCCTCCCATATTTTCCTCTTTCTCCTCCTCTTCTGCCCTACCTTTTCCTTCCCCTTCCACATCCTCCTCCTCTTATTCCAGTGTCACTCTGGATTATTTGCTTCTCTGGAATCAATGATTTGTCCAGAATTGTAGTGCAGAAACCTTGTAATGTATTGCTCTTAAAATCAGGATAGGTATTCCTTTCCTGTGATAGGATGTTAAGGAGAAAGTCACTGCCAATTTATTATTTTTGTTCTCTTTCTCTTATAGGAAGGGTACCTCTTAACAAAGTCAGTGGACTGTTTTATATGTGATTTAGGTGGTAAGAAAAAGTGCTTAAGAATTTTCATTGTAGCTATATCTTTGATCTACAAAAACACCTATTTGAAACAGTGACTTTCTCGTGCCTATTAGTTAAGTAGAATCTTGACAGCAATTTATATAGAATTTGTCTTTACTAAGTATATTACCTATATGTGAAATGGTTCTGTGTGTAACAAATGTTATTGTGTTACAGACTTAAATTTGATAATGTTACTATGCAAAACCTGTAAGTTTTTCTCATCAGGGTGTCAGTGAAAGATTCACAGAAATATCAGTTTTAACCATTCGTTTCTGTGAATGTTGGATAAGGGAATCTTAAAGGCAAGTATTTGCTTTTTCTGTAAGTTTGAGGTGGGAGGTACAAAAGTACACTAAGACATGGATAAACCTGGTTATTGTAATTTCATGTAATGGAAAGAAAGGCATGGCAGCATAAGAATTGTAGAGGAATTACTATGCGATACTTATTGCAAAGAAAAGGGGACAATATGAAAATGGCAGCAAGAGACTGTTACAAGACTTCACACAGAATAGTTATGTATTTTCATAATTCTTATATATGCGATGTGTTAGGGCATACATAAGAAGAGATACTAGTGATGATTCAGAAGGGCTTACAGTCTTGAAAGTAATCCTGAAAATAATCTAGACATTATACTTGAATCCTAGCCTTATATGCAAAAAGGCTATGTTGTGATAAGAAATTTGTTGTGGTAGATAGGGTGTGTTGAAAATCAGCAAGTTTCTTCAAATATCCTAAAGCATTTTAAGTGTGCTACCATTTTGTTCTTGTATAATATCAGTGAGAAAAGTTAGCCAAACAGATCATATTTATTTTGATGACATAAGTAATAAATTTAAAACAGGGAAAGAGCCTATGCTGTATATACAGTATCTGATAATGTATGGTTATAGTTGATAGTGCAGGAATTTATTACATTAATTAGAAGAAATGAGAATGGGCAGATTTCACTGAGAATGAAAAGCATACATAAATTTTATTATAAACCATAGTGACTACTATGAAAATTGGGGACAATCACAGAAATGTTTTATCCTACATGCATATATAACCAGCATAAGCCAATTACCCAATTTATCAATCTTGTCTAGGGGAAAATGAACAGCTGGGTTGACTGTAGGCTGAGTACTGTAATTACCTATTTTTTTTACTGTGTGGAGAGAGAGTTTTACATTTGTGGGTACCCATCTCTTAAATAATCAGTACTGCCATACAACTTTTGAAAGTTTTTTATGTTGTCTTCAATTACCATCTCAGTAATTTTACTCCATTCATTCTGCATTATAATACTATAAAGTACTTTACATCTTTTTTGATAAGTTTCTTTTTTAATTTCATGTTATATCCTATGGTTGCTCTATTCCCACAATTCTTTTAGAACTGTTTGCTCTCCGCATCATTGATCTGCACCCAGGATTCAAACCCTGTCAAATCATAGTCAACAATACTAACATGGACAAAACAGAGTACATGTCAATTGACTGAACCAGGGCATGTGAAACGTCTTGGATAAGCCATGGAAAGGTCTGTGGAGCCTGGATGTGGATAGGGAGCTGTGGTTTTGGTGCATTACACATGAGAGCTAGAGACTGAGTGTGAACGAATGTGACCTTTTTTGTCCGTTTTCCTGGCGCTACCTCGCTGAAGCAGGGGGTAGAGAAGCTGTTTCCTGTGGGGTGGGGTAGTGCCAGGAATGGATGAAGGCAAGCAAGTATGAATATGAGCATATGTATATATGTATATACCTGTGTCTGTGTATATGTATGTATATGCTGATATATATATGTATGTATATGTGCATGTATGTGCATTTATGTATATATATATGTGCATATGAGTGGATGGGCCATTCTTCGTCTGTTTCCTGGCGCTGTCTTGCTGATGTGGGAAACAGTGATTAAATATAATAAATAGATATATATTTATACATAAACGACCACACACGCACATATACATACCTATACATTTCAACATATACATACACAGGCATATACATATATACACATGTATATATTCATACTTGCTGCCTTCATTCATTCCCGTTACCATCCCGCCACACATGAAATGGCACCCCCCTCCCCCCATGCGTGCGAGGTAGTGCTAGGAAAAGACAACAAACACCACATTCGTTCACACTCAGTCTCTAGCTGTCATGTGTAATGCACCAAAACCACAGCTCCCTTTCCATGCCAGGCCCCACACTTTCCATGGTTTACCCCAGACGCTTCACATGCCCTGGTTCAATGCACTGACAGCACGTCGACCCCAGTATACAACATCGTGCCAATTCACTCTATTCCTTGCACGCCTTTCACCCTCCTGCATATTCAGGCCCCGATCGTTCAAAATCTTTTTCACTCCATCCTTCCACCTCTAATTTCATCTCCCACTTCTCCTCATTCCCTCCCCCTCTGAATATATATCCTCTTTGTCAGCTAGAGACTGATTGTGTACGAATGTGGCCTTTGTTGTCTTTTCCTAGCGCTACCTCGCACGCATGGGGGAGGGGGGTGACAGGAATAGATGAAGTTAGCAAGTGTGGATGTGTACACGTGTACATATGTATATGTCTGTGTATGTATATATATATATCCCTGGGGATAGGGGAGCAAGAATACTTCCCACGTATTCCCTGCGTGTCGTAGAAGGCGACTAAAAGGGGAGGGAGCGGGGGGCTGGAAATCCTCCCCTCTCGTTTTTTTTTTTAATTTTCCAAAAGAAGGAACAGAGAATTGGGCCAGGTAAGGGTAGTCCCTCAAAGGCTCAGTCCTCTGTTCTTAACGCTACCTCGCTAATGTGGGAAATGGCGAATAGTTTGAAAGAAAAGAAAAAAGAAAATGTATATATATGTATACGTTAAAATGTATAGGTATGTATATGTACGTGTGTGGGCGTTTACGTATATACATGTGTGTGTGGGTCGGTTGGGCCATTCTTTCCTCTGTTTCCTTGCACTACCTTGCTAACACAGGAGACAGTGACTAAGTATAATAAAAATAAAAATATATATATTGTAGTTGCACATTGTTCCCACATGAGTGAGAGCACCAGAACTAGATGAAGAGAAGGCCTCAGTTGCTTACATCCTTTCTCTGGCTGTCATGTGTAATACACCGAAAACACAGCCCTTACTCACAATCAGGCCCCATAGACCATTCCCCAGCTGTTTTATATACCCTGGTTCAGTCTATTGACAGCACATCACTTCAGTTCACTCTGTGCCATATATGCCTTTCACCCTCTTGCATGTTCAGGCCTTGAACACTCAAACTTTTTTTCTCTCCATCCATCCATCCATCTACAGTTTGGTCTCCCCCTTCTTTTCTCCTCCGCTTATGATACATATATCCTCTTTGTCAACCTCCTCACTCATTCTCTTATGTGAATATTTATTTATTTATGTACTTGCCATTTCTCATGTTAACTAAGTAGCACAAGGAAAAGACAAAGAATTTGCTTAATTTGGTCACATCTCTCCTATCCACGTCCAGGCCCCACAGACTTTTCCATGTTTTTCCCCTGATTGCTTTATATGCCCTGTTTTAGCCCATGGATAGATAAACATATATTTATAAGAAATTGAGAAATAAGGATGGAATTACTTAAGAATAGTTAATAACAGGAAAAGAAATGTTTATGACTTGTGGATTGGAAAATATTGGTTGGTAGAATTAATAAGGGAATGTGGTTTGGTAGAGATATCCATGATGTGGAAGTAATTAGCTTATCCATGATGTGAAAGCAGTTAGCATAAGGATCTCAAGATAAGTGGGGCTGCAAAGATTTTAGAACAGTACAAATTATATTAATAAAGATGAATGAACATCATAAAAGCTGCAGAAAGGGCAAAGTGGAGCATAGGAATCACACTGTCTTTTGAAGTTTAGGCATGACATGTAAACAAAGTAATCAGGCTGCCAGAAACTTGAATTTCAGTTGAACAAGTTGCACTTAGGTGGTTTCTGCTGTGCGCACACACGCCCATATATAACTTTTATATACCCAAAAGTCACACATTTTCCTTCTAGCACTCATATCATGTTATATTTTACCTTCATTAGTATGTTCATTAGGAAATTTTCAAGCTTGTCAGTCAGTCAGAATATTTCCATGTGATTAGTGTTTCAAATGCTTCCTATTTATAAGTGGGATCACATGTTTTTTGGCTTGTGTGGAAAGTCTCCAATTTACTTTCGTCTCATCATTAACATTTATAGTAATGTTGTTGGGTGCTTAATGAATTTCCTCCAATTGTAATGAACCTACCATGTCGCTGGTTTTGGTGACAAGACAGATTTTAGTTTCATTGTTTTATCATGTAAGATTAAAGATAAGACTTCATTAAATGCTTACATTTAATTTTTTTCATTTTGATGTATTCAGTGATTAAATGTATCAGTGTTGTAAAGTATATGAGAGATCATGAATTTAGTTTGTATTTCATGTCAAGGTAGGAATTAATGAAATTTTTAGTTAGTGGTTTGTTTACCAAAGTAATCTGTTATGTTGATTGAAACATGATATCTATTGGGCAAGCTAATGTGATTGACATGAGAATATTAAAGTATTAAGTTACCTTGTGCCTCATTTTAATCCTGTTAGTTTTGGAAAAGCATTGCTTGAACTTTGACTTGTTAGTTGCCAAGTAATTCTCTTTGTATAATTATTGTTATGATAGAGTAAGATAAATGACAGACAATTGAATCTTAAAATGGACTCTCATGGTGTCACGGTTAGCATTCCTAACCATGACATACTCAAGGGCCGCCCAGGGTCTAGCACACTAGTTCGAATCCTGGTTATGGCAGTTGGTCCACAGTCAACCCAGCTGTTCATTCACCCCAAAAAGAAAAAAAAATATGTATCTCCTCCGGCAGCACTACAAAATGTACATCCTGCAGGTG
The DNA here is from genome assembly GCF_036320965.1 of Panulirus ornatus. NCBI lineage: Eukaryota > Metazoa > Arthropoda > Malacostraca > Decapoda > Palinuridae > Panulirus > Panulirus ornatus. The sequence goes on along the minus strand of NC_092236.1, from coordinate 5,873,976 downwards.
TGCAAAGTAGTAAATACCTTTAAAGTCATTAAAACCAAGTTAATTTAGCCATTTTTAGGTGTTTTAATTTGCATCATGGTGTATTTTGCCTGAGAGTTGTATCAGTTTTAATGAAACTATCCAGATGAAGGATTCTAACATTAATTATATACTATATTCAGTGAATACTAGTATACTCACAGCAGTTTTTATATTTTCTGGTTTCTAGGACAATGAAAGACACATGAATACTGTGTGAATAATGGTTTAGAACTAATGTTAACCTAGTTTTTGTTATGTATCTTTTTAGTATTAATGAATTTAGTATTTACTGTAAATTATTTTTGGTATTAATGCTACTTAGTAGGTTTGTTCTAAACAGAACACTGATATGTATAAAGTCTACAAAAAATAAAACCCAAAAACAACAAGCACTGCACAGCTCTTCGAACGTACTTTTTCAGATACTTTATTTACAACCCCCTCACTCCTGTCCTTTCATTTGATTTCCAGTTATCATTCCAGTTATACCCACTTAGTTGGTTTATTGTGTCACTTTGAGCATCAGTTGTTCCCACTTAAGCCTATCACCTATGCACTTTCTCCACTACTCCCTTTACGATACTGTATCTTTGATACCTTCTCTCTCTATGTAAACCAGCCAAAGAAATAAAGCAAAATATTTTCTAACTATTTTTTAAGAATAAATTCATCTTTAGCTGTATAAACGAATAAGACACATCATTTTTCAATGCAGATATTACCAAATTTGCCTGCTTCCTAAATAAAAAGTCAAACTATTGCTTTACATAGTTGTTTTTATATTTTGGAAAGTTCAGAGAAGTTATACAGTGAAGTCAGTAAGGAAGTAACAAAAATATAAGTATGGTGTGCATAAAAATAAGACGTGTAAATATTAAGAACCTTAATAACAGAAGTAATGCTTGTGTGAGTTTCAGCAGCTTGACTTAGATTTCATTGCACTGCCACTACAAAAATGTATATGGGTTCTTATATCATTACCCCTGTATTTGTCTGTCCATCTGTTTGTCTTTGTGTCTATCTGTGGACATGCATGTTAACATGATAAAAACTATACTGAAAAGGAATCCCTGTGGAGGTGATGAATTGATCAGATTTAAGGGCTCATAGTTGCATTGATATGTGCAGTGATAAGGAATTTTTTTCCCCAAGTGCTACAACTGAAGTGTTAAAGGACTGGAAGTTGAGATTTGCAACACATTTATGGCAAAAAAAAAAAATCGCATACATTTTTTTAATAACATTAACTAACGTAAGTCCCACCTTGATATGTGGTGTTTGTAAGGACAACTGGATACAGTTCAAATCCATCAGGTGAAGTACACAACAAATGGCTGTAGAATCAAACCACTGGGTACAGCATAAAACCAGTGAGTATAGGACAGAACTGCTGGCTGCACAACAGAACCAGTGAGTGCAAGATGTACAGCAGAACCGGTGGCTGCAGAATAGAGCTAGTGAGAGCCAGATGTACAACAGAACTGCTGGCTGCAGGACAAAGCCAGTGAGTGCAAGTTGTACAACAGAACTGCTGGTTGCAGAACAAAATCTCAGGGTGCAGGAAAGCCACTGGGTGCAAGATAAAACCTTGGACTGCAGGACATAACCCATGACTACAGGAAAGAACCGCTGACTACAGAACAGAACCACTGGCTGCAGGACAGGGTAGTGCTGTTGTGCTAGGGAACGGAAGGTCGACTTTAAAGCTTGAGCTGGGCTGTGGGGCAAGCGGAGGGCCGGGGTCGCTGTGGAGGGAGTGGGAGGGATGGGTCACTGGTGAGGTAGGGGTCAGGCATAGGGGAAGAAGGAGAGGACAGAATGAGGGAAATAAAGGATACATAAATGCCCATGTGTCTAACATTACAAAGATGCATCTTGTTCGTATTATCTATCTATCTATCTATCTATCTATCTATCTATCTATATATATATATATATATATATATATATATATATATATATATATATATATATATATATATATATATATATGTAGCATTTATGGATCTGGAGAAGGCATATGATAGAGTTGATAGAGATGCTCTGTGGAAGGTATTAAGAATATATGGTGTGGGAGGCTAGTTGTTAGAAGCAGTGAAAAGTTTTTATCGAGGATGTAAGGCATGTGTACGTGTAGGAAGAGAGGAAAGTGATTGGTTCTCAGTGAATGTAGGTTTGCGGCAGGGGTGTGTGATGTCTCCATGGTTGTTTAATTTGTTTATGGATGGGGTTGTTAGGGAGGTAAATGCAAGAGTTTTGGAAAGAGGGGCAAGTATGAAGGCTGTTGAGGATGAGAGAGCTTGGGAAGTGAGTCAGTTGTTGTTCGCTGATGATACAACGCTGGTGGCTGATTCATGTGAGAAACTGCAGAAGCTGGTGACTGAGTTTGGTAAAGTGTGTGAAAGAAGAAAGTTAAGAGTAAATGTGAATAAGAGCAAGGTTATTAGGTACAGTAGGGTTGAGGGTCAAGTCAATCGGGAGGTAAGTTTGAATGGAGAAAAACTGGAGGAAGTAAAGTGTTTTAGATATCTGGGAGTGGATCTGGCAGCGGATGGAACCATGGAAGCGGAAGTGAATCATAGGGTGGGGGAGGGGGCGAAAATCCTGGGAGCCTTGAAGAATGTGTGGAAGTCGAGAACATTATCTCGGAAAGCAAAAATGGCTATGTTTGAAGGAATAGTGGTTCCAACAATGTTGTATGGTTGCGAGGCGTGGGCTATGGATAGAGTTGTGCGCAGGAGGATGGATGTGCTGGAAATGAGATGTTTGAGGACAATGTGTGGTGTGAGGTGGTTTGATCGAGTACGTAACGTAAGGGTAAGAGAGATGTGTGGAAATCAAAAGAGCGTGGTTGAGAGAGCAGAAGAGGGTGTTTTGAAATGGTTTGGGCACATGGAGAGAATGAGTGAGGAAAGATTGACCAAGAGGATATATGTGTCGGAGGTGGAGGGAACGAGAAGTGGGAGACCAAATTGGAGGTGGAAAGATGGAGTGAGGGAGATTTTGTGTGATCGGGGCCTGAACATGCAGGAGGGTGAAAGGAGGGCAAGGAATAGAGTGAATTGGATCGATGTGGTATACCGGGGTTGACGTGCTGTCAGTGGATTGAATCAGGGCATATGAGGCGTCTGGGGTAAACCATGGAAAGCTGTGTAGGTATGTATATTTGCGTGTGTGGACGTATGTATATATATGTTTATGGGGGTGGGTTGGGCCATTTCTTTCGTCTGTTTCCTTGCGCTACCTCGCAAACGCGGGAGACAGCGACAAAGAAAGAAAAATATATATATATTTCCATGTTAGTGAGGTAGCGCCAAGAGCTTAAGAAGAACAGCCTCGTTCGCTCCCATCCACTTTCTCCCTTTCATGTAAATTGCACTGAAACCAGAGCTCTGTCCACATTGAAGCCCTACAGACCTTTCCATGGTTTTCCCCTGACTGCTTCATATACACTGTCGCATATATATATATATATATATATTTTATTTTTTTATTATACTTTGTCGCTGTCTCCCGCGTTTGCGAGGATCTGGCAGCGGATGGAACCATGGAAGCGGGAGACAGCGACAAAGCAAAAAAAAAAAAAAAAAAAAAAAATATATATATATATATATATATATATATATATATTCAGGTGTTCAAAATTATTTCAAGACCACATGCATTATATTTATATACGGCAGGTGAAATGTACTGAGAATGTTTAGACAATTCTAATGTAATGGTGCTGAACACCAGCTTGAATCGAGGTGCTCGCATGTTTGTCAATCTAAGTTTACCTGGGAAAATAACAAGTGTTCAGTATTTACATGTTCATAAAAAGTAGTTTGGTAGCAACTGAAGAGTAACTTGATATGGACTTGAAGAAAATTATTTCGAAATGTTCAGTTTCTGTAGGTGTTGATTGGGTACTGTTGTTGGACGCTTTTTGACTGGGTTTGCCTTCCTGAGGAGATTTGCATAACTCTATTAATTTTAAAAAAGCGATAGAAATAGATATCAGCTTATGAAGTCATCACACAAGTTTACAAATATGAGTAACAATTTACTAGGCAAAGCATTCGCAACAGCACACAATATCGAATAATAACATCAATAGTTTCAATTTATCATATTTATGCTTTAAGAACATTTGTTACTCATGTAATTATGATAAAACTCAAGGAAAATCATATATCTATCTAAAATTATGTAGATTTATTGAAGTTCAATCAAATTTATGGGGACCCAGTGTCCATTTTGAATCCTGTGACAAGATTCTGGTGTATCGTTTATTGTTTCAGGAGAACACAACCTTATTATACTTTGTGATCACAACAAGCCTTAGGTGAATGAACATTGCAGACAGGAGGAGAAAGCCTGGGAAAGAAGAGAAAAGACGGTGGTGGAAGGATTAACGAGAATGGATTAGCGAAAGAGAAGAGCTAGAGAGACTGTCCTGCTTACCTTTCGTGATCCCCCATCCAGGATGGGTCTAACTGCCGAGGACTGACGTATCGTGCAAGAAGACAGCCTGATGTGCGTGAGTGATTTTTGGACGTTCTTTTTAATCTCTTTATATATACCCTAACCAAACGTAACTTTACTTTAACCGCCTAACCTAAACTTCATTTACTATGTAGCAAAAGGCCCCCAGGAAAATATAACCACGGACAAGTAATATTGTTTCCAAGTCTTATATATATCGTATTGCGATTTTGAGCTTAGATTTAGTCATGTATAAAAATCCAAAGTTTTAAGAATATCTGTCGTTTAACTAATTAGTATATAGCTATTTATCAAAGGTCGTAAACACTAAAAAGGGGGGAGGGTAATATCGAATTCAGTTCAAATGGAGATGTTTCATGATTTAGTATATGAGAATAATGAGAATAATGAGTGCTTTTACAATCGATGCAGTTAATGACATTCATGTATAATCTATACTTCAAACTAGTTTTCATTATCAGTGGCGAAAATTTCTGCATGATAGCCTTATCTGCATGCAAGCAGGATTAATTAGAGACCGCAGTTATTTGCAATAATTTCAAGCAGATGACAAACAAGATAGATGATATCATTAGACCTATCAGCATATCGCTGAAAATAACTAAAGACTTGGAATGTGGAAGTTATGAAACACCTACCGTCTTATATTTAAAGATAAACTTGAATGTAAAGTATAGGTAAGTTTACCTTTCCCAACTTTCCGCCAGGAGCATTGTATTCCGTGAATCAAAGAATAGTGGTATTTGCTACAGAAATTAGGGTTAAGGAACATCACTAAACATATATCGATTAGGAGTGATGTTCCCGTAAGGGTAAATATAAACTCGATAGCATAAACTTATATAGATGAGCTAGGTTGTGTATTTATCTGGTCTTAGAATCATTAATAACACCCAGAAGATATTCAAGATTTTTCTGGCGACCGGTGTAACTTGGGATTAACGAACTTAATGATCCCTGGCAGTTGATAGGCATAAAGCCTAAATAACCCAACTTAGCCTATCTGTATATTCATATTGTGTGTTTTTGTGTTAAGTGCAACTGAAGTGTCAAGATTTATGGATTTATGACCATTGTCTTTTCCATAGTCATTAACTCAAACTACACACATGTGTAAATTGCCTAAAGATTTCTTCTTGAGATTAGTTCAGCCGTAGTTTAACTTTTAAGTGATCTAAACCCAGGTGGACTGCATCCGGCTTATTCTCACTGGACTTGGCCTCACCCGGTCATCTCGCCACTATCTTTATCTTTTCCACCTTTCCCACACATGTCCAGACTTACTTTCCTCATTGGACCTCTAAACTACGGTCCCTGTATCTCGCATTCTTTCACCTGGTCTTGTTACTCTCCTCCTGTCACCTACCCTCGTATTAATCTTATCTTTCTTCAATCTGGTTTCATCTCACTTGGCCTACCATCGTCTAAACTGTTCTCACTTGGCCTGCTTCACCGGCCTGCCTTACATGGCCTGCTTCACCTAGCCAGCCTCACCTGCCATGCCCTGCCCTCAAGCAGCCTACTCTCACGTGGTCTACCTCACCTGGCCTACCCTCACGTAGTCTGCCTCACCTGGCCTACCCTCACCTGGCCTGCTCCACCTGGCCTGGAGCAGAAGGGTCTTGGTTGGGTCAGCTTTAAGCCCAGCAGGTGGCTGGCTGTTGCGCCGCCCGCGACCCGCACTCCCTTCATCTGGTCGTGGCTCCTGTGTGTACATGGTTGTCGTATACATGGGTAGCATGGTGTGCTGATGGTGGGTGACAGGTGGTGGGAGGTAGGGTGTGAAGATGGTGACAGGGTGAGCAGGTAGTAGGTGGCAGGTTGTCCTGCTTGAATGTGGGCATATAGTGGGCGGCAGGGTGAGCAAGTAATGGGTGGGAGGCAGATGGTGGGTGGCAGGGTGTGCCGCTTGCGAACAGCAGGTGGTTGTGGGTGGCAGGGTGTGCTGCTAATGGGTGGCAGATGGTGGGTGGCAGGGTGGGTAGTGTCTACAGCCTCCTCCAGTATTCAGGTCGTGTCTCAGGTACAAGCAAAATGCCTCTTGTCTCGCCTGCCTGCCGGAAGCCCCAGCACCCTGGCAAAATTCCTCCACACTTGTTGGAGGCGTCGCTCCTGAGCCTCTCCAACACTGGGGAGGACAGTGACAGCCTCTCTAACACTGAGAAGAATGACTATCAGGGCCTCTCCAACACAGCGTCGCCGGAAGAGGTTCAACAGACAGTTTATGTAAACATCAGCAGCTTTAAGTAAGATTAGGGTTATCTTATTTATCGACAAAAAAAAGACATTCAACTCTGGGCCCCACCCCAACCTGTAGGTTTGTTGGATAGCATTCTCTCTCTCTCTCTCTCTCTCTCTCTCTCTCTCTCTCTCTCTCTCTCTCTCTCTCTCTCTCTCTCTCTCTCTCTCTCTCTCTCTCTCTCAGCGTTACCCTGTATCACGATTCCCTTTCATTTTTCCTTAGCTTCTATAAGTCGACCTTGTAGCTAACGATGAAAGTAGTTAGAACAGCAGAAACTAGGAGCTTCGTTAGCACCATACATTAAACGGGAAGTCCTATAAGTATTTGTTACAAGTTGGACATTAAAGGAACACTAAAGACAAGGCTAGGCTAAACTCTGAATACCCTATGTCTCTGATTCCAGTGGGCTTTGATTAGTGCCATTTTCTTTCAGTTACATATGTACTTAGTATATCTAACATATGTTACGGGTTCAGGCTCATTAACCTTTGGTTATTGAAAGCCATTGAAATGAACACACACACACATTCAGGCAACATGTCTCTGGTCCGTACCCCTCTACAGGGTCAAGGAGTTTGGGTCTGTACCACCCAAAAGATAACACATCCATCCATGGGTCCAGGTTCTGCAGACCCGACGACCAGCTACTGTAGTATGTCCTCACCCAGAAGTCCACATCATACGGTGTGGTCCGGAGCAATTTTACTGATGATTCCTCCATCAGGACCAGTGAGCATGTTGTATGAGACTCCGTAAGGGCCAAAGAGATGTGTTATGTGTCTGGATTTTGACTTTTCGGTAGCCGCCTTCGGGTGGTTATCGACCTTTTCCTCGTTCTTTGTGTCTTCTTTGTTTTCCATTCACCGTGTTCGTCCCTCGGTTCATTTTTGTTTGCGTTGCCTTTTCTTTGGTGAACTCTTATTGCTTTTTGCCTTTATTCCCGTGCGTAAGCAAAACTACACAGAGAACAAGCGGTGGACTCCACGAACGATAAACAGAAACGCGAGTAGATGAGTAAACAGAAGACTGTTAACTGATTTATGAGATACTAGGAAAGGGGGATGATTCATTCAGTGGTTCTGCACAAAGTAATCAACTGTCTTGGTTTCTAGTAAGAAGAGAACAACTGGCCAACCATCTGCAGTGAAAATAGAAACCAACTATTCTACTCGATATGTAATCCGTTACGTAAAATGTTAGAAAAACATTTTAGCCAAATAACTGACAAAAACACGAATCCAACTCATGGAAATTAAAATGAAGGCAACCAAGTGACCCCGTTTCTAGCGAACAGGAGATAGTTGGAACAATCGTCTAAAGATCAGCATTGATCCACCCACAGATTGGAGTGACCAAAAATAATCCATCTGAGCTTGTGCTGACAAAAACTGATCAAACTTTACGTCAAAGTCTACAAACAGAGAGCAAGCTAGAGTGATACGACTCTTTGGAAGACAAGAAAACTGCTGTTGGCAACACTGCTCACCCCTGTGACATCCGTACGTTATTTTCCAGGAACTCCTTCCCGGGTTGACGTCACTGTTAACAGACTTGGACTAAGCCTGAGGCCAGGACGGAGTACAGACATCTTAGATTCGTCTGGAAAGGTTGGTTGATGGGTTAGTTATTACGGCTTTAGGTATATCGACGATGAGGTTCATTACGGCCTTCAGAATCATTTCGGAACTACCAGTATAGCACTGACTTTGACACCTTCCGGTATTCAAGATAATTCTAGTGCGACACTAACTCCCGTTTGCCTGCACGAATAAGTGAAGAAATTCTCAATATTGTAAGAGATTAGCCATATTGATGTTAAAGAGCCTATTTGAAGCAAATATTTTGATTTGGGGGTTTATTGAGACAAATCCAACAGCGTATCAAAAGTCTTCTTAATGTAAAAGAGATTTAGAAATATGTAGTTACGTTTGTTGAATGGAACGTTATGGTATGGAGTCTCACACATTAACGAGACCTGGAGCTGCACAGGAATAGATATGAAGCGTAAAGATAAGTGCAGATGCATTGACACCCACGTGCACGCCTTCGAATATTTATGCGTACATGAAAATCAGAGAGAGAGAGAGAGAGAGAGAGAGAGAGAGAGAGAGAGAGAGAGAGAGAGAGAGAGAGCAGTGAGGCTGGGTCAATACGAGGCCAAGCGAGGAGTCCATCTGTCTGAGACGGGGTGTTGCTTCCTGTCTCTCTTGCAACCTCGTTTCTGTATTCCTGTCTGTCTGCCCCTATTTATCTCTTCTCTCACTTTCTCCATCTATTTATATTAAAGTTTCACCTTGCGAAGGTATTTCTCCATATCTTTGTGGTTGCCACATCATCACCGATTCCCTGTCCGTCTCGCTAGCCTTTCTTGATATCTAACCTTCCCGTCTTCGACCATCTCTGTCTCTCCTGTCTCGTGCGCCCGTCTCTCATTCAGCTCTCCCACAGTTTCATCAAGCATTTGTTGCCTCGCTGTAGTGGTCAATATCTGCCTATCTATTTTTTTTCCCCCCTTTCGTCTTATTGTTTTCCTGCCCCTCCCATTACCCCGGTATATCTGCACCTCGTTTTATGTCCTTTGCTATCTTTCCTCATAATTCTTCATCATCTTCAGCCATTCGGTGACTAGCGAATAACAATTCTTGGAAATTATTAGGGTCCGTAAAATTTAAATCCGAAACGCGAGTGTTCTCGACGCTCTAAGTTTTCTTTTACTTATTATTAGTAACCCCTTTTGAAAATTTCCGAGGTATCAGACAGATTCTCTCTGTTTTTAATAGTTTTTCCTGGTAAGAATATAGAATATGTGGATGAACCCCTCTCCATCTTGCGCCCAAATTCTCATACATTGTTAAAGATATCTCAGAATCCATCAAGCATAAAATTAATCTGGGACCAACGAGAAAAAAATATTTTCTCATTTTGCAAGTGTCTCCGCTGACAATTTGTACAGTTATTCGAGTTTGAATTTTTCATCGTTTTTTCATGAAGCATTGTTTACGTGGAGGTGAAATGTGCAGCAATCGCAATCACTGGTAATTAAATTTCACAGTGACATTTATATAAGAATTTACCCATTAACCGGTGGTGGTATATAATGTCGAGCTTGTACGTGTAATAATCAGCGAGTGCAGCCATGGTATTTCTAATCTAGAGGATGCGAACCACAGATGTATCGCGTCGTTGCCTCGCAATATCTGCCTGTGTTCAACATGGGCAAAGATGTCTTGTGTCCCAGGTCAGTGCTACTTTACTCTTGAGTATTGGGGTACGACACTTGGGGTATGATGGTTTGACCTTTGACTTGACCCCGAAGGGCCAGATCAAAGGCCAATCATTATACCCTAGCGTCGTATCTTGATCAATTATTTAGAATGTAGCACATCATCATTAAGTATGACGAGAATTGAGAGGTAAATGGGATTATCAAGGAAACGTTTGGTCCTATGTGTCAAAAAGTGCACATAGCTTGGAGTGTCAGACCTAAATCTTGTTTGAGTTTCAATGATTTGCTTTCCAAGGGTATCGGCTTGTGGTTTTAAATTTAAAAGGTTTCTTTTCTCAGTATCTTTTTCGTAAAAACAGACTGTGATAGGAACCTTTCATTTCAAACTTTAGATGAAAGCTGAAATCCCTGTCGTTTACTGAGGTTCTGCTGGAGGACGACGACACGACTGTCTTGGTCAGACGGACACTCACACCTCAACTAACGCGGCTACGCTACGTGACCATTTATTACACCACTCGGCCAATTTTCAGGCAACAACTGTCATGTCCGTGGTCGAATGTGCCCGGCTGTGTGTGACTGAGGTGTAGGTTCACTGTCCGGATGAACGTTTCTTGATCCTGAGCAAGTCTTGGACAATCAGTGTAGCTTAAACCAATCGGTCGGTCTGTAATTAAGCAAAGCTATTCCTTGAGTTATTATGGAGGCCTCCTTTCCCATCATTTTCTCAAGATTTCGTCTTGATTAGGTTTATTTAGGCGTTAAGTCTTTAAAAATCCCTAATTTTTGTATTGTTCCTGTCTACGAAAAAAGAGAAAATGAAGCCAACTAACCGGAAAGTCAATCGCGGTGAGTCGAAGCGTCGTCAACGCATGATGACAACCCACAAGAAACTGTAAAGTCGTATACACTGTTTTAAATAAGAAAAGAATATGAAGATTTGATATGAAGAGTCAGACAACGAATTTAGATATGTTTGCATGAAAATATTTCGTGACGAATATCTGCACAGGACACAAGTTCCAACTTCCGTGTTGTCAAGTAAACTGTAGTAACGCTGCAACTTTGAGGGATACAATCGCTTTTAAAGTTTCGTTTAAAGCCAAAATTGAATCGGTGGAAGTTTTCAGACAGATAAGTGAAATTCGGCGCCAAATACCTCATGTAAGATTTAATTTTGTCGCGAGAGTTGCTGTCAGTTGATTGGCAAAAATTTTCGGGGAGGAGGAAGTCGCATTAGACGAAGTTTAGATAACTTTCGGGGATTAGGAGTATTTAGAGTTGAAGACTTTTATCTTCGTACATCACTGAAATGGCTTTCTTGTAATAAGATTGTAGGTAAAATGACTTTTAACAGTTAAGAACCAGACAACAAAACACAATGTACAAAAGAAAAATGGTAATATCCGTAAGTATTGCGTGAAATAATACACCGTAGTACAATTCCTGTTTCTTGATGTGGTATTTTGGCCGAACAAGTTCGAGAATGCTGCAGTAATTTTATAAATCTTATGATATAAAAAGAACTAATTAACACCTATATATATATATATATATATATATATATATATATATATATATATATTTCAACTGTAATTTATGCATTTGATTAATTTTCTTTTAAGATCTTGGTGATATACGTTTAACCCGCGGAAAAAGTAATACTCGTACTCACCATTAGATGGCGTGCTGTCGCCTGGCATAGACAACAAACATGTGTCTTTCTTTTCTTAGGTGGAATTTACGTTTTAATACAGAAACGCAGCTATTTTGCGGAAGTAATATCTTTATTAAGTAAACATTAAGTGCATTAACAATAACAGCAAGTGTTCTTGAAACGTCCCACTGCCTCTGAGGAACAATGTGGTCTAGGTTCGTTCATCGAGATCACTGATAATGAATACGACCATCATTGGATAGAATTTCTCCCCAGAGAAGGAAGGATGCCTCAAGAGGACTGTTGGACGCTCATAGCCTCTCCTACAGGATCCAGACTTTAAGAAGGAAGCACCATGGTCGTAGATGAAGGTAAGGGCAGTTATTTCTTTGAGATGAATAACGAGACAGCAATCATATCTGTTGACCGGTTCCTACACGAAAGTTCATTACAGTTTAGGGGCACCAAGGACATAACTTGTGGATGTGGATGAAACGCATGGTAATGGATTCAACTGAGTAGATATGATTTACTTTGGGATGATGTGTATTAATTTTGCTCAAAACAAAAAGATGATAGGTAGACAGTGGAATGTGTGAGAGACGAATGTACATAACAGAATCCATGAAAACCTCCACCTAACTTTACAATAGGGGCCGGGAACCACCACCTTTTTCTGTAATATCGTCGTAATATACCAACGGAGTTCTCGTCAGTTTTTGCCATGTAAATTGCTTCCGGTTGCAGAGAGCAAATCCATTCAGCAAGCAGACCTTCCAACAACAATGTAAACGGGATGATGTCATTTTTTTCAGACAACATTGAAAACAAATTAGATATAAGTTGTTATATGGAATTGGATGAGGTTTTCTTAAGTTTCTTTGATTTCTAGAAGTCAGTTTTACGCTACATTTTCCCGTCATCATAACCCTCCCCACAATAATTATCTAAATATACCGTCGAATAAAAGAAGTTCATCATATTCCTAAATCTAAACATTAAAGCATTTTTTTTTCATCCATATCCGGAATTTGTTTTGTGGTGCCCCTATACTGGAACTTTACCGAAACTGTTTCTTATTCTGTCATTTTTAGTCATGTAAAATTAAGACACGTTGTAGTGATATTATTGCAGAAAAAAATAATGTTCCAGACACTGGTTAGTTGATAGAGTTGCAGGAAGTGGATGAATGTTGGTGCCGTGAGAGAATTCTGCGGCTTTTTTATTATTTCCTAGAGAACAGGAAACAGGATTTAAGGATACTGATCCAAGTATGTGCGTGCACGTAAGGGATCTTCCACGTATTTTCCTGTGGTAGGTTGAATTAAAAGAGCTTCTACAGGTATGTATGCATCATAAACCATTTAACAGTTTTAGGATAATATATCATTAAAGGTAGAACACTTAAGTAGGATAAGCTAAAATGTGGACATACATAGGTGTTCCAATCGAGGAGCATGGAAACGTAGTGTACACAAGTTTGTTTGGCTGTGGATAAAGGCATAAAATTTGGAAGAAGTGTTTTAATCTTATTTGGAAGTCTCACAGTCCTTCCCAATAAGACAAGATTGGTATCGTTTATATTCGCAATTCTTCAACCAAAGTTAGGTTGGGTTTCAAATTCAACTAAGAATTTTCCTTAGCCTATCCTTGTTAGGTTTCTAAATTTCAAAGTTTAAAATCAGAACATAAGGTTTGGTCAGGTATTTGCCTTATTTCTAACCACATTTTCCTATTGCTGCACTACTTTCTCATTTTGTTAATTGTTAGAGAAGAATCATTGATAACGATTTAGTATTAAACCCTCCAGGCAGTAACTTTTTATCCTTTAAAAGTTTTCTTCATTAATGACACCACAACCCGTCATAAACCTTTTTTTCTGTGATCATTTTTTGTATGAATGAAGGATACCAAAACAAATGTAGGTGGTGATTAATTACATTTATTGTTGCTCAAAGTAATATGTCCCATGAATTAAGTTTTCCCATTTTCAGCCATTATGTTTTGTCATAATAACAGAAGAAAAATATATGCCTACTTTTACGTAAGCTTAAAAGTACGATAAGCAGTAAAATTCACAGAATGCCACAAGTAGTGTAATTTTTTTTTATGCCATATGGATGTGGTGCCGGGTATTACACCAGAAATATATAATTTCAACCTCTGGAACGCCAACAACTTTGCCAGTGGCTTACGTCCATTCAGTGAGACATGCAAGTCTTTGAACTTACTGTCCTGGGACGTAAGGCTTAAAGTTGCTTACTTCTCCCAGAATAATTGGATTTGGCTCCAACACATCTTTCTCTTGCCTGGGCCAGAATGGAAAGATTTCACTACCGCTGTGGACGTATTGCTCTGTGGAGGCGTTTAGGCTTGTCTCTAATTTGGATCTCGCTGGATGGATGAGTTTGCAGACGGGAAGTGGCGGGTGGGGATGAAGTAGCAGACGAGGACTAAAGGACGGATGGTGTTGGGGATGTTCCAGAAGCTATGGAGTGTGCGGGAAGCATTTTGGTGTTGTGTGTTATGGAAGTATCTGACAGCGACGTTCCTGGTTAAAGAGGAGGTTTGTAGCAGCCGAAGATACTTAACAAAAACGTGTGTCCATCTCTGATTTGACCGTCCTATGAATTCGTCCACCCTCACCGCCCTAAAAACGCCACCTTATGGTTCTCATTGGAACACTTGTCTTTTGGGGCTCCGCTTTCCGTCACATACCATACCAGACCTGCTCACGGCACCACCAGTTTGTGTGTGACTCCGTAACACAAGGTGGAACAGTAACTTAGAATACTGACACAGCGGTTTTGACGTCTAGGGCCAGTTTATGACAACTTTATAGTGGAACACAAAAAAGAATTGAGTAGCGATATATGACAGCATCATTCTGAGAGCAGCAACGAAATATGTCGCCCGCAGCAGCGGCAGCAGTTGTAGTGACATAACATGTCTATCTCCTGCAAAGATGATGACGTTAGAGCTCTTTGGCAGAGGCGCCAGCATGTCCTTCGTGGAAGGTGGGGATGATTTAGCATTGAAGGGGTGATTTTCGGTGAGATAGAGTGAATATGGGTGGTTTGGGGGGAGTGATTCAGGACGGGGGAGGGGATGGTGATTTGGAAGGGTGGGATACAGTGATTCTTGGAAGGTTGAAGAGTGTGATTTGGGGTGTGGTTTGGTTGTAACGGGGTAGGGGTGGGGGGGAGATGGACTTCCCTAGGGCCGGTATGTCTTTGAATGCCACGTTGAAGGTCGGCCCACGAACCGGAAGAGTCGGTCATCTATTATCGACACCGCACCTGTAGAGCGGGAGGCATGTTCCTGTGTTGGTGCTGGTATGTAGAGCGGAAGGAATGTTCCTATATTGGGGCTGGTATCTAGAGCGGAAGATGTGTTCTTGTTGTGGTTGTGCTGTGTAGAGCAAGGGTTTTGCGTCTCTAATGGTGGTGCTGTGGGAGTCAGTGTATATGACTGTGTGTGTGTGTGTGTGTGTGTACGTTACACACATCAAAACCTTCACTAACAAGGCGGCACAAAGAGAAGTCTTAGCAATAGCCATATTCCCCCAGACCCGCTTTCTGGGCATTTGCTTGTTGGGTTATGTTAGGGGAGGGGGGGGTTGTGGAAGCCAGCCCAGAGGGTCAGCCCCCTTAATAGTTGATGGGTTAACACACACACACACAAACGTTCGGTTGGATATATTATGGGTAGATTTTGGTTTTCGTCTGTCAGTTGGTTGGTTTGGACCTTTGTCTGTCTTTTGTGTTACCTGGTTGAGTAGTGTTTAAGTAAGACGAGGAACACATGTTCCACAGGTGATGGGCTTCAAACGCACAGGTGATGGGCTTCAAACGCAAAGTGCGAGCGTCCCATCACAACGGTACGATCTTTGTGTATGATGGCCTTAACTTAGACCTGACACTTGAGGATCACGTTAAAGGCTAAGCCATCTTACCATCATGCGCAACTTTTCTTACCGGCGTTCTCAAGTGTCGTACCGTGGTGCTCGATGGATGCGCCGTCAATGCCTAAAAAAAAAAAAAAAAAAGTTAAATGATTTTGCCGACCATACGAGCTCCTAAGGTTTGAGGGAGTGATGTCCAGTGGGCCAGAACGTCTTCACCGTGGTAGCTATTTGTGTACGAAATCTATCCTGGCCATAATTTAAGTATCGCTTTCGCCAGGACGAGGAATTGAACCTAAATTTCAAGCCGGATTTTCCCAGTCTTCTTTGTTGTGTTACTAATAAGAAATGTTTGTCTTGTCTAGATAACAATTATTATTATTATTCTTTATTTAGATGTAACTGATTTTTCAAAGTTCACTCTGAAGTGAATGTCCATTTTTTTTTTTTTTTTTACTGCACTATCCTTAATTGCGCTTCATTTTCATTGGTCTAGTTTCGCCAATAAGTTCTTCACTGACATAAAGGATATTCGTTAACTATCGGGTCAAAAGTTCAGAGGTCAAATTCAGTTTGACGCTGTTAAAAAAGTAAAATGGCTTTTGCGTAATGATTTCATGTCTACATCAACCATTTTTATCAAGCTTTTCTATGTGGATTTCCTCTAGGGCCCATGTAGAATGATGAAAGATCTTAATGAAAGAAGTTAGATATGAAAAAAATATGTATGTAATTGCGGCCTATCTTCGTCTGTTCCTGGTGCTACCTTGCTAACGCGGGAAACGGCGATCAGGTATGAAAGAGAAAGGGAATGATGGGCAGTGTTTTTACGACGCTGGAAAATGAGTCCTTCGATGATGAAAAGGGTCAGTACTAAAGGTCATTGAAACGAAGACAGCGAAGATAGGATTAAACGGAGGGTGACGACGTCGTCTCCTCTTTTTGGTTGTCTGATGGGCTGCTATTGGTGGAGAGACGTGGAGGCTGTTTGAAGAATGACAGGCTCTGGAGGAGAAATGTTTTTTTAGTGAGGATGAAACGTTTTATTGAGGGACTGTGATGGACTTGATGCTTTAGTAGACATAGCTAACGATGGTTGACTAACTAGATATATTGATTATAATACTGTACTAGGCAGGCTAACGATGGTTGACTAGAAATATCAGTTTTGATATTTTTTTTTTAGGAAAAAAACGTTTTTAAGGAGAAAATGGGTATGGAGGAAGAGGGAGAGCGAGAGCCAATTTAGACATAATTTCTTGAAGGATCCCAGTTTTTAGAAGAGGAATTTTGTTGGGAGTTTTTTATTTTCGGCATCAGTGTTTTTTGGTTTAGATGGGAAGCGTGCGACCAAATCGCCGTAGATTTGAATTTGAATTCAGTTAAGCTAGAGGCGACGAAAGAAGTATGTAAGTACTAAAGCTGGTCTTTGAGTAGACAAATAGAAAAATGGAGCCACAGGAGACATTATTGGACGTTTAGATATGGAATAAGATATGGAGCTTTTAAAGGCGTTTGACTAAGCTAAGAATAAAACCCAGATCTTTAGGGGACGTTGAGATAAAGCAGGAATAGAAAAAAATGCAGTCTTCGTAGACGGTGAAATAAAGTTGGCATAGAAAATGGAGCTTTTAGAGACGCGAGAAGTCACCAGGACTCCTGACGGAGGTGTGGGTGGGTCCTCACGTGCCCCACAGCTTCGGCAGGTAGCCAAGGGTGCGGCGTGGTAGGTAGGGTAGTCAGGTGATGCGGGTGGTTACAGTAAAGTTTTAAACTTCTTGAGCGCCACGGTACGACCCTTGGGTCTGGCCCTTGACCTGGTTCACTTGAAAGGCCTGGCCATCGTATCGAAATGTACCGTCGTGTTCAAGGGTCGTACCGCCGTGCTCAAGGGTCGTACCGCCGTGCTCAGAATTGAAAATATAGAATGAATGATAAAAAAGAAAAGAAACTCTGAAGCCCATTATAAGTGAATAGTTTATGGAAGAAAGAGAGAAACGATGGGTCCGAATTATCAGATGAAGACGAAAAGTACAGGCACTTGAAGGAGGTCAAGGAGAGGCCAGAGGTTAACGGAAGGCCACCACGTAGGTGTAGACCACTGAGAGGCCAGTCTCAAGTGAACTTAGAAGATTGTAGATCATCACGTATCGAGGACCTTCAACGTACTACATCCTTGAATATATTTAGAGGAGATACCTACATAGATTGATGGAAGGGATGGGTCTCTCCTGTAAAAAAGACTTCTCACAGCTGTGTAGTTTACATGATCAATCTCGTTTAGCCTTATAAAAGTTTAGAATGAAATTAATGATAAAGAGGCATATATAGAGAGAGATAGAGGAAAAAGGACTTACATGAAAACACTGAGGTGGGAAATGAGACCATAATTTGAAGCTTTCGGATGTGTGTGTGTATTTTTATCTAGAGTTTGCATACATAGGATGGCACACTTGGAGGCAGGAGGAATGCGGGCAGCCAGCACTTGAGTTATGGCATCAGGATACAGTTGTAACTTAATATAGAGGGCGAACATCCGGGAGCTGGGGGGGAGAGGGGTGGGTCTGGGGTAAAGGCAGGGGGTTCAGCAGGAAGTGGAGGGGTGGTTGGTTAGCTTTAAGTCCAGTGCTGTTGCTGCTGCTGCTGACGTAGTCTCTCTTTATTCTCTCTCTCTCTCTCTCTCTCTCTCTCTCTCTCTCTCTCTCTCTCTCTCTCTCTCTCTCTCTCTCTCTCTCTCTCTCTCTCCAGGTGTAGATGACACAGGTGTTGCTACCACCTGCGCAACCAGTCGTCAACCTTTCTCCACACACACACACACACACACACACACACACACACACACACACACACAGCTGACGTGCCCTGGATCACACCCCAATTTAAAAGACCGTTGCAGTAGCGAGACCATGCCGTCTTCCACAGTAATTCGAGTAATAAGTGTTGTGTGGGGGAAAAAAAATGTTCTTACAAGCCCTACCGAACTGCACCACATGAAGGGGCCCGACATGAGCAGATGGTGTTTGAGACTGATGGAGAGCAGAGTGGTTAGAACAAAGACTTCCTCCTTTCCCAGCATTAATCACTTCTCCAATGAAAACAAGCTTAGCTTGTGAACAACCACTGCTCCTCCGTCTGTTGGAGAGTTCCCCCGCATCAGCGCCACCTGCCTCCCAGCCTACTTTCCGGCCCCCAGCAACCACAGAGTTACCAATTAGTACACGAATTTAAAAGCCGCCAGAGAGAGTAACGCTGCCTCAAGTTAAACCCCTCCTCTACACCCATCCCCCCTTTTTTTTATGTTAGCTGAGACGGCACCCCTTATGGGTTGATGAACAGCTGGGTTGACTGTGGACCGACTGCCGCAACCAGAATTCACACCTATGCGGCGGCCCTAAGTGCGTCACGGTCAGGAACGCTAACCGCTACACCGCGCGACTTAACAGTGTTGAATCCATGCGAGAGTTCCCTCCTGAACCAGCCAGGCTCATCAACAAAGCCATCAGCATCAGGCTGGGGAGAGGTCACATGCCATGGCTGGCAGGCTTCCACGGTCAGCGTCGCGTCGTCAGGCTGTGTGTGCTCTCCCGAGGACCCTCCTCCAACTCCCAGCCCATCATCACCTCTGGCGTCCTACGGGGGGAAATGATGGGAGCCCTTGTGTTTCCTCATCCTCATAAGCGATGTCCTAATGATTTTCACCTGCCCGATGAAGGACCTGGATGACCACAGTTCCCTCAGTGATGGCGACAGATTCCGACCACATTGCTCCCCAGAACTCCCTCAGCTACCAAGCCAAGACCGTCTTCATATACATATATCTTGTCTCCATCCTTAACTCAGAATAGAATCAGTAAAGAATAGGAAAAGAGTGGAGTGAAGAATGTATGTGTGTGTACCTCCATGTACACAAGGAGGAAGTTTTACGCCCGTGAGGCTCCGTGTCTTAACCTCTTTTGTACCCTGAGCTTTGAATTGCACTCCCACTCTCCTTTTTTAGCTTGTACCATTCGCTCATACCCTATTGTATGAATTTTACTGTGACCGAGGGAGGGAGAGAGAGAGAGAGAGAGAGAGAGAGAGAGGTTCTGGTCATGGCCAAAAGTCCCTCAAGAAGCGTGGCTTTGAATCGCGTGATTTGCATATGAATATAATTAAAATTAATATCAAATATGTAATCAAGGGCTTAATTTTACGAAATGCAGTCTTTTGACTCAATATCCTTAATCACCATATGAAATTGCACTTATACCCAGATTTTCATTAAAATCTGAACAAGTTGAAAATCTGAGCCAAATTTTATCCTAGGGATTTTTCTTGATTTTTTTCAAAAAATAGATTTTCCTCAAAATTTCAACATAGATCCTTTTACCTCTGCGGAAAAAGAATCTGTGGTCAAAACCTTAAAATTCGTGCAATTAATCGACTTATTAGCATATTTATATAATCATAATATTAAGTACGTAATTAAGCGCTTGATTTTACGAAATGCAGTCTTTTGACTCGATATCCTTAATCACCATATAGAATGGCACCTATACACAGATTTTCATTAAAATCTGAACAAGTTGAAAATCTGAGCCAAATTTTTTTTTTCAAAAAATAGATTTTCCTCAAAATTTCAACATAGATGCTTTTACCTCTGCTGAATAAGAATCTGTGGTCAAAACCTTAAAATTCGTGCAATTAGTCGACTGATTAGCATATGATTATAATTAATATCAAGTATGTAATTAAGCGCTTAATTTTACGAAATGCAGTCTTTTGACTCGATATCCTTAATCACCATATAGAATTGCACTTATACCCAGATTTTCATTAAAATCTGAAGAACTTGGAAATCTGAGCCAAATTTTATCCTTGGATTTTTCTTGATTTTTTTTCAAAAAATAGATTTTCCTCATAATTGCAGCATAGATGCTTTTACCTCTGCTGAATAAGAATCTGTGGTCAAAACCTTAAAATTCGTGTATTTAGTGAGTGATTTGCATATGAATATAATTAAAATTAATATCAAATATGTAATTAGGGGCTTAATTTTACGAAATGCAGTCTTTTGACTCAATATCCTTAATCACCATATAGAATTGCACTTATACCCAGATTTTCATTAAAATCAGAACAACTTAAAAATCTGAGCCAAATTTTATCCAAGGCCTTGGATTTTTCTTGATTTTTTTCAAAAAATAGATTTTCCTCAAAATTTCAACATAGATGCTTTTACCTCTGCTGAATAAGAATCTGTGGACAAAACCTTAAAATTCGTGCAATTAGTCGACTGATTAGCATATTAATATAATTATAATTAATATCAAGTATGTAATTAAGCGCTTAATTTTACGAAATGCAGTCTTCTGACTCGATTTCCTTAATCACCATATAGAATTGCACTTATACCCAGATTTTCATTAAAATCTGAAGAACTTGAAAATCTGAGCCAAATTTTATCCAAGGCTATAGCCTTGGATTTTTCTTGATTTTTTTCAAAAAATTGATTTTCCTCAAAATTTCAACATAGATGCTTTTACCTCTGCTGAATAAGAATCTGTGGTCAAAACCTTAAAATTCGTGCAATTAGTCGACTGATTAGCATATTAATATAATTAATTAATATCAATTATGTAATTAAGCGCTTAATTTTACGAAATATAGTCCTTTGACTCGATATCCTTAATCACCATATAGAATTGCACTTATACCCCGATTCTCATTAAAATCTGAACAACTTGAAAATCTGAGCCAAATTTTATCCAAGGCTATAGCCTTGGATTTTTCTTGATTTTTTTTAAAAAATTGATTTTCCTCAAAATTTCAACATAGATACTTTTACCTCTGCTGAATAAGAATCTGTGGTCAAAACCTTAAAATTCGTGTATTTAGTTGAGTGATTTCCTTATGAATATAATTAAAATTAATATCAAATATGTAATTTTGGGCTTAATTTTACGAAATGCAGTCTTTTGGCTCAATATCCTTAATCACCATATAGAATTGCACATACCGAGATTTTCATTAAAATCTGAAGAACTTGAAAATCTGAATCAAATTTTATCCCAGGCTGTAGCCTTGGATTTTTCTTGAATCTGTGGTCAAAACCTTAAAATTCGTGCAATTAGTCGAGTGATTAGCATATTAATATACTTGTAATTAATATCAAGTATGTAATTAAGCGCTTAATTTTACGAAATGCAGTCTTTTGACCCGATATCCTTAATCACTATATAGAATTGCACTTTTACTCAGATTTTCATTAAAATCTGAACAACTTAAAAATCTGAGCCAAATTTTATCCAATTTTTTTATTTTTTTCGGAAAATAGATTTTTCTCAGAATTTCAACATAGATGCTTTTACCTCTGCTGAATAAGAATATGTGGTCAAAACCTTAAAATTCGTGCAATTAGTCGACTGATTAGCATATTAATATAATTGTAGTTAATATCAATTATGTAATTAAGGGCTTAATTTTACGAAATACAGTCTTTTGACTCGATATCCTTAATCACCATATAGAATTGCACTTATATCCCGATTCTCATTAAAATCTGAAAAACTTGAAAATCTGAGCCAAATCTTATCCAAGGCTATAGCCTTGGATTTTTCTTGATTTTTTTTCAAAAAATAGATTTTCCTCAAAATTTCAACATAGATGCTTTTACCTCTGCTGAATAAGAATCTGTGGACAAAACCTTAAAATTCGTGCAATTAGTCGACTGATTAGCATATTAATATAATTATAATTAATATCAAGTATATACTTAAGCGCATAATTTTACGAAATGCAGTCTTCTGACTCGATTTCCTTAATCACCATATAGAATTGCACTTATACCCAGATTTTCATTAAAATCTGAAGAACTTGAAAATCTGAGCCAAATTTTATCCAAGGCCTTGGATTTTTCTTGATTTTTTTCAAAAAATAGATTTTCCTCAAAATTTCGATATCCTTAATCACCATATAGAATTGCACTTATACCCCGATTCTCATTAAAATCTGAACAACTTGAAAATCTGAGCCAAATTTTATCCAAGGCCTTGGATTTTTCTTGATTTTTTTCAAAAAATAGATTTTCCTCAAAATTTCAACATAGATACTTTTACCTCTGCTGAATTAGAATCTGTGGACAGAACCTTAAAATTCCTGCAATTAGTCGACTGATTAGCATATTAATATAATTATAATTAATATCAAGTATGTAATTGAGCGCTTAATTTTACGGAATGCAGTCTTCTGACTCGATTTCCTTAAACACCATATAGAATTGCACCTATACACAGATTTTCATCAAAATCTGAACAAGTTGAAAATCAGCCAAATTTTATCCTGGGATTTTTCTTGATTTTTTTCATAAAATAGATTTTCCTCAAAATTCCATCATAGATGCTTTTACCTCTGCTGAATAAGAGTCTGTGGTCAAAACCTTAAAATTCGTGTATTTAGTTGAATGATTTGCATATGAATATAATTATAATTAATATCAAGTATGTTATTAAGGGCTTAATTTTACGAAATGCAGTCTTTTGACTGAATGGCCTTAATCACCATATAGAATTGCACATATACCCAGATTTTCATTAAAATCTGAAAAACTTGAAAATCAGCCAAATTTTATCCAATTTTTATTTTTCTTCAGAAAATAGATTTTCCTCAAAATTTCAACATAGATGCTTTTACCTCTGCTGAATAAGAATCTGTGGTCAAAACCTTAAAATTCGTGCAATTAGTCGACTGATTAGCATATTAATATAATTGTAATTAATATCAATTATGTAATTAAGCGCTTAATTTTACGAAATGCAGTCTTTTGACTCGATATCCTTAATCACCATATAGAATTGCACTTATACCCCGATTCTCATTAAATCTGAACAACTTGAAAATCTGAGCCAAATTTTATCCAAGGCTATAGCCTTGGATTTTTGTTGATTTTTTTGAAAAAATTGATTTTCCTCAAAATTTCAACATAGATACTTTTACCTCTGCTGAATAAGAATCTGTGGTCAAAACCTTAAAATTCGTGTATTTAGTTGAGTGATTTCCTTATGAATATAATTAAAATTAATATCAAATATGTAATTACGGGCTTAATTTTACGAAATGCAGTCTTTTGGCTCAATATCCTTAATCACCATATAGAATTGCACATACCGAGATTTTCATTAAGATCTGAAGAACTTGAAAATCTGAATCAAATTTTATCCAGGCTGTAGCCCTGGATTTTTCTTGAATCTGTGGTCAAAACCTTAAAATTCGTGCAATTAGTCGAGTGATTAGCATATTAATATACTTGTAATTAATATCAAGTATGTAATTAAGCGCTTAATTTTACGAAATGCAGTCTTTTGACCCGATATCCTTAATCACTATATAGAATTGCACATATACACAGATTTTCATTAAAATCTGAACAACTTAAAAATCTGAGCCAAATTTTATCCAAATTTTTTTATTTTTTTTCTGAAAATAGATTTTTCTCAAAATTTCAACATAGATGCTTTTACCTCTGCTGAATAAGAATCTGTGGTCAAAACCTTAAAATTCGTGCAATTAGTCGACTGATTAGCATATTAATATAATTGTAATTAATATCAATTATGTAATTAAGCGCTTAATTTTACGAAATACAGTCCTTTGACTCGATATCCTTAATCACCATATAGAATTGCACTTATACCCCGATTCTCATTAAAATCTGAACAACTTGAAAATCTGAGCCAAATTTTATCCAAGCCTTGGATTTTTCTTGATTTTTTTCAAAAAATAGATTTTCCTCAAAATTTCAACATAGATGCTTTTACCTCTGCTGAATAAGAATCTGTGGACAAAACCTTAAAATTCGTGCAATTAGTCGACTGATTAGCATATTAATATAATTAAAATTAATATCAAATATGTAATTACGGGCTTGATTTTACGAAATGCAGTCTTTTGGTTCAATATCCTTAATCACCATATAGAATTGCACATACCAAGATTTTCATTAAAGTCTGAAGAACTTGAAAATCTGAATCAAATTTTATCCCAGGCTGTAGCCTTGGATTTTTCTTGAATCTGTGGTCAAAACCTTAAAATTCGTGCAATTAGTCGAGTGATTAGCATATTAATATACTTTTAATTAATATCAAGTATGTAATTAAGCGCTTAATTTTACGAAATGCAGTCTTTTGACCCGATATCCTTAATCACTATATAGAATTGCACTTTTACTCAGATTTTCATTAAAATCTGAACAACTTAAAAATCTGAGCCAAATTTTATCCAAATTTTTTTATTTTTTTCAGAAAATAGATTTTTCTCAGAATTTCAACATAGATGCTTTTACCTCTGCTGAATAAGAATCTGTGGTCAAAACCTTAAAATTCGTGCAATTAGTCGACTGATTAGCATATTAATATAATTGTAATTAATATCAATTATGTAATTAAGCGCTTAATTTTACGAAATACAGTCTTTTGACTCGATATCCTTAATCACCATATAGAATTGCACTTATACCCCGATTCTCATTAAAATCTGAACAACTTGAAAATCTGAGCCAAATTTTATCCAAGGCTATAGCCTTGGATTTTTCTTGATTTTTTTCAAAAAATAGATTTTCCTCAAAATTTCAACATAGATGCTTTTACCTCTGCTGAATAAGAATCTGTGGACAAAACCTTAAAATTCGTGCAATTAGTCGACTGATTAGCATATTAATATAATTATAATTAATATCAAGTATATACTTAAGTGCATAATTTTACGAAATGCAGTCTTCTGACTCGATTTCCTTAATCACCATATAGAATTGCACTTATACCCAGATTTTCATTAAAATCTGAAGAACTTGAAAATCTGAGCCAAATTTTATCCAAGCCTTGGATTTTTCTTGATTTTTTTCAAAAAATTGATTTTCCTCAAAATTTCAACATAGATGCTTTTACCTCTGCTGAATAAGAATCTGTGGACAAAACCTTAAAATTCGTGCAATTAGTCGACTGATTAGCATATTGATATAATTATAATTAATATCAAGTATGTAATTAAGCGCTTAATTTTACGAAATGCAGTCTTCTGACTCGATTTCCTGAATCACCATATAGAATTGCACCTATGCACAGATTTTCATTAAAATCTGAACAAGTTGAAAATCTGAGCCAAATTTTATCCAAGGCTATAGCCTTGGATTTTTCTTGATTTTTTTCAAAAAATAGATTTTCCTCAAAATTGCATCATAGATGCTTTTACCTCTGCTGAATGAGAATCTGTGGACATAACCTTAAAATTCGTGCAATTAGTCGACTGATTAGCATATTAATATACTTGTAATTAATATGAAGTATGTAATTAAGCGCTTAATTTTACGAAATGCAGTCTTCTGACTCGATATCCTTAATCACCATATAGAATTGCACATATACACAGATTTTCATTAAAATCTGAACAACTTGAAAATCTGAGCCAAATTTTATCCAAATTTTTTTTATTTTTTTTCAGAAAATAGATTTTTCTCAAAATTTCAACATAGATGCTTTTACCTCTGCTGAATAAGAATCTGTGGTCAAAACCTTAAAATTCGTGCAATTAGTCGACTGATTAGCATATTAATATAATTGTAATTAATATCAATTATGTAATTAAGCGCTTAATTTTACGAAATATAGTCCTTTGACTCGATATCCTTAATCACCATATAGAATTGCACTTATACCCCGATTCTCATTAAAATCTGAACAACTTGAAAATCTGAGCCAAATTTTATCCAAGGCTATAGCCTTGGATTTTTCTTGATTTTTTTCAAAAAATAGATTTTCCTCAAAATTTCAACATAGATGCTTTTACCTCTGCTGAATAAGAATCTGTGGTCAAAACCTTAAAATTCGTGCAATTAGTCGACTGATTAGCATATTAATATAATTGTAATTAATATCAATTATGTAATTAAGCGCTTAATTTTAGGAAATGCAGTCTTTTGACTCGATATCCTTAATCACCATATAGAATTGCACTTATACCCCGATTCTCATTAAAATCTGAACAACTTGAAAATCTGAGCCAAATTTTATCCAAGGCTATAGCCTTGGATTTTTCTTGATTTTTTTCAAAAAATAGATTTTCCTCAAAATTTCAACATAGATGCTTTTACCTCTGCTGAATAAGAATCTGTGGACAAAACCTTAAAATTCGTGCAATTAGTCGACTGATTAGCATATTAATATAATTATAATTAATATCAAGTATGTAATTAAGCGCTTAATTTTACGAAATGCAGTCTTCTGACTCGATATCCTTAATCACCATATAGAATTGCACCTATACACAGATTTTCATTAAAATCTGAACAACTTGAAAATCTGAGCCAAATTTTATCCAAGGATTTTTCTTGATTTTTTTCAAAAAATAGATTTTCCTCAAAATTTCAACATAGATGCTTTTACCTCTGCTGAATAAGAATCTGTGGTCAAAACCTTAAAATTCGTGCAATTAGTCGACTGATTAGCATATTAATATAATTATAATTAATATCAAGTATGTAATTAAGCGCTTAATTTTACGAAATGCAGTCTTTTGACTCGATATCCTTAATCACCATATAGAATTGCACTTATACCCAGATTTTCATTAAAATCTGAACAACTTGAAAATCTGAGCCAAATTTTATCCAAGGCTATAGCCTGGGATTTTTCTTGATTTTTTTCAAAAAATAGATTTTCCTCAAAATTTCAACATAGATGCTTTTACCTCTGCTGAATAAGAATCTGTGGACAAAACCTTAAAATTCGTGCAATTAGTCGACTGATTAGCATATTAATATAATTATAATTAATATCAAGTATGTAATTAAGCGCTTAATTTTACGAAATGCAGTCTTTTGACTCGATATCCTTAATCACCATATAGAATTGCACTTATACCCAGATTTTCATTAAAATCTGAACAACTTGAAAATCTGAGCCAAATTTTATCCAAGGCTATAGCCTTGGATTTTTCTTGATTTTTTTCAAAAAATAGATTTTCCTCAAAATTTCAACATAGATGCTTTTACCTCTGCTGAATAAGAATCTGTGGACAAAACCTTAAAATTCGTGCAATTAGTCGACTGATTAGCATATTAATATAATTATAATTAATATCAAGTATGTAATTAAGCGCTTAATTTTACGAAATGCAGTCTTCTGACTCGATTTCCTTAATCACCATATAGAATTGCACCTATACACAGATTTTCATTAAAATCTGAACAAGTTGAAAATCTGAGCCAAATTTTATCCTGGGATTTTTCTTGATTTTTTTCAAAAAATAGATTTTCCTCAAAATTGCATCATAGATGCTTTTACCTCTGCTGAATAAGAATCTGTGGACAAAACCTTAAAATTCGTGCAATTAGTCGACTGATTAGCATATTGATATACTTGTAATTAATATCAAGTATGTAATTAAGCGCTTAATTTTACGAAATGCAGTCTTTTGACTCGATATCCTTAATCACTATATGGAATTCCACGTATACCGAGATTTTCATTAAAATCTGAACAACTTAAAAATCTGAGCCAAATTTTATCCAAATTTTTTTATTTTTTTTCAGAAAATAGATTTTTCTCAAAATTTCAACATAGATGCTTTTACCTCTGCTGAATAAGAATCTGTGGTCAAAACCTTAAAATTCGTGCAATTAGTCGACTGATTAGCATATTAATATAATTGTAATTAATATCAATTATGTAATTAAGCGCTTGATTTTACCAAATACAGTCTTTTGACTCGATATCCTTAATCACCATATAGAATTGCACTTATACCCAGATTCTCATTAAAATCTGAAAAACTTGAAAATCTGAGCCAAATTTTATCCTAGGCTATAGCCTTGGATTTTTCTTGATTTTTTTCAAAAAATTGATTTTCCTCAAAATTTCAACATAGATGCTTTTACCTCTGCTGAATAAGAATCTGTGGACAAAACCTTAAAATTCGTGCAATTAGTCGACTGATTAGCATATTAATATAATTATAATTAATATCAAGTATGTAATTAAGCGCTTAATTTTACGAAATGCAGTCTTCTGACTCGATATCCTTAATCACCATATAGAATTGCACCTATACACAGATTTTCATTAAAATCTGAACAACTTGAAAATCTGAGCCAAATTTTATCCAAATTTTTTTATTTTTTTTCAGAAAATAGATTTTTCTCAAAATTTCAACATAGATGCTTTTACCTCTGCTGAATAAGAATCTGTGGTCAAAACCTTAAAATTCGTGCAATTAGTCGACTGATTAGCATATTAATATAATTGTAATTAATATCAATTATGTAATTAAGCGCTTAATTTTACGAAATACAGTCCTTTGACTCGATATCCTTAATCACCATATAGAATTGCACTTATACCCCGATTCTCATTAAAATCTGAACAACTTGAAAATCTGAGCCAAATTTTATCCAAGGCTATAGCCTTGGATTTTTCTTGATTTTTTTCAAAAAATAGATTTTCCTCAAAATTTCAACATAGATGCTTTTACCTCTGCTGAATAAGAATCTGTGGACAAAACCTTAAAATTCGTGCAATTAGTCGACTGATTAGCATATTAATATACTTGTAATTAATATGAAGTATGTAATTAAGCGCTTAATTTTACGAAATGCAGTCTTCTGACTCGATATCCTTAATCACCATATAGAATTGCACCTATACACAGATTTTCATTAAAATCTGAACAACTTGAAAATCTGAGCCAAATTTTATCCAAATTTTTTTATTTTTTTTCAGAAAATAGATTTTTCTCAAAATTTCAACATAGATGCTTTTACCTCTGCTGAATAAGAATCTGTGGTCAAAACCTTAAAATTCGTGCAATTAGTCGACTGATTAGCATATTAATATAATTGTAATTAATATCAATTATGTAATTAAGCGCTTAATTTTACGAAATATAGTCCTTTGACTCGATATCCTTAATCACCATATAGAATTGCACTTATACCCCGATTCTCATTAAAATCTGAACAACTTGAAAATCTGAGCCAAATTTTATCCAAGGCTATAGCCTTGGATTTTTCTTGATTTTTTTCAAAAAATAGATTTTCCTCAAAATTTCAACATAGATGATTTTACCTCTGCTGAATAAGAATCTGTGGTCAAAACCTTAAAATTCGTGCAATTAGTCGACTGATTAGCATATTAATATAATTGTAATTAATATCAATTATGTAATTAAGCGCTTAATTTTACGAAATATAGTCCTTTGACTCGATATCCTTAATCACCATATAGAATTGCACTTATACCCCGATTCTCATTAAAATCTGAACAACTTGAAAATCTGAGCCAAATTTTATCCAAGGCTATAGCCCTGGATTTTTCTTGATTTTTTCTAAAAAATTGATTTTCCTCAAAATTTCAACATAGATACTTTTACCTCTGCTGAATAAGAATCTGTGGTCAAAACCTTAAAATTCGTGTATTTAGTTGAGTGATTTCCTTATGAATATAATTAAAATTAATATCAAATATGTAATTTTGGGCTTAATTTTACGAAATGCAGTCTTTTGGCTCAATATCCTTAATCACCATATAGAATTGCACATACCGAGATTTCCATTAAAATCTGAAGAACTTGAAAATCTGAGCCAAATTTTATCCAAATTTTTTTATTTTTTTTTCTGAAAATAGATTTTTCTCAAAATGTCAACATAGATGCTTTTACCTCTGCTGAATAAGAATCTGTGGTCAAAACCTTAAAATTCGTGCAATTAGTCGACTGATTAGCATATTAATATAATTATAATTAATATCAAGTATATACTTAAGCGCATAATTTTACGAAATGCAGTCTTCTGACTCGATTTCCTTAATCACCATATAGAATTGCACTTATACCCAGATTTTCATTAAAATCTGAAGAACTTGAAAATCTGAGCCAAATTTTATCCAAGGCTATAGCCTTGGATTTTTCTTGATTTTTTTCAAAAAATAGATTTTCCTCAAAATTTCAACATAGATGCTTTTACCTCTGCTGAATAAGAATCTGTGGACAAAACCTTAAAATTCGTGCAATTAGTCGACTGATTAGCATATTAATATAATTATAATTAATATCAAGTATGTAATTAAGCGCTTAATTTTACGAAATGCAGTCTTCTGACTCGATTTCCTGAATCACCATATAGAATTGCACCTATGCACAGATTTTCATTAAAATCTGAACAAGTTGAAAATCTGAGCCAAATTTTATCCAAGGCTATAGCCTTGGATTTTTCTTGATTTTTTTCAAAAAATAGATTTTCCTCAAAATTGCATCATAGATGCTTTTACCTCTGCTGAATAAGAATCTGTGGACATAACCTTAAAATTCGTGCAATTAGTCGACTGATTAGCATATTAATATACTTGTAATTAATATGAAGTATGTAATTAAGCGCTTAATTTTACGAAATGCAGTCTTTTGACCCGATATCCTTAATCACTATATAGAATTGCACATATACCCAGATTTTCATTAAAATCTGAACAACTTAAAAATCTGAGCCAAATTTTATCCAAATTTTTTTATTTTTTTTTCTGAAAATAGATTTTTCTCAAAATGTCAACATAGATGCTTTTACCTCTGCTGAATAAGAATCTGTGGTCAAAACCTTAAAATTCGTGCAATTAGTCGACTGATTAGCATATTAATATAATTGTAATTAATATCAATTATGTAATTAAGCGCTTAATTTTACGAAATATAGTCCTTTGACTCGATATCCTTAATCACCATATAGAATTGCACTTATACCCCGATTCTCATTAAAATCTGAACAACTTGAAAATCTGAGCCAAATTTTATCCAAGGCTATAGCCTTGGATTTTTCTTGATTTTTTTCAAAAAATAGATTTTCCTCAAAATTTCAACATAGATTCTTTTACCTCTGCTGAATAAGAATCTGTGGACAAAACCTTAAAATTCGTGCAATTAGTCGACTGATTAGCATATTAATATAATTTTAATTAATATTAATTATGTAATTAAGCGCTTAATTTTACGAAATGCAGTCTTTTGACTCGATATCCTTAATCACCATATAGAATTGCACTTATACCCCGATTCTCATTAAAATCTGAACAACTTGAAAATCTGAACCAAATTTTATCCAAGGCTATAGCCTTGGATTTTTCTTGATTTTTTTCAAAAAATAGATTTTCCTCAAAATTTAACATAGATGACTTTTACCTCTGCTGAATAAGAATCTGTGGTCAAAACCTTAAAATTCGTGCAATTAGTCGACTGATTAGCATATTAATATTATTATAATTAATATCAAGTATGTAATTAAGCGCTTAATTTTACGAAATGCAGTCTTCTGACTCGATTTCCTTAATCACCATATAGAATTGCACTTATACCCAGATTTTCATTAAAATCTGAACAAGTTGAAAATCTGAGCCAAATTTTATCCAAGCCTTGGATTTTTCTTGATTTTTTTCAAAAAATAGATTTTCCTCAAAATTGCATCATAGATGCTTTTACCTCTGCTGAATAAGAGTCTGTGGTCAAAACCTTAAAATTCGTGTATTTAGTTGAATGATTTGCATATGAATATAATTAAAATTAATATCAAGTATGTAATTAAGCGCTTAATTTTACGAAATACAGTCTTTTGACTCGATATCCTTAATCACCATATAGAATTGCACTTATATCCCGATTCTCATTAAAATCTGAAAAACTTGAAAATCTGAGCCAAATTTTATCCAAGGCTATAGCCTTGGATTTTTCTTGATTTTTTTCAAAAAATAGATTTTCCTCAAAATTTCAACATAGATGCTTTTACCTCTGCTGAATAAGAATCTGTGGACAAAACCTTAAAATTCGTGCAATTAGTCGACTGATTAGCATATTAATATAATTATAATTAATATCAAGTATATACTTAAGCGCATAATTTTACGAAATGCAGTCTTCTGACTCGATTTCCTTAATCACCATATAGAATTGCACTTATACCCAGATTTTCATTAAAATCTGAAGAACTTGAAAATCTGAGCCAAATTTTATCCAAGGCTATAGCCTTGGATTTTTCTTGATTTTTTTCAAAAAATAGATTTTCCTCAAAATTGCATCATAGATGCTTTTACCTCTCCTGAATAAGAATCTGTGGACATAACCTTAAAATTCGTGCAATTAGTCGACTGATTAGTATATTAATATAATTGTAATTAATATCAATTATGTAATTAAGCGCTTAATTTTGCGAAATGCAGTCTTCTGACTCGATTTCCTGAATCACCATATAGAATTGCACCTATGCACAGATTTTCATTAAAATCTGAACAAGTTGAAAATCTGAGCCAAATTTTATCCAAGGCCTTGGATTTTTCTTGATTTTTTTTCAAAAAATAGATTTTCCTCAAAATTGCATCATAGATGCTTTTACCTCTGCTGAATAAGAATCTGTGGTCAAAACCTTAAAATTCGTGTGTTTAGTCGAGTGATTTGCATATTAATATAATTATGATTAATATCAGGTATGTAATTAAGGGCTTAATTTTACGAAATGCAGTCTTTTTACTCAATAACTTTAATCACCATGTAGAATTGCACTTATACACAGATTTTAATTAAAATCTGACTACTTGAAAATCTGAGCCAAATTTCATCCAAGGCGCCTTGGATTTTTCTTGATTTTTTTCAAAAAATAGATTTTTCTCAAAATATCAACATAGATGCTTTTACCTCTGCTGAATAAGAATCTGTGGACAAAACCTTAAAATTCGTGCAATTAGTCGACTGATTAGCATATTAATATAATTATAGTTAATATCAAGTATGTAATTAAGCGCTTGATTTTACGAAATGCAGTCTTCTGACTCGATCTCCTTAATCACCATATAGAATTGCACCTATACACAGATTTTCATTAAAATCTGAACAAGTTGAAAATCTGAGCCAAATTTTATCCCAGGCCTTGGATTTTTCTTGATTTTTTTCAAAAATAGATTTTCCTCAAAATTTCAACATAGATGCTTTTACCTCTGCTGAATAAGAATCTGTGGACAAAACCTTAAAATTCGTGCAATTAGTTGACTGATTAGCATATTAATATACTTATAATTAATATCAAGTATGTAATTAAGCGCTTGATTTTACGAAATGCAGTCTTTTGACCCGATATCCTTAATCACCATATAGAATTGCACTTATACCCAGATTTTCATTAAAATCTGAAAAACTTGAAAATCAGACAAATTTTATCCAATTTTTTTTATTTTTCTTCAGAAAATAGATTTTCCTCAAAATTTCAAGATAGATGGTTTTACCTCTGCTGAATAAGAATCTGTGGTCAAAACCTTAAAATTCGTGTATTTAGTTGAGTGATTTGCTTATGAATATAATTAAAATTAATATCAAATTTGTAATTACGGGCTTAATTTTATGAAATGCAGTCTTTTGGCTCAATATCCTAAATCACCATATAGAATTGCACATACCGAGATTTTCCTTAAAATCTGAAGAACTTGAAAAATCTG
The DNA here is from genome assembly GCF_036320965.1 of Panulirus ornatus. Classification (NCBI taxonomy): domain Eukaryota; kingdom Metazoa; phylum Arthropoda; class Malacostraca; order Decapoda; family Palinuridae; genus Panulirus; species Panulirus ornatus. The sequence goes on along the minus strand of NC_092236.1, from coordinate 5,839,950 downwards.
AATCAAATTTTATCCCAGGCTGTAGCCTTGGATTTTTCTTGAATCTGTGGTCAAAACCTTAAAATTCGTGCAATTAGTCGACTGATTAGCATATTAATATAATTGTAATTAATATCAATTATGTAATTAAGCGCTTAATTTTACGAAATGCAGTCTTTTGACTCGATATCCTTAATCACCATATAGAATTGCACTTATACCCAGATTTTCATTAAAATCTGAAGAACTTGAAAATCTGAGCCAAATTTTTTCTTGATTTTTTCAAAACTTAGATTTTCCTCAAAATGTCAACATAGATGCTTTTACCTCTGCTGAATAAGAATATGTGGTCAAAATCTTAAAATTCGTGAAATTAGTCGACTGATTAGCATATTAATATAATAATATCAAGTATGTAATTAAGCGCTTAATTTTACGAAATGCGGTCTTTTGACTCCATATCCTTAATCACCATATCGAATTGCAGTTATACCCAGATTTTCATTAAAATCTGAACAAGTTGAAAATCTGAGCCAAATTTTATCCCAGGCTGTAGCCTTGGATTTTTCTTGATTTTTTTGAAAAAATAGATTTTCCTCAAAATTTCAACATAGATGCTTTTACCTCTACTGAATAAGAATCTGTGGTCAAAACCTTGAAATTCCTATATTTAGTTGAGTTATTTGCATATGAATATAATTAGAATTAACATCAAGTGGTGTGAGGTGGTTTGATCGAGTAAGTAATGTAAGGATTTTCATTTCTTATCCTTCTTGTTAATTCTCAATCCATCAAAAAAAGTTTGCCTTTTGTACCAGGTTGGAGACGTAGTTTTCACGACTGTCTTCGAGGGGGATAGTGTTTGTGTGATTAGCATATGTTTGTTAAGGAAGAGAGTTTTACACTCATGTTGCCCTATCTCTTCAACTTGTATGTATGTTCAGCGTCTTTACTCGTATGTGTACTCACACACACACACACACACCAACCCTATGCCAAGTACCAGTATATCGACCAGCCTTGAAGGGGATTGGAGGGTGAACTGGTGGGTTGGGTGTGGGCCAACTGCCGCGCCCCGGATTCGAACCAATGCGGGCCCAATCCTGGGTGGGCCCATGCTGGCTCATGGTTAGTAACGCTAACCTTCACACAGATATCTGCATGTAAGCCTCCACTCTTGGATACATATAATTTTGAATATGTCTATTGGTTCGTCTGTGGAGCATTTCACTTACAAATACCTACGATGAGATGTAGTCAGTTTGTGGAGCTAGCGCGCAGCGCTCACCCAAGGAAGAAGAAAGAGCGCGCAAGAGAGGAGGGAGGGGTGGGGTGGGGTGAGAGAGAAGAAAGGAGACCCAGAAAGAGAGAGAGAGAGAGAGAGAGAGAGAGAGAGAGAGAGAGAGAGAGAGACGTGTGGTCAGGGAAGGTGAGTCACAGAGAAGTGGCAGGTGTGTGTGTGTATGTGTGTGAGAGACCAGTGTTGTTGTTTTCTTCTTATCCTCTGTGTCGGACTTGCCGTCGTGTCTCATTTTTCAGATGTGACGGAGAATTCCCCCCCCCCCCCTCCTCCTCCATTTCCTCCTCCTCCTCCTCTTCCTCTTCTCAATGTTTGTTTGTGAATATCGTATGCATTCGAGTATCATTAATAACGTACTGATGGTTTGCTTTTGTTTACTTTTGAGATAATCTTTGTGCACAGGTTCCTGGTACGTATATACATAGTATATATATATATATATATATATATATATATATATATATATATATATATATATATATATATTCTATTATGTGATAGTGGTGTTTGATGTTTGTACTCAGGGCAAACCACACTGGCGCCTTTGCTCAGCACATAGGCATCACAGCGGCTCTTCCGTGTGGGAAGTACCGAGCTATCAGCGGAAATAGTCCCCTCCCTCCCTCCCTCCCTCCCTCCCCCCCTCAACCTTGACGGGGCTACCAGTCCCCGCTACCCCCCTCCTGTTACTCCATGTGGTAGTTCCCCGAAGCGTATCCTGGCCGACGCCTCATTGTAGCCCCAGAGTTTGAGATGAACGACTCTCGTCCTTTAGTTGTCGTTTTCTGCAAGTTGTAGTTCCTCTGGAGGGTACTACCTCTTCTGAGTTGTAGGGTATTACCTCCTATTTTGTAGATCCCGCAGAGGGTATTACCTCCAATTTGTAGTTCCTGCAGAGGACACTACCTCTAGTTTGTAAGTCCTACAGAGGGCACTACCTCCAGTTTGTAGTTCCTAACTACCTCCAAGTAATAGTTCCTTCAACTTAGTACGCCTTTTCTCCCCCCCCTTTTGTGCATCTCATTAGGAGGGTCTCCCTGAGGAGTGTCACCTATACAGGTGGCAGCAGATCTCCCTCACATACAGTATCATGTTCCTGTGACCTCGTATCGCACGTGACACTCGACCTCGAATGTTCAGAGACAGTTCACACTCACCCCCCAAGGGTTTGATTGCACTCAGCTCCGAACTTTGTGAGGAGCAGCTTCGCTGAGACTTGGTCGAGTCGAGATAGTACTTGTATCTTAGGGTAAGATGCTTTTCTTATTGTGGGTAGTTTCTCCAAGAGTGGATAGTAGAATTTTGAATTGAGTACCAGTTGGGAGATCAGCCAGGGTGGGGATGCTACCGTGGGAGAGGGGGAGCCGCCCCCAGGTTTGGCTAGGGAGGATGTTATCCTGGGGTCCTCCAGTCTGGGGGGATGGATAGGTAAGCTTCGGGGATGGAACAGATGGGGGGCCGCCAAGATGGGGGATGCACTTCTGGCTGGGATAGGTGGGGTTGAATGGAATGGGCTTAGACAACCCCCTTTTGCCCCAAGGGGACACGAGGGAGAGGACCTCATTCTCCACCCCAGGGGCATGGGGCACGAACCCCCGACGACCCCCAAACCCTAGGAGCCAACAAGATAAAGTGGCGGGGTGTGTGTTATTGCGCTGTGACTCAGGCAGACGTGATAGTGGCTGACAGCTGATACTGGTGGGTTGCGCTCTCTCTCTCTCTCTCTCTCTCTCTCTCCTCTCTCTCTCTCTCTCTCTCTCTCTCTCTCTCTCTCTCTCTCTCTCTCTCTCCACAGACGAACTAAGAGAAAACTAGAGCACCATGATCCCATGGCATTCCAGCGATATCCTAGATGGGGACAGGGAGATTATTACCTAACGCTGAGGCTGAGCCTGGATGACTGTTGTGTGTATTAGGAGGTTACATACACAAGATAGGCGCAATCTGTCGCCATTGTACAGGAAGGGACCTAGACAGCTACCGTAGTCTTGTAGACCTGTAAGTTTGACGTAGTGTGTCAAGCAAAATTGTGATTGAGAAACATATAATGTGACAGTTGATCAATAATAACCACGTCATTGAAGGTCCTTCGTAGATTTATACCTGGTACAAGTACAGAAAACGCCGCGTCTGGGACTCCATAAAACACTATCGAAAGGAAGGAAAATGTATGTTATCACATTTTGGCTTTGCGAAAACATTTGACATAGTAAACAGTAAGATCATACTGGGGTAAAAAGCAGCCAAACTTACCATTGAAGATTAATTCAGCATAGTGACAAATGGGAATATGGGGGAGATGTTTTATCTGGAGTTCCTCAGGGAATAGTATCTCTCTCTGTGGTAGAAATGGCCAACAGGTGAGGAAAGAAATTGAAGAAGAAGGCGGAAGAATTGAAGACTTGGGAAGTGAACAGAAATGAAAAGCTGGAATTTTGTTGGCCGTGTTGATGAAAACTCATGCGTCAGACACTGAGGGGTGTGGTGATGAGAACCCTCAGGACGGGAGGCAAAAACTCCGTGCAGAAAACGTGAATATTGCGTGAGTTGTGTGGTCAACGCCGAGTTTATGGTACGGTCAACAACTTTGGAGAACTCGGGGGAAACTTCGTGAGCGAAATCGGGGGAATCGGAACTTGTCACAAGAGGTTGAGAGAACGAACTTGACCTTTACCACTCAGAGAGAAGAGATGAATACATGATCATCTGTGCATGGCAGCAGACTGAAGACATCACAGACAGAACGCACCTCAGCGCGGACGAATTCAAGTGTTCAGTGTGTGTGCCTGCAGTAGTTATGTTGTGGAAGATATATTTCAAAAAGCTGTCGGACATAAGTATACAAGAACCCAGCGGGAGAGAGAGAGATGGGGGGTGAATAATACCGTCCAGTGTACTGCAAAGTGACATGAAAGAGACTTGCGTGGAACAGTGAACAGAAATATTTCAAAAGAGATAAAGGTAATTAGAAAAAAAGAAAAAGAAGAAGCCATGAACAGATGGTTTGGTTTGGTTATTTGGGCTTTAGGCCTATCAACTGTCAGGGTCGGCTGAGGCCATCGTCGGTGTCGAGGTATAACCGCCCTTCGAAAAAACTGGAACACCTTCTCCAGGTGTTTCAAGTTAACTCTAAGGCCGTGTACACTCTCTCTCTCTCTCTCTCTCTCTCTCTCTCTCTCTCTCTCTCTCTCTCTCTCTCTCTCTCTCTCTCTCTCTCTCTCTCTCTCTCTCGTCATTCAGCGTCAGGAATGGCCAACTTAATCCCGTCCGATCCCAGACTCGGGCAAACTTCAAAGTCATTTCATTTCTTAACGTAGCAAACTCCGATGAGAAATGGCTCCTAACCTACTATGCTGTTGTGAGCCTGAATCACTCCTAACCCTACCCTTACCCTAGTGCATCTCAATCCTTCCTGTCCGACCCTATTCTTGTCTACCTCAGTCACTCCTGACCTATCCTTCCCTTGTCAACCTAACTCATTTCTAATCTACCCTACCCAAGTGAACCGCAGTCACTCCCTCCTGCCTTAACCAAACGAGCGTTAATGAGCCCGTCAGTATTACTCTACCCTACCTGAATGAAGTGCAGTCAGTCGTAACGTAACCTAACCGACCCAGCTCGACCTCGAAGCTGGCCCGGTTAAGAGGGAATGAATAAAACATTATGGCGAGGGCGAGAACTGCGCTGATTAATGACATGACGGACCTCTTTATTAACTCCTACCTTGACTGCAGCTGGCTCCCTCCCACGTACCTTGACAGTGGCTGGCCGTATCCCATGTACCTTCATGGTAGGTGGTTGCCTCCCACGTACCTACCTTCCTTCATGGTGGCTAAGGCTGCCACCCACGTACGTACCCTGACGGCGGCTTGCTGCCTCCCACGTACACTAACATCGGCTGGCTGGCTCCCATGTACCTTAATGGCTTCTGGCTGGTTCCCACGTACCTTGACAGCTGCTGGCTGCCTCCCACGTTCCTTGACGGTGGCTAGCTGCCTCCCACGTACCTTGAAGTCTGCCTCCCACGTACTTTGACGGCTGAAGGCTGCCTCCCACGTACTTTGACGGCTGAAGGCTGCCTCCCACTTGCATTGATGGTTGCTGGTTGCCTCCCACGTACCTCAAACCAGTGTGTGGGTCGTCGCTGCTGTCTCCCACGGTTGTCGAGTCTGTAGACAGGTCGTGGTGTTGGACAGTTATCGTGTTCATTATTGATCGGTGCTCGTGGGTCGTGTGTGACCACAGTGGTGGTCGTTGCTTGGCTGAGGGTCGTATGTGGCTATAATGGTGGTCGTTGCTTGGTCGAGAGTCGTTCGTACTACAGTGGTGGTTGTCGCTGGGTTGAGGGTCGTATGTGACCACAGTGGTGGTGGTGGTCGTCGCTCCCTCAGGGGTCCTTTCTGACGGTGGCTAACGAGAGCTGACGTTGGTCAAGGATCCCTGGGGAATGCTGGGGTTGGCTTGGCCACTGCTGACATCCGCTGACGAAAGCTTCGGGGCGGGAAAAAAAAACACCCTTGCCGCCGTCCTCCCCTCCCCACTACCCTCTCCCACCCTCCCTGCTCTCCCCTTACACCTCCTCCTCCCCGACTGACAGAGCAACTTTGTGTGGTGAGTCACCACCACTCTCACCCGCTGACCGCCTCCACACTCCCTCACTCCCACACTCACTTCCTCTCACAGGCGCTCTCCCCCCCCCCCCTTCCTGCACTCTCTCACTCCGTTACTCACCTCCCGCACTCTCTTCTCACTCCCTTACTCAATTCCCGCACTCTCTCTCCCTCCCACACTAAGTGACCGCACCCAGCAGTTTCCCAGACTTGCCTTGCCTTGGTACATCACACACACACACACACACACACACACACACACACACACACACACACATGCAGACACGGGTCCGAGTTCCCAACAGTGCCACAGCCGGCCGGCCGGCTCACAGCCAACCCAACTGTTCATCCTACCCTCTGTAGCTGGTAGATGAATACGGGTATATGGCTTATGCTGGGATGTGTATATGTGTGTATATGCGTCAGTTGAAGACATCGTAAACTTACTTCCTTATTGGACGGGGCAAGACGAACGTAAGACTCTATCCCCATAACACAGATGGTAATCGCACGTAATGACGTATGGTAATGACATAGTTATCAAAAGGAACCACGCCCGGTCATCACAGATAGTAGTCACAGAGTAACCGTAGCACACGCACACGACACAGAAACGCCGCATACTGGAAAGCAGTTCAGTCATCCCAGAGTTGACCTCTGCATCAGTCCTCACACTGGGGTCGGTGGTGGTGGAGCTGATGGTTGATTATTCAGACCCGTGGTGATGGCTCTTTCAATTATGAAGGGATGAATCACCAGGACCTGACCCACATCGCCCCCACGCTGGCTACTGGGGAAACTAGGCGCATTGGGCAACAAGGGGGGGGGGGGGGGGTTGGTACCGGATTCGACAGAACGACTCCTTGAACACGACAGTACGACGACGACCTCCCCCTCCCCTCCCCTCCTCCCTGGACACGACGATACGACTCTTGGTTATACAGTGGACGAGGAGATGCGAGAGGCCAGACTTCACGGTATGCTTCTTGGTGTGTGTGCCACTCGAGGTGCGAGGCTACGTGGAAAAACATCAGATGAACACACACACGCCCTCGATCTGTTCGGCCACGCGGGCGGGCAAGTTCAACATTACATAAACGCTTCGTATTTTGAGGCTTGGGAGCCAGGCTGTGGCATTCCCTGTGGCTGTGTCACAGATAGAGAGACATTCAGAGGGAGAGAGATAGCGATATGGTTTAATTCATATTGATAAGACATGTAAATTTCATTCGATTCTACCCAGATATGTATCATTATCTTGAAACATATCATCAAAATGATCTAGTCTGACTCGTATTGCTGAATTCATAGATTTATTCAGATGCATTTGCACTGACGTTCATTTACACGCCCTTTATGTTCACACGTTGTTTTTGGTAATGTTTATAGAAATTAACATATCTGAAGAACCCACTTGAATTACCTCTCTATATGTAAGTGTGCCACAGATATGGCCACCAGCATATAACATCGTGTATACTCATAGTGTTTGTCATCCGTGCTTTCCTCGTGTGATCGCCAATTATGTTTTCATAGTTTTGAGTTCTTCATGAAAAGCGTTATATGTATGGGACGACCCTTGAGCACGACGTTACGACCTGTGAACACAACACCACGACCCTTGGGCCCGTACTATCCATCCTTGGGCTTGGCGATACGACCCTTTGAACACCACAGTACGACTCTGGTATGATGGCCTGGCCTTTTGACCTGACCTTATGGAGTCAGGTCGAAGGCCGGGTCATCACAGCGCCCAGGGGTACCACCTACCAACGCGTCGTGCTTCACCTCAAGGAAGGGATGTCCCTCACCGTCGTGTTCGTAGATAGTGCCGCCCTCCACAGTTTCTGTCCACGTGGTGATGTAGACGCATGGGGATGCCACAAGTGTGTTGGGGAATGTGGGACATAACCCCGAGGACCTCGAGCGAGGACGAAGGAAAGAAAGAAAAGGAAATAAGAGCCTCGGGGTGAGGGTGGGTGTCAGGAAGAGCCTCAGGCGAGGGGTGTCAGGAGTGTTTGAAATAAACTCGAGCACCCCGAGCGAAGGTATGGCGGCGGCCTTCTTGTCCGCTCGCAGGGTCTTGACATTTTGACTCGCGTGGAAATCAGTCTCTCTGGAGTGGATCTTGGTGAAAGTCTGCCGAAGACGATGCCTGCGCGCACACGCACACACACCCACAGCGCTGTTCTTGGTGAACCTCACTGAGTAAACGACAAGACACCAGTGTATAAAAAACGAGCTATGAGGTTGCTGGCCCATTGGACCAAGCGGTTGGTTTTGGTGCTTAATGCCTCTGGATGGTTCTGGATGGAGGGCTGGTATATGGTGGTGTTAGGGCTCTGGGTTGTGTGGGGCTAGGGGAGGGCATGTATGCGGAGCTATGGCCGCTGACAGTTGCTACCCTATCCTTCTCTTTTTAGACGAACTGTCAAGTGTCATGGGGTTGTCAGTGTCACACCTTGTCTTACATTTATGCACGTACCCACCCTATCTCTCTCTCTCTCTCTCTCTCTCTCTCTCTCAGTGGCTGTCGAACAAAGAGGATAGCTTGGCGAGGGTTCATAACACGTGTCTAGAATGTCCAGACTTATTCTTTTGGCAGCAATACAGCAGCATACCTGTTGGGGCGGGGCCCTTCGTGGGAACCAGCCTGCGGGCCCTCACATGAATTCCCCGCCCGGCCCACATTGACGCCTTCCTTTAACAGCGCCACGCTGATGTCTCCTGGCTTTCACCGGGTCTCATGTCGTAACCCAGCTTAAGCTTATCTCGCCTCCGACCACGCTGGTGTGTGACCCCGGATCGCGTTTATCGTATCAGGACTGGGGTACGGCTGTTGGGTGGGGAGGGAAGGGTCAGAGGAGGGGTTCAGTGAGTGTTTGTTAGGGTGGGAGAGCCAGAATGGGCGAGATAAAATGATTAGTATTAGTAATGATAGCAGTGATAGTGGCAGTAGTAGGATCCACAGCGGATACCAGCTGCCGCGAGAGGGTGTGTTGCTGGCCTCACCGCCCACACCAGCGGTTATAATCAGTGACACAAGCAGAGGTGCGTGACTCAGACACGCGCACCTTGTCCCACCACGCCCTCTGACTTGGAGTACAGCCGAAACAGGTTGTCCCGCCACTCCCAGGGCATTGAGTACGGCCGAAAAAAAACATCCATGTCCTGTCGCGCTCTGGACAACGAGCACAGCCCCTGACCTTGTCCTGTCACGCCCTTGACATCGAGTACGTACAGCCCCTGACCTTGTCCTGTCACGTCCTGGACAGGGAGTACGGACGGCCCCGCGACTTGTCTTGCCACGCCCTGGAGGACGAGTCCAATCCCGCACCAAGTCCTGCCACGCCTTGGAGGAACGCTTGCTTTTCCTAACATGTAAGACATATCAGAAAACGATATAGACGGGGAACCCTTTATATGTACGGACCTTTAGAGACGACCCTTGAGAACCACGTTATGACCCTGTGTATGATGGCTTAGCCCATGACCTAACGTCTTAAAGGGTCACGTTAAAGGTAACCACATCCTACTCAAAGGTCGTACCATCATGGTGAAAGGCCTAAAGACCTATGTTGGAAAAAAAAAAAAAGTCAACATGTAAGATGTCGATTTTTACGTAAATCACCTCTGATTTTCTTCCATAGATTCAAGGGACACACACACACACACACACACACACACACATACTAAAATAATTGTGGAAATTTTTGGTAGTGTTTGTAACCTTAGTTATAGTACCTCCCTGAAGGATTTCTCCTTCAAGTGATTGCACATGTGCAATTTTTTTTTTTTTTTTTTACTTCAGAATAAGAATTTGATCGTAGATATCCTCTTGGTACGGATTCTGCCAGCTGTTCGTTGTCTCGCAAACCTTTGGGGACTTCGATCCGGTTTTTCTCTGGAACTAAGCCGTGTGATGCGAGTGTCTTTGCATAGCATTATTAGTGCTCGTTATTTATAGCACACTCCTGCACTTATCCTTTATGTCTGACCACATGAATGCGACTCGACGTTGGAATAAAGTCATCAAGTATTAGAATAAATCCAGCTAGTGGTTGAACGCTTGGTGGTGAAAATAGATATATTCATCCTTGCGCCATTCACTCGCTTGAACCTCAGCTAAAGGCTGCCGGTCACGCGCCAACCGTCTGTCTTTAAACACCCGCTTTAACCAGTCCCTCTCGTGGCCTCTTCATTCCTTGAGGATTTGATACATCAGTCGCTTTTGTCGTGCCTCGGTCAATTCTAGCTATATGTCTGTGATGGACGCATTTTCATGTATCCCTTTTGTCAATCGTAGGTTAATTTTAGACCCGTTTAATGCGGTCAGCGTCGTCTGTGTATTTCACTGAGTCACACTGACTTGTTAACCTTGGGTACAAGTTAGGCCAGTTAGGGGACAGGTCTCCCCCCAACCCCAACGTTCCCGTCCCCCTTCGGAGGTGGTGGTGGAATGGCTAACGTGGTGTTGTGGTGATGGTGCCAAGAGCGATGTCCTGAGCTTCTCTCTCCTTTGGAATTTTGGAGGTCTGACTTGACAACTGTATGTGCTTGTGTATCCAACCAGATTGCGAGTTCTCGAAAGTTTTCCTCCCATCAAAGCATAATGCTGATACTTTCTAGTTCTAGTCTTTCGTTGACAGATCTTTGACTAAATAGAAAGCAGGTTCCAAGAGTCATTCGGTGTAGTTTCTATAATTCAGACATAGCTGACGTCCCCTGGATTAATTATTTGAGAGTTTGAGACTATACAGAATTACGACCGACTCGCGATGCAATATCCGTTTTTATTATTATTTATTTATTTATCTATTATTATTATTATTATTGATAGAATATAGGTATAGTTGCTACAAAAAGGGTGACTTTCGCTTCTCATAAAACATTGATTCCTGGCTTGTCTAATAATCAGATTTGGGTTTCATGTCACTTTGCTTCGACTGCGATGCGTGTGTTTTGTGTCGGCCGGCAAATGTGACATTCATATGTTGACCTCAACTGCCACTCATCGAGGTATCTTGCCAACAGTGACCCGCTGTGTTTGTCCGCAAGTGAAACCAGCGTGAACTTTCAACATCCGGACTTTATTCAGGTCGCATTTCCCTTTGCTTCAAAATTTTGAGCGTCACCATGTGTATCAGCCTTTCTACACTTTTTCAGCTTTAGATTTACAATATCACTCTCATTGCCGTGATTATGACCCATTGTGTTTGTATAATATCTTCTCTAGACGACGGGTAAGCGAAGTTGAAAGCCCGTAAACTGATCCTGAATGCGAGTAACATTGTCAGCATAACCGGGGTAAGCAGCGCTAGAGAGCCCGCAGGCTCGGTTAGGCTATTACGTACGACCGGATGCGTTACACCAGCTTGTCACGGAGGCCGGTGATATAGATTGTCGACGCCAACCTCACGCGCTCCACCAAGGTCTGTAACCGCATCCTCACCTCCACATATTACACACATCGTTTCTTTCTGGTCCTGACTTGAAATTATACATACATACATACACACACACACACACACACACACACACACACACACACACACATATATATATATATATATATATATATATATATATATATATATATATATATATATATATATATATATATATATATATATATATTCATGTTTTTGTTCATACTAATCGCCAATTCCCGCGTTAGCGTTAAGAACACAGGACTGAGTCTTTGAGGGTATATCCTCACTTGGCCCCCTTCTCTGTTCCTTCTTTTGGAAAAGTAAAATCTGGAGGGATGGATTTCCAGCCCCCCGCTCTCTTCCCTTCAACGACACGCAAGGAAACCGTGGGAAGTATTCTTTTTCCCCTATCCCCAGGGATTATATATATATATATATATATATATATATATATATATATATATATATATATATATATATATATGTGTGTGTGTGTGTGTGTGTATAATCATACGCCTCGTAGTTTATATCACCCAACCTTTTTTTAGCCTGCACTCTGATACCGATATTACAAGTGTCCTTTTACTTGTTCAGTTCAGTTCCTTGTACTAATTATCATTTTTTTTTTTTTTTACCAAAACGCAAATGGGAAAAAAGTAGTTACCTTGCTGTATATCACATTGGGTTTGTGGTTCTTGTTGAAAATGTGTTTGTGGAGGTTGACGTGAATAGAGGTGTCGCACCCTTGCCTTAAAATAGATTTATATTGAAATGTACATCGGATCAGTACAATCACAGTTCAGCGGGGAAATCACTGACGAGCTTCTTGGCACTGTTAGCTTAACCAGGTCTCCACTTGCCACGGGCGCTTTCTGAACATCGACGGCCTGGCCCCCAATAGTTGACTGTGACACACGGGCTTTTCACAGCACTGAATTCTGTGCTGTTTACACTGTCTTGCTTGTGACACGACACTCTCTATCGGGGTTCATAACACGTACACTCGCTGCGAAGCCAAGAGCAGACTCTGCTCCACAGACTCGCGTCACAGCTCCCCGTGTGCAACAGCAGATCTGACTGCTTGACAATACCAAGTTCCGTGAATGCAACAGCAGTAATGAGGCAGTGTACCCACGTGTTCATCCTTTTTATACCCCACACAACCCCCCCTTGGTCACAAAAGGTGATGCAGTGCCAGAAAGTGACGTCTTGAGCGCGCCTAGCAACAAGGGAATCACGCCGTTGCGTGTTTCCTTGTGGGCAGATTCTTCTCGTAAGGTTACAGATGATTGAGGACAACTTTGTTCTTATAGGCAACTTTAAGAGTATATTCACGTGATCGTTGTATAGAAGAAAAGAGTAGCACCTTGCCAGAGAAGGAGTATTCTGTACATTTCTAGACAGCCTGAATGGCTTTACGTGGTTGAATAGAAAAAAAAACATTCCCACATGGAAAGCTGTAAATGTCTGAAGAAATTGTTAGATAGGAGGAACTCAGTGCTCTGCCCATTATATTTCACGGAAACGAATTTCCTTCATTCATTATCCGGGGGGGCTGCGCACGGCGGCTTGTTCCCCCACTGTTGTTTGTGTGTCGTCGAAGCATTAAGTGAGGTGTGAAAAGGATCGTTAAAAGACCAGGTAAAGTGGGTGGGGGGCGCGTCTGACAGCCACACCGGGTCGAGCTAGGCGTGGCGCGCCGCAGTGGTGCACACGAGGGGACGTCCAGTGGTGGTGGAGGGTGTATAGTTGTTGTACCTGCACTCATCTACAAAAATACACACGGACAGAGTTACGCGCACCTCTCTCTCTCTCTCTCTCTCTCTCTCTCTCTCTCTCTCTCTCTCTCTCTCTCTCTCTCGGTAGTAGGTGGTAGGCAACCACCGAATAGGAGGTGTATTACCTGCACTGCCGTCCTTGGTGCCGGGGAAGGTTACTGACGACTTGCGCAGTGAACCAGCACTTCAGTGGCTGTCACGTGTCACTCATTGCCCCCAGGTGGTTGTCTCTCTCCTTCACCCACCCTTGGGCTGCCGGCTCCAAGTCCACAGACATGCAGTTTCTCTTGTCATATACACAACACGATAGCAGTGTAACTCGCATGACTCGTTCTTCCAAACTACAGTATCTTCCTGTTAACTTGACGCTCTGAGCTCAGCATTTGGCACTTGTCCCACCCTTAGTACTGGCCACATCTGAATCGGCTGTTATCCCTGGATGACAGTGACCAAACTTTGGATCACACGTCTTACGCACTTTCAAAATTGATCTATTTTGAGTTCAAGAGTTCGAGAGATATCTTTCTCATTTGTATCCGTCTCATTTTGGGATGACGGCTAGCTCTCCAGGTCTTCAGACAACATGTGGAGGTTGTCGTCTGTCAGTGCATTGGTTTCGAAAAAAAAAAAAATGTGGCATGCAAAATGTGTCCGAATGGAGTAATAATTTCAGTATATCCGGGCGATTAAGGTGGAGAGAGAACCTTGACACGGTTTCCCTGCACCCGAGTGACTTGCTAAGACTCAGTGGATAGATAAGAAATAAAGACTAAGATTAGGGAAAGCAGATACAAAAAAAAAGTGAATGAATAAACGAGAAAAAGCTTACCGTTTCGAAAGCAACCTTGAGTTAGTTCATTCTGCATTATCTCGTAGGTAACTTCAGGAAGCTGAAATATAAGTTTATGAGCATTGAATACAAGTCATTTCATTGACATATAAGACATAAAAGACTGCTTGGGTGATCAATAACATGATTGAATTTGAAGCAGCTAGTTTGCTGAACCTGCCAAATAAAGTAATGATCGAACTGGCCAGTTTTCGTGGCGAAAGGAACGCCCTGATTGGCGGATTCTCGTGACGTCATGTCAGAGTGTCATTATTTAGATACACTCTAATTGATCGATTGCATGACGTCATCGCGTAAACGCTTTGACAAGTTCCTTTGCTCAGCGAGTCAACAGAGCGTTCCCCCCAGGCTGTGTCAGGCCGTTCGGTGCCGTCGCTGTATTATTCTTCTTGTGACTCAGCTAGAGGAAGGCCCCGGCAAATAAGAACGCCACACCCAAGTGTACCCTACAGTAACCTTGTTAGCTTCACTTGGGAAAAGAACGGCGAAAAAAAAGCTGTAACCAGTGCGCGAAAATGATCCTCACAATACTCGATATATATATATATATATATATATATATATATATATATATATATATAGTTTGAATGCGATAAAGCGAAATCATTATTTAGTTATTGATTGATTGATTGTTTAGCCGCCTCTGGTCAATTTTTTGCTTTCAAATCCACAAAAAACTGATCACGAGAAAAAAACGATCCCCTCTGAAAAGTAACTGGACTTAAAATCATTTTTTTTTTCTAAGTGCCTCCTCTCAATTATATGTGCAAGATCATCTTGTTACGAAATCATTTCACGTATATATATATATATATATATATATATATATATATATATATATATATATATATATATATATATATATATATATATATATTTGATTCTTGAGACGTTATCTTTTTGTGTGATATCTCTAAAAAAAAGATTGAATAATGCCTGAAGTATATTTCGTTTCACACTAGTAAGGTAGGTACCTCTTCCCATGATCTGAGGGAGTATTCCTCGGACAAAGAAACAATGCACCTCCTTCCTCATGACCCAAGAAAAATAAATCTACCTTGCCGGGTTCCGTGTGGGTTCCGAGGGCCTGTGGCCACGTACGGCACTGGAGTATCATAACCAATCTGCCCGTTGAAGCCGCCATCATGCTCCGGACGCCCGCCCGTTTCGCGCATTATCACGCCAATAATCAACAATCTAGGATATGTTTACTATGACCTCGTGTTACAGGGAAGGGAGGGGAGGGGTAGAATTGAGTTGATGTTTTTCTGATAAATGTGTGTTTGTTGCGAAAGCTAGCGAGAGTTTGGAATGAATGAAGTACAGCATTTGTGTTGATGGCTGACGTCAGCAGAGGGATCAACAATGGACGCACGTCATCACACGGCGGCCCCAGTCACGCCTCTCCAGGGAACAGGATCTTTGCATACGCACCACTGTGTGCCTCCTGCTGGTGCTGCTGTTTGTGCTGCCTTGCTGATGTTGCTTTTGCTTCTGGCCAATGGCAGTTTTAAACAAGTAAGAATGATAATTGTTAATAGTTATGGTGATAGCGGTGATGATATACATTCAGGCTATGGTAGAGGGGCAGGGGGTAAACAGAGAGTATTTACTACAAGAAGCGGAGTGTGGCATTGTACTTGATGATGTCCACTGTGGTTAACATGAGGCATTTCTTATTGTAGCCTGCACTAAAAGTGGTTTGGGTTTCATGCGGTGGTGGTGGTGCCCAACTGCAACTCGGGGATGAGGGATCTCAGAGATGGCAGACGACGAGGTAAGATGATGCAGTAGCATCTTTCCGAGCTGTCAGTTGCATCACGACAGCGATATCTGCAATTATGCTGCTGCTACTAGCGTGGTCTCGTTACTTTTACATTTGGTGGTTTATTGCTGCCGCATTTGATCAACTGCAGCTTTGGTGGTAAAGCCGCTGTCACAGTAATGGTGTTGCTGCTGGTAGAGCTTCTGTTTTATTTATACCACTGCTAATACTCCTGCTCTCCTAATGTTCCTGCTTCACAGCAGCTACTGCTGCTACCGTCAGTACTGCCACAACTGAAGCTGTAAGATGCTTCTATTTTCGGTATTGCTACGGTGTTGCTTTTCTTTCCATCAGTAATAAATCTTTATTTTCGGTACGCTTGTCCTTGAGCTGCTTTTTGCAAGTTGCCTCTGCACCTCAAACTGCCGTCCGTTTCACTTTTCTTCCCGAGGATGATCCACCAGCCCTCGTGAAGGCTGCTGGATAATCTCTGCATGGACGAGGGGCTCCGCCTGCCAACCGCTTCTCTCCAGAGGGCGATAAGCTCCACAAGTTTCGCGGTCCGACCATGTCAGTCGTAGGATTTGTCGAGGTTGGTGTGGTTATAAGGTTCAGGCCACAGCTCAACCCCTCTTGCCTCTCCCGGTTGGCTATTCCATATTATTGAGCATTGCAAGTGCCCTTGAATAATGATAATATATTTAAAACTCAAAACTTTTGATAGAGCTAAGATGTGAACGTGGGAACATAGCTAAAATGCAGAGGGAAGGTTATTACCCTCTCTCCCCCCGCCTACTTTTCGTTTCGTGTGGGAATATTCAGAATAATGAAAGGAGTTACTGGTAATGTTCGACTCAACGAAGCAGAGCTGAACCTGCAAGTGCTTTGTCCCGTTACAGCCTAAAGCCCGACCAGTCATTGTGTTTCCTAGTAATGACGTGGAAATAAACGGCAATGATCTAGTCTTTTGAGAGCTGCAAATCTCCTTTCTTCAGAGTACGAACTGCCTCCTGAGCGACTTAAAGGAGTAATTTCAGGACGCTGGACGGCAGCTGGAAGTGTTAGATGACGGCTGCTTTTTGATATTTTAAATCATTCTCATGTCTTTACCATCCTTAATCTGGCTCATTTTCAGGAGAAGAGTCCTCTTATGTGAACCCCACCATTACTTGATTTTCCCACCCTCGCCTCCAAAATAGTCTCTCTTCTGGTGAAAGTCTTAGATTCTCATTGGAGGCCCGTCACGCCATAGATGCAGGTGTAGGTCGTCTTTTGGAATGGATTATTGCTTCTCAACCTTTTGGCGATGATGGAAGTGCAGCGTAGCTTCCTCTCATATTCTGGGTGCAGTACATCATTAGAATTAAACTCCCCTTCATATTCTAAGCGCAGTACATCATCAGTGAAGCCTCCCCTCTTATTCTAAGTACATGAACTCGTCAGAGTTCAGCTTCGCTTCATATTTCAAGTACGGTAAATCTTCAGTTATGGACATCCTTCACATTTTGAGCACAGTAAACCATCAGAGATTTCCCCTCACATTCCAAGCGGAGTCCGGCAAGCAGTTGAACGCACTCCACCAAATCCTCACTCATTACTTGTTACCGGCGGCACGGTTGGTGACACCCAACGTGTCCCCATTACGTGTCGTCGGCAGCACGTGTGGTGGTGACACCCGCTGCCGCGTCCCCAGTACGTGTCATTGGGCAGTTCGGGTGATAGCATTCCCAGTACGCGTCTCCTGTAGCGTGTCTGGTGACTTCAGCCTTCGGTTGACATTTGGCTACCGAAGTTATATAAGCCGAGCCTGGGGTGTGGGTGCATTACTTCACATCATGATGGCGGGTACAGTTGTTAACCATTAGTGGTGGTGTTAGAGAAAGCAGACATGGTCTTTAGATGAATTGCTGAAAGCAGTCAAACGATGGATGGAGGCCACCATGGTAGATTTACTTTATTGTCTTACGTGCCTCTGTCATCCTCCCCTTTCAAGGACCATAGATGTTGTAAGAACATGTATGGTTTTGGAGGAATGATTATCTCGAACAATTGAGTGAGGGTGGTCAGGATTATTCGAATGGTGGTTATAATTTGACGCTGTCGACTTAAATGACCACGGCAACCGATAGGCCCCAAGCACAAATAACCAAAGACCCCCTCCTCCCTCCGGTCATATCCACCAGTACGTGATGTGGAGGGTACTGCCTCCCTTCCCCTCCCCATACGTTCTCATTGTTCACCTTGTGTTCCGGACAACACCATTATCATTAAGCACATTATTTGCTGGCTAGGCTGTGGTCCACAGCGATACAGACGACTAGAACGCCTCTCGTTTACTTTTCCATTACGTTCCATTACGTTCTCCTTTATTGATTTCTCTGCTTATATCTAGTGATGTGATGTACCAAAGGAAATTAAGGGTTGTATCTCCGTGCCATAAAAGTTGATCGAATTCAAGTTGAATGGTAAAGAGAGAGAGAGAGAGAGAGAGAGAGAGAGAGAGAGAGAGAGAGAGAGAGAGAGAGAGAGAGAGAGAGCCGTGATTAGTAGAGATATGCATATGCCTCTGGATGTTTAGAAATGTCTCGTGATTAGTTAAGTAAAGCACGAGTCAAGGAGACACCTTTACTCCTGTCATTATTGCAGTAATCTAACCCCCCCCCCCCCCTCCTTCTTTCTCACTTTTGTGGAAAGGAAGTGCTAGTGTATGTGAGAATAGTGTAAGGCGTGCACGTGAGAAGCGAGGGCAAAAGGCGAGTGTGTTTATGTTAATGCGTCCCCCTTTCCCCTCCTACTCTGGTGCCAGTACATAAAGAGTCAGGTGCCAGACATGATAGGTGCCGCTTACTCGGGCACAAGTGGTACAAGAACTATGGCCTCAGATGCTGTCACCACATGTGGTGTCAGAACCACTGCCACAGTTGCTGCCACCACCTGGTGTTAGTGAGAAAGCGAGAGCTCATATAGGGCATGTATGGTGCATATGTAGCTAATGCATGTATGTGATTATATTCCTCATATATGTTTCTACGTACTTATGTACGTATATGCTTGCGTCATGATGTCTGTTCGGTATTCACATCCGTAGGCGGTCAGCACTGGTCAACCCTCCCAGTTTCCGCCCTGACACCGCGACTCAGCTGATCTTGGCCGCGCGTCCGACAGCTGCGGCGGCGGGCGAGAGCTTCCTGTGGTAGAGTACTCCATCCTCCCACGGAGCCACGGTGGGGTACCCCCGGGCCATTGTCTGTGGCCCTCGCTATTTTCGGCTTGGCTTCCAATCGGCTCCCGGAATAAATCCACATAGTTCTGTGTTTGTGGCTCTTCCGTGGGGCGTCGTGTGGGCTCGTTAATCTGGCGGGTCCACATGTGACTTGGGTGAGGGTGGACGCAAGCAAGCTTAAGTGATGTGATAAATGAAATGTAAAAATCTTATGATTACGCTGCTGAGGTTGCTCAGTTCCATTACTAGTGGATCTGTCGTGCGTGTGTGGGTCTTGTCGTTCATGTAGGTCGTCAATGTCTGTCGTGTGAATTATGTTGCACTGCGTGTAGGAAATTATTGCACTGTAGAATGGGCGATTCATTGTGAATACGACAGCCGGACTGCGGGTATTTCATCGTTACATGGGAGGCATCTCGGGATTAGGGGCGAGATAGTAAGATATGAAGTGTAGAAAAGTTGTATCTGAGTTAGGGAATAGGGCTAAGTTTAACTTCATGAGCATGGCTTGGCATTTCCTCTGACCGTTAAAGGTAAAAGTCAAAGGCTAGGTCATCATGTCAAGGGTTTAGGGATAATCGTACTCTGAAAGGGAATGGATGTGTCAAGATCGTGTTTATATTCTTGTGCTGGGGGAGCAACAGGTCGATGGTGATGATGGCGGAATCTTAATGATTAGAGGGACACATCTGGCGGAATCTTAATGGATAGAGGGACACCTAGGTATTTTCACCACGATCCTAAGTCTGTTGTTGTAGTCCACTGCGCATTTATCTTAGTGTAGGCAAGGGAGGGAGGAGGTTAACTTAAAGGAAAAAGAGACAAGCAGAAAAATGAAGTTAATTACAGAGAACAAAAGATACATTTAGAATTCTATAAATGTAAGATTGTTATAATATTTGCACCGAGGAGAGTTCCTCGGGTTCCCTCACCGGCCTGGCCAGGCCGTAGACTGGAGTGGAAAATGTCTGAGCATGTTTATACTCAGAGCTAAAATTATCACAAAGCAGCGTGTCTCGTGACCTACAAATAAATAACTTGTCTAAAAGGGAGAACCTGAAGAAACCAGTGACTCCTTAGAATAGTGCGAGGCTGTTTACACATTATTTCACTGGGAAGTATGGGTAATTGAGTATCGGTTACCTTATCCGAGGGGATTTTATCCGAGCACAAAATCCCCTTGTGATGGCAATAGGAACATTCGGTCGATATGTTCAGAGATTTCCCCGTACAGAAAGCTGCAGTATTATTTAAGAATGCTGTGGATCTTAAGGAACATTAACAAGATAGAAATGTACAGGCTTTCTTTACCAAAACCCATGTAAGGTCTGCACGTGTATCAGAGACATCTTACACATTGAAAATCACGCTATCTCATGACTGCTTCGCTGTAGTCGGATACACGGTAACATGCCCCCTCCCCCTATTTAACGGGTCTCGGAAGGCCATTACAGATGCTGTTTTTTATAACAAAATAATCGTACATCGAAACGTCGTTAGCTCATGACACTGGTGGGAAAGAGGGAGGCTGAGCGCCTCGCTCTGGTGGTCTGGTCGGTCAGCCCCAGGTAAGGTGTGTGGACTCCCAGGGTCTCGAATGTCTGCAAACTTGCCTTCCTGGATGGTTCTCAGCGATTGGCTAGTCTGGCTGGGTTATTATGATCAAAATTTGTTTCGTCGTGCTCAAGGTTCGTACCGTCGCGTTCAAGGGTTTCGTCGTCGTAATCATGAAGCGTTCCGTCGTGCTTGTGCTGTATAGTCTTACTTGAGGGACAAACAGTCGTGCTTAATATTGGTGATTTCGTGCCCAGAGGGTCGTACTAAAGAGGTTAATGAGGACAAATTATGGTCACGTGATTGAACTCTCAGACGCTCTGTTCATCTCAATTTAGCCGCAAGGATCACAACCTGTCAGACGCATTCCCTGGTCGGCAGCCAGCGACGGTACTGCCAGCACGCTGTCACGACCTGCCCGACTCGTGTCCAGGCACTAAAAAAAAAGGAAAAAAGATCAAATATCTGTATATGTGGTGATGGTCTAGCTGCTGCTTTAGGGTCTCTCCTTTTGTTGCAAGTCGGGTGCATTTCTGTTACAGTAATGCCTATGGCTATTCTTTTATATAAGAAACTAGCCACATAATTGTATATTCCATATTCATGTATATATGAACGTAATGGCGAAAATCTGCGCATGTACAAAAAGCGACTGGTCAAGTTAACAAACAGGTTGCGGACACCTAACCCAAGTGCCAAACATTATGTGGATATTTCCGGTGAATGTTTTGAGGAATATTTACCTTAGAAAATGTAGTTGAAGCTTCTCAGTAAAGTGTAGCACAGTGTTATAACCTTGAGGTTACAATACAGGTAAAGTTGCCCCTGACGAGGTTGCAGTATGAATTTACTGTTGGAAACACGGGAGCCGATCCAGTTTCTGGTAATGGGTATAGTAAGCTTCGAGCTTAAAGGGATCCCAGAGGTCACATATGCATATATAACAATGGGGTTACCGAGTAAATCAATATGCAGGTCTTGGACATTTAATGCCATGAATACCTGACATTACTTGGTGTCGAAATGTCAAGATTTCTTTTGGGTGACAATATTTTCTAGTTAACTTGCGAGTTTGCACATTTGATGCTTTTCCGACAGTAAGAGCCTTTAAATCACATCACCTCTACGTTTTGGCTACTAGATTTTTTCTGTAAGGATACTAAAACCAACGTTTCTTTCTTCATCTTTTTTATTCAATACAACATGACATCAGGTCCTCAAATTACTAATGGCGTCCTGGTGGTGGGGGTGAAGCGGCCGTAGAGGCTCCCCGGCTCGGCCACGCCCGCCCGCCCGCCACCACTTCCGGCATTTCTAGTACGACCCGCCCACTGCCTGCCCGCCGCCAACCCCCCCTGGGCCTCCTACACGTTTACTACGCAAGATCCCGGGTGGGGAGAGGCCGCGGGACAAAGCATGACGGGGGCATAAACGGGAGAGGCCCCGTGGGACACGCCGGGGCCAGGCGAACTACACCCTCCAAATTGGTGGTGCCAGCAGGCAAGAGCGAGGGTATGGCGCTAGCCACCGTCCAAACCCACACCGTGATATGTGAAAGCAGATGAGACTGTAGCCACCCCGCCGACACACACACACACAATCGGTGAAGGCAAAGCGCGGCTATAGCCACCACCTAACCCACACCTAACTGGTGGGAGGCAAAATGTCAGCTGTAGCCACCACCCCGCCCACACCCACACCAGGACACATTAGCTAACATGCGGCGGCAATGTTAGAGCGACTGGGCCCGTCTACAGCTGTGGCAGCCAAGGGTGTGCTGCAGCTGCGGCGGTGGCACGACGCACGCGGCAGCAGCGGTGGGGCGGGAGGAAAACATACCACAAGTTGTAATAATGGAAAAAATAACATGGCGGGCCCAACACACAAAACATTATAGTTGATAAACGTTCACATTGGTGCAGGTGGTGGTGGGTGGGGCGGTGCGGGGCGGCCGGTCGGCACAGCTGTTCCACCAATCATCACCCCACGGACAACACCAACACTCCAATACTGCTGCTACTGCAGTGCTCGAGCTAGTGGCGCTGCTCTTTGGTGGCGGTGATGGTGATGGTGGGGAAACGCTCCTGCGGCACCGGGTCTCACCAGCTGAGGGCTTTGGGGCGCGGGGGCGACGGGGAGAGCAGAGGAGGCAGCCCTGGGTGGCAGCAGCAGGTGCTGGAGGTGGTGGTGATGGGTGGGTGTAGCAGTAGTCTAGTCTGCTACAGCAGCAGCAATTACTACCAGCCCTGGCCCAGCCTCCCTCTCCCCCTTCCCCAGACCACCGGTGGTCCAGGTGTCTCCAACTCTCCCTGTCGCTCGCCCGCTCACCTCACGTACCACAATAAAACAAGATGGGTAGCGCGGCGCGTGCTCAAAACACACACACAGCGCCACGCCCCCTTACAAACATAGCAGCGTTAAAGGAATGTTCATCGCGAAGCGGAGTTTGGTCGCGTGTCAATGTTGGTACAGATACACAACAGAACTACCGCCACGCACCACCAATATAAGGTTCCCCCAAATAAATCTAAACAGCTAGCAGGGTGGGTACCAGGCGTCACCCACTACCTAAAAACGTCGCCAACCTTCGCCCACACTCCAAACTGGTGGACAAGGCCACGAGCATCAAGTAGTGAGCGTTGCTATGGCAACCACCCTGGGCACTGTAAATAAAACTGAGAAGCGTAACTACAATTCTTCCGTCAACTGTTGAGACCCAGAGAAGCATAAAAAACCAACAATGCCGCACTTGGCAAAAGAATACAAGGAAAAAAATTGACATGTTGCTGAAGAGAAACTGTTTGCAAAGTATTGTATTTTCCTACACAATAATATAATCATTAATGAGCATGGTGTATGGTATTCATAATAAAGAGTGGTCAGGCTCACTGGATGGCCGCCATAGCGTCCACAAGTGACAATCTTAACAGTGTTAAACAATGCGGGAGGTGGACAAGAAACGAAAAACATATTGATAGATGTGACGTGCCTTACATTAGTATTATGTAGTACAAGAGTAAATTTTCAACTGTTCATTTTTGTTTTTTGCAATATGTATACACTTGCTATTCCTTTAAGAAAATTGACAAAGACACAGCTAACAAGAAGTATATGATACGTAAATGTATCGACCTCATTCAAACACAAAAATACAGCGCACCCTCTCCTTCCTTATTTACTGTATAATTGACTTTCAGACAAACAATACAAAATGGTCGCTATGAGCGAACGTTCAATATAAAAAGAAAGAGGAATTCAAAAAAAGGGTCCTCAACATGGCCACCACCGACCTCGGGTCAGGCGGGACTCTGGTTCCTCCTTTACAATGCATCTCGCTTAACACAATATTCAACTAAGAAAAAAAATAAAAATGGTATTTTTTGCTAGTTTGTTGAACTGACCAACCTAGCTTTCTGCTTTCATATAGAACATGACTAATAAAAACAAGAAAGATCTTAGTGGTCTTGAGAGACGAGTACGGGTGGCAGTCCTCCAAATTGTTTGTAGAGTTGTAATACACGAGTTCTTATAAGTGGGGGGAGGAAGAGCCTTCGTCGCTTCATGATCTATCACGAGGTATATCCATGCCTTAATTCATTTTCTCAATAACATCAATTCAGTACCAACTGTAATTATTTTCGGTCACAATGGGCGTCACTACGGGTAGCACAAGTTGTTTTCATCCCTGGATGTCCCAGCAACACTCGTCTCCCTTAAAGGGATTGATGGCGGTGCTGGGGTGGTGCAGATGACGCAGACGAAGATACCCTCTCCCCATATTCAAACACTTGTCTACTACGTAATATTTCTATATAACTTGGGTTAAATATCGATATTTTCTAGAGGGCCAGCCACCCGAAGCGCGTCCCTAGAACAACCAACCCATTTATAACTGCGCTACCGCTATGGGCGACAAGTCCTTTACTCCTGGCGGGAGGGCTGCCCATAAGGCACGCCCGTCAGCGCCTCCACACCCTCCGACGCCCACACCTGCTGACGAAGGCATGGCATTATCGCTGCTACTGACTTGACTGTTGATGGTAGCTTCGTCGGCAGTACAGGGTGGTCGTATTGGTAGCAGTTTTATTTCCTTCAAGATGTATTAGTACAGATGGTTGTGGTGGTGGTGGCGGTGTTGGCGGCGGCAGACTGGTGGTGGTGGTTGTCGTGGTAGTTTGAGACGGTAGCGCTTCTTAAGAGCCAGATAGTGTATAAAGGCAATACAAGATTTTAGCAAGTAAGAGATAGTATGGTGACTCGTTTATTATTATAATGGGTTTTAGCAGTTCCGTTAACAAGATAAACTGGAAAGCAGAAAAAACTGTTCGTTTGAAATTTGTTTACAATATTTAGTGGGCGCAATCACTTCACTTTGAGGTCATCATTGTGACGAACTCTGGAATGAAAAAACAAGAAAAGAATCAGAATACCTTACCACAGTATAAAGGGGCTCCTGACAAGAGAAGCTTTACTGCTCACAAAACTGAAAAATGTTTAAAGGATTAAAATTTCAAATTTTCAATAAATGATTTTTCGACTATGACAAGCAAACCTATTGCCAAGCATTGCAATTACAAATGACAATTACATTATAAAATGCAACAAATAAGGCACTATTCTAAAAGTATGAAAAACAAGTACAACTAAAAGCTGGCAGGATAATAACATGGACAGTCACACCAACACACAACACATGAATGGTTCATACGGGAATTTCCGGATTCCATTACCTACCTAAGGAACCTTTGCGTCGATCCGGAAAGGCGTCCTTGGGTTAAGAGGCACTTGGGATTTAAAGTTTGCTTAAAAAGTTCTCTGAACCGGAAATTTTCAACAATAAAATAAGGCAGATAATTTCGAATAAGACATTTTCATTTTGGCAACAAGTTTTAGCCCTATCTTAACGCATGACATGACATGGGTATGACACATTTGCTCAAACTTGCAACTGCAAGAGCGGTTTCAATGTGTGTACAACCCAAATGTGACATCTTCATACAGACATTAACCATTAGAGTATGGTCACCCATCTTCATTAAATACATCAGACATCTAACATATGCATATCTTGACTACTTTCAGTAAAACTACTCCATAATACTGACTGGACAATAACGGATAAACTTAAAACCATTTTGCAAGATTTGTTTACGAATTCGTCCACGCTAAACACACTAATTGTCTTACATGGTATAATAAAAACTATTGGCTATGCATAATTTCCATGCCAGCATCTGGAAATTTTTTTGAGTCAACTGAGGATGGGGTTTTATGTGGATTCTGAATGCAAAGTAGAGCATTCAAAATAGGAGGGTCAGGTGGAGAAATCGAAATGAACACGCATGATTTAGATACAAAAGTTCGAAAGCCAATGGATTCACATTTTACTAGATGAACCTTGGTTGACCCCACTCAAACGAAACCGCAGTGATACTGGCATTCGCATGGAAGGCGGGAAAGCACACAAACAAGAGAGTTCAATGCATCAACACGGCCACAGTGAACCAACTTGGGTGATAACTAACAGGTAAAACTAAAGTTAGGAAGGTGAGTCACGGGCGAGGGGAGTATAGGGCGACGAGGCGCTACTTTGAGGTCATCATTCTCACAAACTCTGCAAAGAGAAAGAAGCCAAAGGCTACTCTGGAGCGAGTCGTGCACCATAAAAGAGGTTAGTGTTAAACTAAATATAAATGTTAATTTCAAATAAAACTAAATTAGACTCCCACACACATCAGAGTTGCTATGATTTTCAAAGAAATTGGAATGGTAACAATTTATGCGGAAACGTCTAAAAGTTATAAAATCATTTTACAGCTCTGATGTGCACAATGGTGGTCCAATTAAACTAAAGATGGTTGTATTTTCTAAGAGAATGGTTGGATGTTGCAGGTCTGCAAAAAATCAGCAGCAAAAACAAAGTTAAAGGAAATAAAAGTTGTGTTACCGATGACTACCATATATATGAGATGTGTGTTGCTACGAAGTAGGTCGTGCACAGGCATGCGGGGCTATTGCATGTAAAGCTGCAGGTTGCAAAACCTGATGCAGCAGTATTCATGAAGCTGGCCAAGACTAGCATAATGAAATAAAGCCTATAACACTCTCTCCAAAGGAATTAATTTTTTATTAAAATTCATGGGCCCCATAATGAATTGATAAACCCCTATTTAAATAAATGCACTAATAGGAGACCTAGTCTATTACTCTGTGGATTTACAGTAAGCGATGTCACCAAGTGTTCGAAACATCATTCTACACACAAACATCCATGCCACTCACCTTCAACCGACCACCAGTGTTACCAGCTACTGTGACCTGAACAAAACAACCAATCGCAATCTTTCCACGGTACAATTACCATATGCTATCATTAACAACCCAGTTTCCTGAAGTTATCCCTCTAACACAACCGAAAAAAAGCACGATTGTGCCTTTTACCTGCTAACGGATTCGAGTTGGAACAACAATCACCCTTATTACCAGCACCACAACTACAAGATATCCTTTTTAATGCCACAACAGTGCCCAACCCCGCCCAACCTACCATCACCAACTGGCAAATTCAAGAATGCTAAGCAAAATATTGAACTACTAAACCTACACAACCTTAATATATATATATATATATATATATATATATATATATATATATATCCCCTCTATTCATTATCTCAAGCTAGCACTAATATTCATCCATTACCATGTAATAACAACACATTACTTGTATTTGTATTTCATTCGTGTCTTTGTCTCAACCACGAATACAAGTGTAATGTATATACTGTTATGGCCGATCATGCACCACTGATGACTTACAATCAGGCAGAAATGAAATATTTAAGCATGAGACTGCTGGTGTGCAAGGATGTATAACAGTATTTACTTACCCTCATAGTTAACCTGACCATCACCATCAATATCAGCTTCCCTGATCATTTCGTCGACTTCTTCATCAGTAAGCTTCTCCCCGAGGTTGGTCATCACATGCCTGTGAGAAAACAGCCATTATGACTTTGATATTAAAATCCTCTGCTATATCAGTCCTTTACGTACTTACACAGATGACGTATCTTAGATGACCATCAATTAAATATTTTGCGGGGGGCTTTTTAACCATTGTAATGAGACGCTAACGACGTCCCAACCTTCCATGCCCACCTAACCCAAGACGTCCCTTACCTGAGCTCAGCTGCTGAGATAAAGCCGTTGCCATCCTTATCGAAGACCCTGAAGGCTTCCCTGATCTCTTCCTCGGAGTCCGTATCCTTCATCTTGCGCGCCATCATCGTCAGGAACTCTGGGAAGTCGATCGTTCCGTTGCCTGCATAGGAATTCTCCCAGTGAGCTTTGGAGCAATCTAGTAATACCTATCCGTTACATTCAATATATTACGAAACAGCTGCTGAGCGTTCACAAAATAATTACTACTACCAAGTTAATCAGCTGATTCTGCTGAATATATAACAGCCTGCGGTTATCAGTCAAGTTGCTTAATGCGTAAAAAAAAAAAAAGAAAATTCTATATCTTTCGTAGGTTCCTACTTTTGTTTAAAAAAGGTTTGGGGAATACAACAGCCCATCTCAGTCACCTACAAAAGTAAGTTAGGTGGAAATTATTCTTTCTTCCCCGCCCAGACGGACACACACATGTACTCATCACATATGGCATAGATTAGCTTGTGTAATGTATACATGGGGGAGTAGACATGGTGCAAATATACAAGGTTAAGAGACGGGGCAACGTGTTAAACTTTCTACCCGTAATAATGTAACAATATATATATATATATATATATATATATATATATATATATATATATATATATATATATATTCGACTAATGATTAGAGATGGTATAATGTGAATGGGGGGCTATGCAAAGGCAATGGAGTGAAGAATTTGCAAACAAAAAGGTATTCATAATTCTAGTTTCACTTGTGGGATTTATATACTGTCAGCTTTGAACTGATGAGGCTATTAAAAGCTAGAATCAAGAGTTTACTAAACACTTTTAACGACAACAGGCTGTGGAACACGGATGAATTCACTACATTACTGCATTGTCCAGTTTGTCCACTAAATGTGTACTGTTGTTATTGGCAAACCAAGAAAATTGCGCCACCGAATCCATGAACTTAGGACATGACGTTCATTCCCTAACTCGTTCACAGTTTGCATGATACGAAGGAGTTAAATGATAGCTGTCAGGTTACTAATCTTACACACACACACACACACACATATATTTATTCATTCTATTTATTTTGCTTTGTCGCTGTCTCCCGCGTTAGCGAGGTAGCGCAAGGAAACAGACGAAAGAATGGCCCAACCCGCCCACATACACATGTATATACATAAACGTCCACACACGCAAATATACATACCTATACATCTCAATGTACACATATAGATACACACACAGACATATACATATATACACATGTACATAATTCATACTGTCTGCCTTTATTTGTTCCCATCGCCACCCCGCCACACATGGAATAACAACCCCCTCCCCCCTCATGTGTGCGAGGTAGCGCTAGGAAAAGACACCAAAGGCCCCATTCGTTCACACTCAGTCTCTAGCTGTCATGTAATAATGCACCGAAACCACAGCTCCCTTTCCACATCCAGGCCCCACACAACTTTCCATGGTTTACTCCAGACGCTTCACATGCCCTGGTTCAATCCATTGACAGCACGTCGACCCCGGTATACCACATCGTTCCAATTCACTCTATTCCTTGCACGCCTTTCACCCTCCTGCATGTTCAGGCCCCGATCACTCAAAATCTTTTTCACTCCATCTTTCCACCTCCAATTTGGTCTCCCACTTCTCCTCGTTCCCTCCACCTGACATATATATCCTCTTTGTCAATCTTTCCTCACTCATTCTCTCCATGTGACCAAACCATTTCAAAACACCCTCTTCTGCTCTCTCAACCACACTCTTTTTTATTTCCACACATCTCTCTTACCCTTATATTACTTACTCGATCAAACCACCTCACATCACATATTGTCCTCAAACATCTCATTTCCAGCACATCCACCCTCCTGCGCACAACTCTATCCATAGCCCACGATATATATATAATATAATATAATATAATATATATATATATATATTTTTTCATACTATTCGCTATTTCCCGCGATAGCGAGGTAGCGTTAAGAACAGAGGACTGGGCCTTTGAGGGAATATCCTCACCTGGACCTCTTCTCTGTTCCTTCTTTTGGAAAATTAAAAAAAAAAAAAAACGAGAGGGGAGGATTTCCAGCCCCCCGCTCCCTTCCCTTTTAGTCGCCTTCTACGACACGCAGGGAATACGTGGGAAGTATTCTTTCTCCCCTATCCCGTGCATATATATATATATATATATATATATATATATATATATATATATATAGAGAGAGAGAGAGAGAGAGAGAGAGAGAGAGAGAGAGAGAGAGAGAGAGAGAGCAAATATACACATATATATATATATATATATATATATATATATATATATATATATATATATATATATATGTACGGTTTTAGCAACATTATGATGAAATTATGATAATCATTTACAATAGTGAATTAGCTAATAAAAGCTGGAAATTATTTAAACCGTTACTAATTTTTGCTAGCCAGTTTGTAATGTGAAGTGTTAGGCTCCCTAGCTTTTTAGGGTGGTAAGTGGAGAGAAAGAACAGGTGGGACAAGGAAGGGTCTGTTTGCAGAGAAAAATCTAGGTCTACCAAGATAATCTTAATTCGCAAATTTTCAAAATCTGGCGAAAATATAGACAGCTTCCTTTTCATGCAGAACAATATTAAATAAAAGCCATGTAAAAATCTACACATCCATTCATGAGGAACTTTATCTATCAAAAGCCTTTTAGAAGTCTACTTACTAACCCAATACAGTTTCAGAGTCACTTGAGAAAACAAGAAAACTCAACGTTTCCACAAGCTAAGCTGTTATTAGTTCAAGAACTGTAAGCATTTAATAAAAGAAACCCTGTGAACATACGAAGGGAACGATATAAATATGTGGGATGGAGATAGGAGGGAGGCATAAAGTAGATGTGGACGCAAGGGACTGAAGGTGGAAAGTGGATGTTTTATTTCTCAGAACTAAACAATCCAGTCAAACGGTCGCTTACTGATAAATATACCTACCAACATATAAATCTCGTCTTTAGGTAATACGAAACAAAGCTAACCGCATTAATTTCCAATTCGCATTTTTTACTTCAAAGTCTTAAACGATGCAATACGTTGAGTCTGCAACAAACTTTAAAAGGTAACAATGATGTATCCTCCTGCGTATTAAAGAAAAACGACTGGTTCTTTAAGGGAGGCACAATAAGTAATCATGAAATAAACGTTTAAGTGGCAATGACTAAGTTTGAATGTCAAAGGACTAGAGCCAGTTGAATGGGACAGGCTTAGGAATCCATCGAGGGTGGAACATTATGACAGTCGTCAAAACACTCCCACTAAAGTAAATGAATAACTTACCTATGATAGAAAATATAAATCCACAGTTCACACCTAATATATTTCTTGCAAAACAGCTTTGTTCCCCAAACATATTTTTTTAACGCCTGTCGTTGTTTCCATTATCTGATATTGCACGGAATTTTTCCTCCGAAAAAACTTACTCCAGGTGAACATCCTTTACCTGTGGCAAATTTAATACAAAAAGGCACAACCTGAAATTTCCTCCCGACTCTTTGACACGAGAGCTTCTTAACTATAGTGAAATCGTGACGTCCACGATCTAATTCTACGAGTAGATTATCACGGAAATGTAATTAAATGTCATACAAAAGCAAATATCTTTAAATCTATATGCAATAAGCTGTAAAATTCTGTTATCAAACACGGGGAAAAATATCGAGTGGCTAGCGGTGGTACCCAAACAGGTTTTCTAGACATGGTACCCAAACAGGTTTCAAGAGTTCATGAGTGATCACAGGCTAGAGTCAAGGATGGTGAACGGGTGTTCTAAATAGTTACTTTTAATATCAACTGGTCAAAACTGGTGTAGATAATTGTGGCAACGCACTCTGATTTGTGTGGTGGTGGTGGTAGTGGATGTGATCAGGGTGGGTGTATATGGTGCCAGTAACGCACACAAGGGTAGGAAGGTGGTAGTAAACGTAGTCCGAGTGGTGCTGGTGGTGCCACAATGAAAAAGGTAGTGGACGTGACAAAGCTTTGTAGACCTAGAGGTGGAGAAGGTGGCAGAAGAATTGTTGTAGGCTAGGGGTTTGTGGGGGTAAAGGTGGGCGGAAGCGAGTGTAGCGGCTGGCAGCGAGTCTGGCAGTACGAGGCGCACGGCAGCAAGGGCACTGTGTCACCTGCCCAGGGACACAGCGGACGTTGCTATAACCACTACAGCATCTGCTAAATATCAGTGCACAAGCTCCGTACTTAACAACAGTAAGATTCCAATCTTATCTACAGTAGCACCACCATAACCTGCACTGCTATAATACCCTATTCATCTATTCTACAACTATTCATGTACACAAGTACTGCCACTAAAGACACCACACTGCCATCTTCAATACCCTAACAAAACACTACAACCAAAAAGGAAAATCACCCCTCACAATTAGGAAAGGCGTGGCACTCCCTTTCCAAGGAGCATAAGGTCATCAAACATGGAGCAACATCCTTTCATGTCCACATTACGGTTGGACAAGACCACAAATGGTCCCGAGATACTTGTGATAAAATGACCATGGCTACCCAAGACTTCAGCGAGCAACACTCCCCAAGTTGAGCCACCAGATCAGCTGCCAAGTAGAGCAGCGGCACTCGCCGGCTACTCTTAATTCCTCTCCAATCCACATTTATATAGAACATGTCAGTACGAACACCACCACACTGACCAGCAGTGACAAACTACTAGATCCAAGTCACCATACATGTTAAGATAGTTTCAATATCACTTCGCTGTCAAGATTAGTCCGAATCAATGAAACTATTATTCATCCGGATGTTCACTGCCTCATTAACCTATTCAAAGTTACTACATACTTCAGGTTACTCTTACCACTCAAATCTATAAATCCATATTTATTGCTTGTAAATCCCAACTGGGAACATTTATAAGATTCCACGCCACCAAGGCGGCGCCAGCAGGCCTCCTGCAGATCCCGGCTTGTGTGTGTTACTATGCCTAGACACAGTGTCCTCGCTGCATCGTGGGGTAAGGGCATACGAAACCCTGATTGCTGAACTGAAGGCGGGATGCCAAGTCCTACTGCCCTGTTGAACACCAACATCTACATATGAAACATCACAACCAGCTACACCAGAAAGAAGTACAAGGGACACAGCTCTTCATTCCAGTAACACAAAAGCGTTGGTCAAAGTATGGAAGCCATAACGAGTTTTATCTACTGTACTCAAGCAATTTATCCTGCTTTCCCTACGATCAGGCCCAGTGAGATGTAGTACGAAAGAACGATAACGTTGTACAAGTGCAATAAAACTATCCCATCCCATACACACATGGCCCATCCATCAGCAGAAATCCACAGCTACATATCCGGATCACTGCTCAGACGTGAGTATGCTCAGGGTTGTGGGGCCGGCGGAGTGCCAGACTACCAAGCCACCCACGCCCACACCATCCTTCAGGCTACACAAACCTAGTCCATTTACACCCACTTCTTGTTCACTCCAGCGAAACTCCAAAATGCAAACACACTATCCATCACAATGCCAAAGCTGATTATAAACAATCTGGTAATGTATTTTTTTTTTTTATTAATGTTTACACAAGAAAAAAATAAAAGTTTGCACCAACTCTCCTTTTAAAACATGTTACTAGATATCCACTGTGAAGGCCCTACAGCCGGTTTTATTTTTATGCGAGTGTGCGAGTGCGCGCCAATTATAAAGTACCCGCTTTAATTATACATGCGCGAAGGGGTAGGGACCACGGAAATTCAAATTTACTAGAACTGAAGCATATGAGCAGAAACTTAGGACGAAAGCACCTAACACATAAGCATATCTGGGACATATGTGTCGCTACATGCAAGGCGCAGTGTACCCAGTCACCCCAGGCAGAGAGGGGGTACAGGCCCTAAATCCCGACTGCACTCAGCAATGACGGTGCAAAACTATAGTTAATACGTTCACCAATAAACATGTTAGGATCTGGATTCCTAATAAGTGATAATTATGCGTAACATTTTTGGCAGCTATTCCATACACAAGTTCAAACTTATTCACTCAGATACAGCAGCTTAGTCCTGGACGAAGAGCAGTGGCTAAGACGAACGCTAAATCATTGCGTGACACCCAATGTCATTACCAAGTTAACATCAGGAACGTTTTGAAAGTAATCACTACCCGCAACCCACTACCACAAATCAGTTAATGACGTAACGAGAAATTTCAAAAAAAAAAAAAAAAAAAAAAAAATCATAGTTTACAACTTCCTGAGCTCAAGTCAACAAATGAGTGACAAGCAGCGATAAAAAATAAGTTATGCAAGAATCTGTCAGAAAAACAAATGGCAAGGTTGCAGGAAAACACTCCCTGGAGTCTTCTAATCAGGCAACAGTACGCGGCTGCGCAGGCTTGGAGGCTGCCCAAGGAATCCTAATGAACAGCTCTATCTAGCGAGTCAATCTAGGCGCACCGTAGTCAATATCAGCAGTTTTCATCAATCGTAGGGGCGTGTTCACTTCCTGGTTCTTGCGCAACCTCAATACCAGTACGGTACAAAGAAGAAATTACTTAAAAACTTATTTACAGGAGTGTAAGAACTTGTAGTGGGAATAAGTGGTTTGTACAAGGGGCGTGCAGTTAACCACTGGGGCATTGATCAACCCCACATCCATCACCTAGTATGTATACCTAGCCACAAGACTACCACGAACCAACGTGCTCTCGCTTATAATACCCAAGCTGCTTTAAAGTATGCTATCATACACGGACAGGTTTTACACACATCCCCAAGTCAACCTCCATCACATAATTTATACGAGTAAAATGTCTTATAATTCCTGATCCTTCAAAATTTGCTAGATTACAACATAAGCACGTTTCATTATTGGAATGTGAACTTCGTGTTGATCACAACATCGCTGGTGAACACTTCCTCTTTACTTTAACCCTACAGGTTGAAACAAATTAACAAGGGAACGCAACGATTCTCCAAAGCATGGTATTAATGATCAATATCAGGTCGACTCACTTTAACACACGCCAATGACAAACCCGAAAGGCCTTAGAGATGAGGGCACAATGGATACAGAAGGGAATTTTTTAACCAGAGCTACCAGACTCTGCTCTGACCCAAGTGTGGTTTAGGATGAGAAAGGAAATAATGGGTGCCATAATCGGATGATAATTTATATCACAAAGATTTGTGAATTAGGCGTAATGGAGCGAAGAACAATGTTGATGCGATACGGTGAGAAACAAGGTTAACAGTATCGTGAAGAGGGGCGATAATATACAAAATACCAGAGGGATAATGGCATAGTCAAGAGGACAGTATTACCGAGTGATGGCGCGCGAGGGAGGAGCAATCTGAATACCAGATGCGAGGATAATGCAAATATGGGGTTGCACGCACAATTTGAATTTCAGACATTAGTGCGAGGGGACCAAACACTATAAGGTAGGGTGTGAGAGGGAACTATGAATATATAGAATGGTGTAGGTACACCATGAATAATATATTGAGGAGGTGACGTGACAGTAAATGATAAGATTGGAGAGAGATGAGTGGACATGAAAAGCGTGTGATCCATATAAAATGTTGGTGCAAATAGGGTTTAAGAGGGTAGGATAGTGAATAAAAATACGTAAAGTAGTAGTATGGATACGGATGGGTTGTTAAGGGGGCAGTGTGAATAAGAATGGTGTATAAGGAATCAGTGTGTATATAAATGGTATATGGAAAATCAGCGTGGATATTAATGGGGTGTAAGGCGTCATAAGAGGGGTGGGATGGGTTGTTAAGGGGGCAGTGTGAATAAGAATGGTGTATAAGGAATCAGTGTGTATATAAATGGTATATGGAAAGTCAGCGTGGATATTAATGGGGTGTAAGGCGTCATAAGAGGGGTGTGTGGATATAATAAATCAGGTGTGAGGGGTAAGTGGATAGATAGTTTGAGTACGTATACAAAAACAAATTACGGTTTACTGGATTTAGGCAGCCATTCAGCTGAAAATATACAGTTGAGGTATTGCAGATATTAGAGGTTAAAGAATTTGGAGGTCATGATAGTTAAAAGTTAACTAATCACACAAGAGCTGAAGATTATCGTGACCTGGATATTTCCACACTTCTGATTAGCATATGAATGAGGTACATTTTGACAGCCAAGGTGGCATTTACACAAGGATGTTTACAGAGTAAATGGTATGCTTTATACATTACGAAGGGGTGTATGGTGTTAGCGAGAATTTAACGGGATGTTATGGATCATTGTCTATGTAAATGAGGTGTGGGGGTGAGGTGAATATACATAAGAGTTGTGAAAAGGGTAGTGTGTATATACATGGGATGATAATTCAGATGGGATAATGTGAGAAGCGAGTATAGACAAAATAAAGTGGATGAAAACAATAAGGCTAAAAATTGGGTGGGAGGACAGTGTGGATATAAAATGAGTTAAAGGGATGAGTGCATATGATTATAACGGGTGTGAGGGGGTCAGCTGTTGACATAAATGGGCTGTGAGAGGGCAACGTTGATACAAATGGGTTAAGGAGGGATTAAAGGGTAGGGTTGGTAATAAAAAGGTGTGAGGGGCACTGTGGATATGAATTGGGTGTGAGGGGCACTGTGGATATGAATTGGGTGTGAGGCGGGCAGCGTGAATATAACTGGAGTGGAAAGGTAATGTGGATATAAATGGGTTGTGTGGGGCCAGTGCAAATATACAGGGTGGAAGGTGTGTGGATATATTGTAACTATAAATAGGATCGGGTAATATGGATATAAATGGGGTCTGACAGTGGCAGATGTACATATCAGTGGGATGTGAGGGGGCAGTGTGCATATTTTTAAAATTGGATGTGGAAGGGACATCATGAACATTAAATGATGACATGGAACATGAAAATGGGGATCAGAGGTCAAAAGTAGCATTGGTTATGGTAGAAGAATGAGAATACTACACAAGAGCAGAGGGGACCCAAATGCTGAGAGATAATACCATGTATCTGGTGATGTGAAAGTCTGAATACCAAATGATGAGGGTACTGTCAATAACAGACAATGTAATCTTACTATTGACACCAAAACTGATACAAAACGCTAAAAGCATAGAATACCCTGGAGATTTAGGTACAAGTTATCTATCAACTACAGAAGATTACAGTTTAAAACATAAGATTAGTTTTTCTGAGGATTAAAACTTTCTTTCTACTCTAAAAATGCTGGTAAACTCTGTAGATAACCAAACCAATCCTCGACGACAGAACTCAAAATCCCTCAAGTCATCATCTCCCATACTTTGAGAGTTTCTCTACAAGTGTGAAGTTCATTGTGGCTGAGCGACCAGTATCTCCAGCAGCAGCGGAGGTGAAGGTCCACTCAGAGATAGTGCATTGCCGGCCTACTACGGCCAGTGATAATATTGGGTCCATTTATTTATAAACTTCCACCACGTGTTCAATTTCCCTTCGCTATCTTAAATCTGCCATAATGTGACTTTCTAAACTAAAAATTCTATTTGATGAAAACTACGTATTTATATACCTATATAATCACATCCGTTCTATATGGAACAATTTTTACCTTCCACTGTAAAATTTTTATGAAATTAAAAAACCTTGTGTACAATTTTATGACAGGAAAGTATTCCTAGCCAAGAAAGAGTAACCTGGACTTTTCATAATTTTACGGAATCATAATCCTCTGGATTTCAAATATAATACCTAATTAATGCAAAACTTTTCCCTTACTTAATGTCCAAGTTTAATGTAAGGAAATTAAGTGCTAGTTTCTCAATGTTTACAAGTTACAGGATGTCTCCTCGCCCAACTGTATTAGCTGCACACCAGAATATGTAGGTTTAGCTATTTCTGTTTTCCCAGTCACACATGATGTAATCAGAATATTTCATAAATCTTCATATAACCCCTAGTTATATCAGTCATGTACAGCATATCTATGTAGTCTTATTGTATGACAGACCCACGGACTGGGAGACATACTTTTCGCCTCCAGCACAGATCTTCCGTCATAGGCTTCAAACTTTGTCTTCCTGTAAGCCTGTGTCAATAAGAGAACTGAAAGGAATTGAAATCTAGGGGCACATAAGCATCTCAGTAATTTGCAGATATTTACAGCTATCAGCCTTTGCCTAATTTATCTGATAAATAAATAGATAAACCAACTTCGCATCGTTTATCACTATCTTCCTTCCTCCTGGAAATTCAAGCACCTGCAGGCCACTAAAGATAATCGGCCCCTCATCAACACCAAAGGTACCTATGATGCACGTGTACAGTTTTTATCACGTATTGGTCTTGTTATCGTTCAAACAAAAACATGTCCACAAATATAGTAACCCCGCACCACGACAAAATCATCCACCTTTTTTGAGGGGGGTAGGTCATGACACCAAGCCTTTTCCCTTTATTCTGAATATTCCCAACGTTCACCGTAAAAATATTTCCCTTCCTTGCCACTATATATTAAGACCAATCATCCTTCCATAAATTCATCATTTTCAACATTAAAGAGAGTGAGATGAGCTGAAGTATATTAACCTGGCGGTCGAGTGTAACTCAACATAAGTCATACATAATTAGTGTGTTTCAGGCACATCAATTGCTTTGGGAAAAGTTTACAGGCTAACTACACTACTTTACTTCCTTAACCTTACTGGTCATCCCTCTTTTATCCCATTAACCATTAACTGAACTCTAGGTCTGAATAGATTCACCACAAATCATGGTATAAATATATTCTCCACAAATCAGTCACGTAAGTCCTTCACACCAAAGCTACACGAATCTTAAATTCACAAAGTCGTTATCTTTATATTCAACTTGTTCTATAAAACTTAATGACTTACCGTCAGCGTCAACTTCATTGATCATGTCCTGGAGCTCAGCTTCGGTGGGGTTCTGTCCTAGCGACCTCATGACTGTTCCCAATTCCTTGGTCGTAATAGTGCCGTCACCGTCCTTGTCGAAGAGGGAGAAAGCCTCCTTGAATTCGGCAATCTGTTCCTCAGTGAGCTGGTCCGCCTGGAGAGGAAGAGGTAGAGCGTAAGAAAATCTATTCAATACATAATTATACCAAGAAACACACACACGCAGACAAAATTGCAGGTGGGACACTTAAAGAAGGCTACAGTAGGAATATTATAAAGAAGTTAATAAACTGCAAGAATATGAGTGATAGGAACTTTGTACTTGACACTGTTCTAAACCTGTCCCAAGATGATAAACTGCTGGCATATACCAAGAAAAGCATTCAGTACATAAACAGGGAAATATTCAGTCAATTTTTCATTGTACATTTTATATAAATAAGGGCAAAACTAGAATGTTCCTCAGTTTGGTAATCGCACTTGAAACAGAACAAAGAACTAAAATAACAGATCCAATGGGAACATACACAGCGCTCGCTAGAGTTAATAGAAGGGAGTTGCCATGAAACGTTTGAGGCCACAAATTTCTCCGTCACAAAACAAAGAGTACAGAGTGACCATCACATTAAAATAATTATGATAATGCCAACAATGAAGTTCTTTTAAGAACGCAAAGATGGAACAACCGGAGATCATAACATGAAATTATGCAAGAAATAACTGCAACCAACAAGAAATATTATGTACTAAGTAGAGAAGAAAAAAGAAGCCTCAACAAGTTAGTAACTACCTGGAGAATGTGCCAGAGCAGAAAGGCAGAAGGCGCAAAGTCCTAAGGGGTTGCATTCTTAAGGCCAGAAGGATCTAAGCTACTGAGTAGCCTGGTTGCCAACTGAGTCATGAGGGTGGAGGAGTTTCGAAAACCCTTGCAAAGTATAAACAAAGTACTATTCCCCTAAGTACACACATTTCCGTTTCCTGTAAGGGAAGCGCCACTCCCGTTCCAGTTGGGTGGGTACTTTGCCATTACTTTCTTAACTGGTATGTTAGAACTGGTCTTCACCTATACAGACATTTTCCTTGTGTTTAGCCGCTCAGGAGCGATTTGTCTTAAACTCATCAAGTTACACCCGATAATTATCTTAAAAGACTTGTTAAATTCAACCGTGGCGGCATACATTGTGCTTTGTAAGTTGTATTAATTTCTGCTCAATTCTGTTTTTGTAAAGAATATTTACTTGAGGTAACCTGTAAATTTAGTAGAATCAACTCAACCTAGTCGTTTTAATAAGGTCGTTTAATTTTCAAGATGCTTATGCCTAAAAATTCTCTCTAACGGGAACGGTGCACTGTCCAAAATGTTTCGAACTGAATTAAAGGGGAGAGTAGCCCAGTGGGAGTATAAACGAAATGAACAAACTTCCGTTCCTCTTCCAACAGTGTTGGCCGTTAATTAACCACAACAGCCACTATAAAGTCTTGTTCCTTTCTATACACTACTGACAACGACACATTCTCCACTTTCCCACAATTGAGTGAATTCTAAACGACCTGGGACCTGAGTAGATGGGTTGCCTAGGATATCATCTGACCATAGATCATATCGATCCTTATTTTTCTTGACGTGGATAAAATTCACTGTACATCTGAGTCTAATCTTTAAAAACACCGTATGTACGCAAGTACGTACATTTGTAAACCTAGCACATTAGGATGTGGTTGAGAGGGACTAAATAACTTAAGCTTTAGAAAACTTTCAGAGGACCTCTTCCGAAAGGATTCATACAGGATTCCCATGTAACCCAAAGCTTTAACAGATGTCTTCGGCACGGGAAGCACTAGCTTGCAACTCCATGAACTTGCAGGATGCCTCT
The DNA here is from genome assembly GCF_036320965.1 of Panulirus ornatus. Taxonomy (NCBI): domain Eukaryota; kingdom Metazoa; phylum Arthropoda; class Malacostraca; order Decapoda; family Palinuridae; genus Panulirus; species Panulirus ornatus. The sequence goes on along the minus strand of NC_092236.1, from coordinate 5,799,495 downwards.
ACCTTTAAGCTCAACTGCTCACATCATAAAATAAAGAAATCCCTAGTTTACAGGAACTCGATGATCTAGATGCAATGCGCAAGACCATGACTAGAATCGCCAGCTGTTATTACAAGAAGCAAGCACCATGCCGCCAATCAAGCTGACTCTGATAGGTTCTTCTGAATAGAGCAACCACTGAATAGATTTAAAAACAATAACCCTGACGTCGTGTTTCTCTATTCAATACATATGCATAAAAGCCTGCTTGAATGTCTTACTTGAAAGCAAGCAGTTTCAACTATCATAAAGAAGTTTACACACAATAGGCACAGAGTCTAAAGGGTTTCTTGCTGTTTTCAGCATACAATATGTTTGATTTTCTTTGAAACCCACGAATAAAGCTTATTTACTAGTTTTCATCAAGGTCTCGGGGCTATGAAGTTTACAAAAACAACTGCATAATCTTTTAAATTCATATGACCTTCACTAAAGCTAATGAAAAATAAGCAAAGCGTGCTTGCTTGCATCATTCTTATGCAGTAAAAAAAAAATTGATAAGCAATTCTCAAAAATGATTGGAAAAGGATGTTTACACGGTCAGAAAACGAAAGTCCCTTTATATTATTACCAAGCGTTACAAAACCTAACGATTAGAGCTCGCTAAGATTCCATCTTTGGTGCAATACATCAACCTGACGCTTAAAATTCACAACTCACTATCCATCTTTGGTGCAGAGCATCGATATATCTCATATCAAAACGCTCGAAAGATTCCAAAATTGTCTTCGCAAAACACTTGACGTTTCATAAACGCAATAATCAACTCAAAAGTTTTAGGTAATGATAAATTCCAAAACAATATCAAGGTTTCAAGTTATGTTGTTCGACCTATCGCTTTTGTATGGGCTGTAATTGAAAATTCACTCAATGATATTGTAGAAGAGATTCTGTTCACATACAAAGTTCTTGCACTTGGCAATCACATCAGACGCTTTTTTCCCCCCTCAAGTTTATGGAAGTTACGTAGCTCTTTAAAAATATATTAATTCTGCTTCCCGTAACTGTCCGATTCCTGTCATGCAGCATGGTTAACTTTAAGTGCTGTAAACCTGAATATACAGCATCTCAATATACCTAAGTTTATATGCCATTGAATATTTCACTTACACCCCTTTACTCTCGGCCTTCTTTTTTTTCTTTGAGGGGGGGGGGGGGAGAATATTTCCCCATCCATCACATATAAAGTTGACAGATAAAGGTACATGCAAAGCTCCGACTGGAGGAGAATCAAGAGAAACAAAATCAATGCGAGATAGAGGATAAGTGTACTGTACATTGTTTTTGGAGGCATTTCCATCCCCCAAAGGTTTGTCTCCAGCCAAACAGTAATATTGTTCCTCAGCTCAATTTGGCTGTTACTTGAATCTCCTCGTAACATGCAAAAGAGCCTGCGGGACACCGTTACAAGAATTACAATATACAGAGACGCTGGTTTCCAACTGCGCGAGAGCCATCCTAATACTATGTATGTAGTGTTGGTTTCAAGTGCAAATCATAAGTAACATGAAGACAGCGAAAAAATGTACTCAAAATCCTATTAGTTAAGCCATAGAAGTACGATTTATTCAAGTAAAAAAAAATTCTATCATGCTAAAATTCAAGATGATAAACAATGGAGGAAAGGCACGTTAGTAGTGTGGAACTTAAAAGGGAGAGAAAAAAGGAAATGCTGTTTAAGTAAAAGGAGAAAAGCAGGTCTGTGCCACACCCGGCTAAAAGGCGAGAGATGGTGTGTGTGTTGGTGGGAGGTGGGGGGATGGGGGTTAGTAGTCAATAAACTACGTCACAGCTGACTACAGCTTATGCGCTACCTCCATCACAACCACTCAACTTTAAATTCTACTGGTTGCTCGATCCCTATTTCCGCTCCTACAAAACTCCTAAACACAGTTAGAGGCGGCCCAAATTTCACCAACAGATGGAAAAGCGGGTCGTCAAATTATTTGGAATCATGACGTTACAACGTTACGATGGAAAAACGTTTGCAGCGCACAACTTAAATAAATCAATGTCAAACATTAAATATACCATACATTGTCGGCTACAAAGAGAAGTACCGCATGGAAATATCAGTCTTGAATAAGGGGCATAGAAAGTTTGTCGGCAACCAAACATCCTTCCTATCAAGACTGCCGGTCTTGTCTCAACACATTGGCTTCCAGACTATGTTTTCCTTATAAATATAATACTAGTTTTAACAACTTTCTAAACCGTTCTTGTCCTCCAGAATTGTCTTTTCCTGTTTCGTCTTTGGTTTGAATATGGAGAGTCTACAAATTACAGTATCGTGGAACAAAGTTTAAAACAACAGACGACGTACCATAATCTGTCAGACCCAAGCGGACGCCACACCGTTACCGGATATGCAACCTTAATTTTACCACGAGCCCGGCCTGACAGCCACCAACTCACTTTATTTGTGCCATCGCATTTTATTTATCAGACGCCAGCAAACACCACTGAAGACGCCAGAGTGTCAGTAAGGCACCCGCAACAACAGACATCAATGCTGTAAAGTACATTTATGAACCGCTGTACAACAAAGGGTTACCGTTCCAGCAAAGTTGTAGCCGCTAGCCATGCCAACCAGGGACACTATTGATCCCCTGCACTCGTGGGTAATCACCCACCCGTCGGGTCGAGGATGAGCGGGGGGAGCCACCAGAGCCAGGGAAAAACCTAACAGAGAAGGCAATACCGAGATAAAAGAATGAGAAAAGGATACTGTGGAAGGCTGAATGAAACAAGGGGAAAAAAAAAAGGAAGGAAGAGAGGTTTGCAGATGAAAAGAAAAAAAGGAACAAATTGAAGCGCGCAGGATGAACCGGCTTGACGAAGACAATGATGGTATACTATAGGCGATAAGCAGGTGAACAAGAGAAAGAGGAAATCTGAATAACTGATCTTTAAGAAACGTTTCTTCAACTAAACACGGATCACTGGGAAATGTGGCAGCATCGCGCACTCGCGATAAACAATTTAGTTAACTGTAAAAGCAAACAAGGATCTTGGCCCCGGCACCTTATACAAGCCATGTTGCTGGTGCCACAGTAGTCAGGCTAAATCGGTCTGACGAGAATTTTGGTACAGTATTTGGATTGAGAGCTGCACTCTTGACAACGGAGACAGGTCTATTCAACCCAACTTCAGCCAAGCATCCTAGGAAGAAACTAGCGTTGGTGCACCATCGACAGTTATCCAGATTATATATACTGACTGCTGACCTTGGAAATTCAAAGGGTTTATTGGGATGCTTAAAACCAAAGTTTGTACACAGAGTTCCATCAAGAAAAATTCCAGCCCAAAGCCTGCCAACTATATATATATATATATATATATATATATATATATATATATATATATATATATATATCCCTGGGGACAGGGGAGAAAGAATACTTCCCACGTATTCCCTGCGTGTCGTAGAAGGCGACTAAAAGGGGAGGGAGCGGGGGGCTGGAAATCTTCCCCTCTCGTTTTTTTTTTTTTTTTTAATTTTCCAAAACAAGGAACAGAGAAGGGGGCCAGGTGAGGATATTCCCTCCAAGGCCCAGTCCTCTGTTCTTAACGCTATCTCGCTAACGCGGGAAATGGCGAATAGTTTGAAAGAAAAGAAAAGAAAAGAATATATATTTATTTTATATATATATATATATATATATATATATATAATAATAATAATAATAATAAACCTACTAGAAATTATGAACGATGAGGGATTCCCTTCAGCAAACATGACAAACAAAAATAAATCCTTAAGACGTACAATAGTCGACATGTAACAGACCGAGCCTGCCAAGTTACGTTTGGCAGCCACCAATTCCACAACGCGGGATCCAGTTTTAACTAACACAAGCTCAAATTTGTTGAGGCAAATTTTGTATCATGTGAAGTTCAGGAGCTTCAAGGTTTTCACCGGTCCTAAAATGCTTCATATTTTTTCTTAGTGCCTCCTCCACCAGGTGACGAGTCCCACCACCATCCCTCACCAACAGTTAAAACTATATTTACTTACGAAGGACATCAGACGTTAACTTGGCGATTAGAATGTTTAAAGTTTGTTCAAAGGTGACAATGCCACGGATGATCTAATTTTCCATGGTGACCGTGCACTGGTCCGCGGCATCAAGGTTTTGCAAAAGCTGTGTTTGTCCTGCTTTTACAATCAGCCTAACGAAAATGGAGACCTTGTACCAATCAGACCAAACAAAGGCATTCAATGTTCTAACCAATCAATCAATGAACAATCTTGACGGCCGTCAGATTTTTTTCTGGCAGTCCTTATCCAAAAATAGCCCACTTCAGCCCGTGCAACAGATCCCATAAGCCACTTCTGCCTTTGACGAGTTCACTCGTCGAGTATGGTTGGAACAATGAGGCCATACCTAACGTAATAATATGCAAGTACCATACCACCATGCTGTCAACTCTTTAGTTAGTGAATGACAAAGACGATATACCTAGACATACAAACTAATTAGAGATTCCATCTAGCACAATGCCTGGCAAATCAGCATCAATTGGTACGACAAAAATGAGAAGTTTCTGAAGGGGTTTGGTTGTTCATAACCACAAGCCACCTACATGCGGTTAGCCCTTCCACAAGGGACACTGCAAACTAATCCTTAATAAACTATGAAAAAGACCACAGGTAATAATGGAGGAAGGCAGCGCTATCAGAAGTCTGTATGGTTACCCAAAGATTCAACTCACGGTATCGACTAATACAAAAGCAGACTCCCCCTCCTCCCAATTCTACCAACAACTGACAACGAAAAATGCTCACGCCCGACAACTAACGAACCACCTTGATTACAAAATCGTGCTTCAACATACATATTACATGTATGCATGAGTTACAGGGGGAGATTTTTACACCGTGTTTCCACTGTCTTAACCCAGTACATGCACCATCTCTACACGTGTGTAGAGATACATACACACACAACAGCCTTAGACGTGTAACCATTAACTGAACAGGCCCAAAAGGAGACATCTGGCTTGGTCAAAGGCAGACTGCCCCAAAACAGGCCACGTACCATATAAATAAATGTTTCGAACCTTTTCTATCATTCTAAACTTACGTATGCTGTCTGCATTAACACAGCCTCAGCCACTATACATATTTTTCATACTTTATTTCGGTTTCCCGCTTTACGAGGTACCGCCAGGAAGAGACCAAGAATGACCGCATTCGTTCACATACATTCTTCAGTTGTCATGTGTAATGCATCAAAAACATAAGTTTTCTCAAGGTTTTTCCCGGCCGCTTCACATCCTGGTTCAAGGCATATATATTAAATATATATTTTTACCATAGGTGACCAAGTCACTCCTCATCCTTTTCACTTTCATGGTGAGGAAATTGAAGGCCTCAACTTCCAGTAACGAACTCTACTTTCTAATTTCAGAACCATCTTTGTGTACGTACGGAGGGATTTTCACCCTCGTGGAGCCCTCTCTTTCGCGCGCGCGAGGTGCCCATTTTAATTTCTTTACATATGGGTCTCTTTCAAAGAATAAAGTTTATACCACATTCCTAAAACCCCAGGAAAAGCTATGAGATCTCATTACCAATGCTGTTCAGGATACATTCCGTGGCATTTGTACTAAAGTCATGGTCAACTGTTAAACGTCTCGAAAACTGCACTGAAGGGTGGTTATACCTTTGGTACTATATAACACTTTCAGTGTACCCTTGTGCTGATAACAGATACCTGACATACTTTGCAAAGACTAATATACGTTTTACACATGTTTCAACAATGCATGTGCGCTTGATTTAATAAAGGAATACAGATATCATTAGAACATAAGTGTTCATACATTTATAGTCGGCATAAACGACTGACTGGTTCTCTATTCTGAAAACCAATTTACTTTTAAAGCTTCGCGAATCTGATAAATTTACAAAAGTACTTGGACTTTGTGCCACTTTCCATGCTAAAGATTATATTATGGTCCCCCGTTAATGATCGTCCAAGCTAGCATTCTTCTGAAGGACCGAAATACCTTAGGAATGCACATGTCAGCCTACATATATACTGGTACTGTGTAGAAACCATTTTTTTTTAATAACTTCTTTAATGCTAGGTATACATCAGGAAACATCCTATGGTCCACTTCAAGGCGCCCAAACAGCCAGGGGCCCCATTTAAGGTAAACCAGGCAACGGTCAGGGACCCTTTAAGTGGCCAAGGTCTCCTTTCAAGGTAAACCAGTGTGCGGCCGGGGGCACTGTCCAAAATATCCAGGAAATGCCAAACAGTTCCCTTCCCAGAGCGGCCAGGAACCTTGTCCAAAATAGCTGAAGTCCCCGCTGAAGGTAATCGGGAATGGCCAAGAATTCCGGTCTAAGAAAATGATGAATGGAGAAGGGCCTAGCTGGAAAAAAAAAAAAGTCACGTCCTTAAGTGACAG
>NC_092236.1:5143033-5188033 GCF_036320965.1 Panulirus ornatus | reverse complement strand
AGAGGAAAGTGATTGGTTCTCAGTGAATGTAGGTTTGCGGCAGGGGTGTGTGATGTCTCCATGGTTGTTTAATTTGTTTATGGATGGGGTTGTTAGGGAGGTAAATGCAAGAGTCCTGGAAAGAGGGGCAAGTATGAAGTCTGTTGGGGATGAGAGAGCTTGGGAAGTGAGTCAGTTGTTGTTCGCTGATGATACAGCGCTGGTGGCTGATTCATGTGAGAAACTGCAGAAGCTGGTGACTGAGTTTGGTAAAGTGTGTGGAAGAAGAAAGTTAAGAGTAAATGTGAATAAGAGCAAGGTTATTAGGTACAGTAGGGGTGAGGGTCAAGTCAATTGGGAGGTGAGTTTGAATGGAGAAAAACTGGAGGAAGTGAAGTGTTTTAGATATCTGGGAGTGGATCTGTCAGCGGATGGAACCATGGAAGCGGAAGTGGATCATAGGGTGGGGGAGGGGGCGAAAATTTTGGGAGCCTTGAAAAATGTGTGGAAGTCGAGAACATTATCTCGGAAAGCAAAAATGGGTATGTTTGAAGGAATAGTGGTTCCAACAATGTTGTATGGTTGCGAGGCGTGGGCTATGGATAGAGATGTGCGCAGGAGGATGGATGTGCTGGAAATGAGATGTTTGAGGACAATGTGTGGTGTGAGGTGGTTTGAGCGAGTGAGTAACGTAAGGGTAAGAGAGATGTGTGGAAATAAAAAGAGCGTGGTTGAGAGAGCAGAAGAGGGTGTTTTGAAATGGTTTGGGCACATGGAGAGAATGAGTGAGGAAAGATTGACCAAGAGGATATATGTGTCGGAGGTGGAGGGAACGAGGAGAAGAGGGAGACCAAATTGGAGGTGGAAAGATGGAGTGAAAAAGATTTTGTGTGATCGGGGCCTGAACATGCAGGAGGGTGAAAGGAGGGCAAGGAATAGAGTGAATTGGAGCGATGTGGTATACAGGGGTTGACGTGCTGTCAGTGGATTGAATCAAGGCATGTGAAGCGTCTGGGGTAAACCATGGAAAGCTGTGTAGGTATGTATATTTGCGTGTGTGGATGTATGTACATGTGTATGGGGGGGGGGGTTGGGCCATTTCTTTCGTCTGTTTCCTTGCGCTACCTCGCAAACGCGGGAGACAGCGACAAAGTATAAAAAAAAAAAAAAAAAAAAAAAAAAAAATATATATATATATATATATATATATATATATATATATATATATATATATATATATATATATGTATATACAAAGCTCCATCAGCCAGGATCGAACCTGGGACCCCTTGTGCAAGAGGCAGGCATGCTAACAGTTAGCATGCCTGCCTCTTGCACAAGGGGTCCCAGGTTCGATCCTGGCTGATGGAGCTTTGTATGTTCTATGAAGGTGCGCGTTCATATACACTTTATTCGTATATATATGTATATATATATATATATATATATATATATATATATATATATATATATATATATATAGCTTTTCCTACGTCAATATCACAGCTGGTCTTAACACTGCACTTCAGGCCCTTACCACCACACACCAGGCCCCCTCCCATCACACACCAGGCCCCCTACCACCACACACCTGCTGGCCCCTTACCACCACACACCCGACCCCTACCATCTCCTCAGCCCAGGTCATGTTTACAAGGGACAAATGAAATACAATATCACCCTGGCTGGCTTACATCCCAGGGCTTCCACTCGAAAATTTCCATATGAATATATGATGCTGTATCAGATCTATTTTTGATCCTCATGTGTTCACTGATGCAGGGGAGGTTGTGAATACTGCTCTCTCTCTCTCTCTCTCTCTCTCCTTGACCCGTCAACAGCACACAACACACTCCACAAGGAGACACCAAAGCTTTGGCAGGTGACGCGTCAAATATCTAGTCTTGAGTATGTGTCGCAGATGCTGTGAAAAGCGACACCCAAAGCCCCCGTAATGACAGCAGACTCAGAATTAATTCCTTGAAGATCGTGCTGGTAACGCCAGGGCTCTGTGGTTAGGTTTACTGGCCTTTTATTCTTGCTAACACCTCCTCTCTCTATTGGCTCCATCACTTTTGCACTTTCACTGTGCAGGTCAGGGTAGCATCCTGGCCGGCCTACCAGGTCAAGCAGGTCAGGGGAGGTTCCTGGTAGACCCCAGCAGGTCAAGCAGGTCAGGGGAAAGTTCTTGGCAGACCCCACCAGGTGAAGCAGGTTCTCTGGCTAACCAGTTGCACCAGACCTGCACGAACAATACAGACAATCATAATGCCTCCACAGATTCCCAGTCCCCTATTCCAGCGGCTTTCCCGCTAAGCCTTCTGAGTGGTTCACTTACAGCATTAGGGAGGGACAGTGTGCCATTCTTAATGTAAGAATGAAATACATTTTTTCTCCTGAATGCGAGAAATAAATTTTTCTTTCTCAGTCATGTAAAGCGTGTGGTGTGGGTAGGGTTTACATAATTCCCAAACATTTTCATTTCAATCGATATTCTTCTTCTTTTCCCGGGTCTATTGTTCCCGCTGGTCACTTTCCTATTCATTCCGTTCATTTCGTTTCCACGACAATTCTCATTTACTTCCTATAAATAAACAAAACGGATTTCAATTCATATTTTTCGTCCGTCATCTGATCCGCGGGTTGTCAATTTTTACTCAGATTTCAGTTTATAAATACATCACGTGGGATTTAAAAAACCCGGATTATCCGTGAATACGTATATGTATGCATGTATGTATGTATGTATGTATGTATGTATGTATGTATGTATGTATGTTCAAGCCCTGAAGTAGAGATGTAGAATTTGGCGTAATGGTGTTTTATAAGAATTATGGAATGAGGTGAATTCTACCTTTCTGGATAATAGAAATGAAATTTTTTTTCCAGGAATGCATGGTTTACAATGTGTGGCGAGGTGATATAGAGTGGGTGTCTCGCTGTAGGATCTCCTGGGATTTGAAACAGAGGATAAACTGTAAGGTAGAAAAAGGGAAAATGACGACAAAACACAGTAAGAAATCCACTATGAGTCTTAACGAAGCCGGTCGTTAAGAGAACAGGCTGGGAACCAGCAGGGTATACACGTCATATACCAGCGTGAGGGCATGAGGGGCTTGGCTGTCCTGTGATGGCGATCGAACACACACACACACACACACACACACACACACACACACACACACTTACCCCACTGTCGGTGGTGCGGTCGCCCAGCAGGCATAGGGGGGGCGCTGGTGTGGACGATCCCTCTGGCGAAGGAATGAGCGCTTGGAGAGGATCTCTGCGCTGGACAACTTGGTCTCCTGTCACAAAGAAAAACAAGATAATTTATAATTAAAACAATATCTCCATTAAAATATTCGTACTCACTTGTCATCGATTTATCAGTACTCAATATATATATATATATATATATATATATATATATATATATATATATATATATATATATATATATATATATATATATATACCACTTATGAGTCAATTAATATCAAAAAGTAGTTACAAAGGTAGAAAAGCAATCACCACGATATCAAATCTACAACAGTGGCGTTTCTATTCTAGGCATTTACCTGAAAAGGATTTAAAGAGATTTAAAATGAAAATAACTCTGGGGACTTTTGAAGGTGTGGGAGTTATATAGCCTGAATCATCGGTAATAAATTTAAGAGAGTTTTACATCAAACGTTCCCGTATCTCTTCGTTTTCTGTTAATAAGTTGAGTGTCTGTCAGTTTTCTGTTTGTGGAGATAATGACATCTAATTTCTCTATTCTGATTGATAACATAACCGCTCAGCATTAGATTTAGACGTTGATTTTGATACAACTGTTAAAAATTCTCCGTTGTGTATTTCTGTGTTCACGGGAGACTGCTCGTCTCTCCCACCGTCCACGGAACCTGCGCCTCCCTCCCACGCGTACTGCGCAATCCCCTTCCTCCCTCCCACGTCCACTGCGCAACCCCCCCTTCCTCCCTCACACGTACCCTGCGAAATCCCCTTTATCCTTCCCACGCACACTGCGCAACTCCCTTCCTCCCTCCCACGGACCCTGCGCAACCCCTTTATCCCTCCCACTTACCCTGCGCAACCCATTTCATCCTCCCACGTACACCGAACATCCTCCCTCTCCCTCGGTAATCCCTTCCTCCCAAGCATGCCCCCAGCACCACCACAGCTGTCCCTCTGGGCAGATAATTAACATTACAAAACAAAGGTCACGTATAATGCGGGCGAGGCCACTGGTATTGTGGGGGGGAGGTTAGGAAAGGTCAGGCCAATGCACTTGACCTTTAGGTCTTACCATGACAACTCTGGGAGACCAGAAAAGGTCAGGAGAACCGCAGATGACCTTTTGACCATTATATCCTGACTCACCCTGGCAAAGCGACTTACGTTGAATATTCCTTTTAATACACAGTTTCATCACACACAGAGGAAGAAAAGGAAGGAATAGTAAAGCACACAGACACACGTACACAGACACAGACACACGTACACAGACACAGGCACGCACACACACTTGAGATACACACTCTACACACATTGGACACATACACTGGTACTGATTCACTATCACTGAAATCTATACAGAATTTCAGTTGGCTGCATCTCTCTAGTTGTTTACTTTGTGATAAATTGAACTATCCAACACAGACCCGCCCACTAGATGAGTTATCTTATACTTCATACATACATATATATATATATATATATATATATATATATATATATATATATATATATATATATATATATATATTTTATTTATTTTATTATACTTTGTCGCTGTCTCCCGCGTTTGCGAGGTAGCGCAAGGAAACAGATATATATATATATATATATATATATATATATATATATATATATATATATATATATATATATATATATATATATTTAGCACGACGGTACAACCCTTGCCCACGAAGGTAAGAATTGCGTATGATGACCTGGTCTTTGACCTGACCCTTGAAGGTCAAGTCGAAGACCAAGTCATGCAACATTAAAGTCGTGTCATTAAGGTTCGTGGCGCCGTAATGAAGTGGGTAAGTCCCACTGGTAAATAATGATATTCACAGTGGAGGACGGGTCTGCACCAACACATACTATCATCAGCAAAGAAATGAACTGAATAGATTTAACTGTATTACGCTTTCACTTGATGTGGCGCGAATATTACACTTGACATGGCGCGAGTATTACACTTGATGTTGCGCGAATATCACACTTGATGTGGCGCGAGTATTACACTTGATGTGGTGCGAATATTACACTTGATGTGGAGCGAGTATTACACTTGATGTGGCGCGAATATCACACTTGATGTGGAGCGAGTATTACACTTAATGTGGCGCGAATATTACACTTGATGTGGAGCGAGTATTACACTTGATGTGGCGCGAATATTACACCTGCTGTGGCAAGAATATCTCACTCGCTGTGGCACTGATATTACACTTCCTGTGGCACGAATACTTCACTTGTTGTATCACGAATACTACACCTGCTGCGGCACGAATATTACACTTGCTGTGGCGCGAATATCCCATATTCGAAGAGACAGTGTCAATTACCAGAGTCGAAATTAGCGGAGTCGAATGCCATGATCCACTTACGAAGACCAGATGTTCTTGGAGGTTCCTTGTTGAGGTTGTGGTCGGTAAGTGTATGGTTGGCGATAACCCAGACTGGAGATGTAACACATGATATCGACTTATTGAAATCACTTAAAGAAATACAGTCCCTTTAAACGGAAGGTTGCCAAACGTCTCCGCATGAGGAAACTACATCGAGTTTAAGATGAAAGTAGAAAGAAAAAAAAAAATATTTCTTCAAAAGCTTGATATACAAATTCAAAATGGTCAAAAGCGTGATATATAAATTCAAAATGGTCAAAAGCGTGATATATAAATTCAAAATGGTCAAAAGCGTGATATATAAATTCAAAATGGTCAAAAGCGTGATATACAAATTCGCAAATGTTATGAGTGAGGCTCACACATGGTAGTAAATGTATAATGCTTTTCCTAAATGGATTTTCAACATTGCCAGCGTTACCACTACAGGGTTAACGAAATGGTTAATATACTCTCAACACTGTATCATGAGTGACTCGGGTCTTGTGTGTCCATAATGATAAACACTTCAGGGATACTGATGAGTCGTGAAGTAGAAAAAGGCAGGGGAATTCTCTCAATATATTTTCCAGTGACTATATGATCTTCATCCTCCGTCCCCTTGTTCACTGGCGGATTAGGTGGACGTAGCAGGAGAGGGTGTTCTCAGCCCACCTCCTCCTCCACTCCACTCTACCCTCCCTCAACTGGTGGTCAGGTGAGGCAGAGGTGTCACCCACACACACACACCCGCAGAAGAAGAGACCACCTTCCCTCTCTCGGTAATATTGCACGGAGCAGATCACCCACCGTTTCTACTCACCGACCCCTCCCGTGGTCTCTGCTCCTACCCGTACCTTTAACTGTACTACCAAACGTCGCCTTTATGAATCTATCATCTAACATACACACACACACACACACACACACACACACACACACATGTGGGGGCGACGTGGCTATATCATCTTTAACAAGCTTTCATTCATTCATGCGACTTTACAACTTTTTTGGTTTTTACAACACTATATGTCTTCCTTACGTTTTCATTCTTTATCGTTTCTGTTCTGTATTAAGTAACACTTTTTTTCTCTGATTTCAGAGGATCTTCTAAAGATCCTCATGAAATCTTCTCAAAAAGAATACTAGGGTAAATATATTTGGCGAATATTGAACACGTCGGTTTACCGCGAGAGAGGTCGAACCTCCATTCAAAGTTTATTTGTCGTAAACTGCGATATTCTTCAGGGGGAACGGTTTACAACACGATGGTAGAGTCACTCATGTCAGGTTTTCTGCCAAAGAACTGTTCACACTAGTCATTGTAGTGTGAATACCCATAAAAGACCAGTTCTCGAGAACACTGGTCTCACTGGAATCATAGTATACTTAAAGGAAAAAGTTCACTTTAAGGATAGAGTTTGATATCTGTCTGGATATCCCGAGAGGAACGGGTTCCTCAAGGATCTGTGGTCGGTCTAAAATCAAGTCCCGGGCCGGAGGAGCAGGACGGTGTGCCCCTGCAGTGAGTCAACAGCTCCTGAGGTCCTTCGAGCACCAAGCCCATGCAGGGCCACGCCCGGGGATTACCTCCTCCTCTGTATAGAGCCAACTGAGTGACCAGGATCAGTGTGCTGGTCGAGGGAGTTGAGCCTCGAATAAGTGAGAGGGATTTGGCGATTAATCTTGGGGATCTGGGTAGGCGCGTGGGTGGGTCGGGAGGTGAGGTGGTGTGGCTACCCCCCAAGATACGTGGGTGTTGTCGCCTGGGGAGAGTCTTAGTTCTGGGGGATATTTGGTGTGATTTCTGTGTGTGTGTGTGTGTGAGAGAGAGAGAGAGAGAGAGAGAGAGAGAGAGAGAGAGAGAGAGAGAGAGAGAGAGAGAGAGAGAGAGAGAGAGAGAGAGAGAGAATGATGGCTCGTTGTCTTACACCATCTGGTGGGCTGTTTTACCACTCCTTAACCAACCATACACTTTGTGAGTTCCCTCTACCAGTAAGAATGTAAGAGAAGCCTAAATGAGGATCATCAAGAGGTTAATCATATCAGCAAGATGACTGGGAGTGGGAGATGATTAACGCTGGAATGAGTTCAGATAATTGTAGGAATATGACGTAAATCTCCCAGTGTCTTGTTGAGGAGAGGTAATTATCATGCAAATAGTCTCTCTCTAATTACTGCCAATCAGAGCCCGTCATGATGACCTTACTTAGCAGGGCAGAGGCGGGAGGTAACTGTTTGGTTCTCACGCCGCCGACCTCATTAGCTGAACCTTTAGCCACGACGAGTGCTCCTAACCCTGAAACTCGGGGTGGGTATTAGCAAACCATTAACCCCGGCCACTACCCGTGATCCTGAGTCTGGGGGGGTCCATTTGCTTGAGATATTAACTATGGCCATCCTCCCTCCCCTCTCTCTCTACCCCTGGAGCTGGGAGGCCCTTAAGCCAACCATTCATCAATCCTAGCTCACCTTCCCTGCCTCTGTAGCTAGGATCATTACCTCATCCATGAGTCCTAGCGCCCTCGTACACTCGCCGTGGTTAAGACCATTAACTGCAATCATTAGTTCGTCCTCTCCACCACCAGGACCAGACTCAGGGCCTAAGCCTCGCTCTCTACCACACAAGTTCTTCATTGAATGAAAAGTCGGATAAACAACATTCCCACTCCGAGAATGGCAAAGATCTTCGTCCCATCAGAGGTTTCCAGTCGGCAATCAGATCTGCAATTTCCGATATTGCTCGGCTCAATATCCCGAAAACAGCCGGCAATATCCTGCCGCGTGGACTCCATGGCAACACCCCGAAGATAGAAGGTAATGATAATGGACCAGCCTGGAATGAAATCTATCTATCTATCTATCTATCTATCTATCTATCAATCTATCTACCTATCTATCAATCTATGTGTCTATGTATCTATGTATGTTTCTATCTATCTATCTATATATATACACACAATGTTTTTCTTTAAGGTAGTACGAGTTCCCTATGAGATTGGGTTGGCTGGTATTGAATTACAGTTCGAATACAGTTGTATTACAGTTGGTCGTGCTGTCATCTTTAGTTTATCGCCACCACTACAGCTTCTTGCTGGGGTTGTGTGGCCATCATGAACACAGACGGAGTCGTGCGAATACAGGTCTTCTGAAGTGTGTCTATAGCTCTTGTGTTCCTTCCGCTGAAGGGTTTTTTAATTTCTCCTTCCTGTACAAACTCTTGACACACACACACACACACACACACACACACACACACACACACACCGCTGGAGTACGACGGTGCGGTCCTTTGGCACACCGCTATGGCCCTTGACCACGAGAGAACGGTCCTTGGGGTATATTAACCTCGCCTCTGACCTGACCTGCGAGGATGAGAACAAAAGACCAGACAATCATATCCAAAGGAACGTCCCGTTCTACTCGAGATAAAGCCTCAGCGTGGGACGCAGTCCTAACCCTGGTTCACCTTCAAGTACCGTCAACACATAGCGTGACTCAGAGGCAAGAGAGGCGGAACTGGAGGATAATATGGCTAGCTGAGGAGGGGAATCAGTTACGGTCAACACAGGCAGTGTTTTTTCCCCTCCTCTTTGGTTGAGCTCGAGACAGTTATGACGGTAAGTCGTCCCGTCTTTAAACACGGATCTTAACGCCTTTCTCACAAGCGCCTGGTTTAATACATAATCAAATGGTCTGAACATTTCTCATGCGACATTTAAGTTCGACGTTCATTGCTATTTCTTTTTCATTGCTGTTGGTATATTCTTATTTGTCACATCATGGTGGTATATGGTAATATATAGCTATCTTTTCAACTTTCTTAATAAGGTCTAGTCTCATTGACTTGCTGGTAACATAAGCAACGTATCAAAACTTCAGCGGAAATTCCCATTCGCTAACCGAATCATATGCATAATTTTACATCTATTGTGAGGCTTCAATATGTTCAGAACGAGTGAGACATGACTCGAGACGACACTGTCGTTCGAAGCAAGAGAGAAGCAAGGACGTGTCTTCGCATCTGTTCACCAAATGACACTTATACCCATATGTTCCTTATCTGAGTAACTAACTTCTTGTTTGAGATACTGATAACACTTCAAAAAGTTCGTGTGTGTGTATACGGTATATTTCTTTAAGCTTCCGCTCTATCCAGAACACAGCGAGGAGCGAAATCGAAGCTCCGGAACCAACTGTAATTTTCCGACTGTCGGTTCGAGACACTGAATCTCTGACTGTCTTTGTAAACCTATTTTTTTTTCTTGTCTTAGACTTAACCTAAACATCTCCGACTCTTTGTTACATTTGGTAGGAAAAGAAGAAGAAGAAGAAGAAGAAGAAGAAGAAGAAGAAGAAGAAGAAGAAGAAGAAGAAGAAGAAGCAGATGAACATAGAAGTATATCTTTTTTTTTCCACCTTGTAAGTCAGAAGGGAGAACCAGGGGACCGAGTTCGAGACTTAATGCAGGTGTTGCTGATGACGAACCACTGAGGCGTCTCGGACTAACAGAAGTAGAGACGAAAGTCCGCGTGAACTCCATATGAAAGTGTCGCTATGTTCTGGGCCAGCCTGAGGGACCCCGCTTCCTCAACATCCCCGAGAAATTGTTTCCCGAAAAATAACAGCTATTAAATCACCGGCGATCACTGGTTAAAGACTCTCCTCAGATTAATAGTCCAGCCTTCTGATTTATGGGGTGGGGGGGGGGAGAGTAGGGGGGGGGGGTGGCTACTGTGTGGTCTCGGCCGCCTGGGTGACTTGGGGGGTTGGGGGTGGGGGGGTGGGTGGGGGGTTGATCAGCTCCCCCCACCCTCAGCCCTAAGGGTGACCTTCCCCGTAGCCTCAGCCTACACAGACACTACCCTGTCATACTGACCCTCCCACTCACCAGTTCCCCCGCCCTCTCACCCGGCCCTACCCACCAGTATCCCCGCCCTCTCACCCCACCCCACTCACCAGTATCCCCGCCCTCTCACCCCACCCCACTCACCAGTCTCCCCGCCCTCTCACCCCGCCCCACCCCACCCACCAGTCTCCCCACCCTCTCACCCCACCCCAACTCCCGGCCGCCCAGTCACCCCGCCCCATCTGTCACCCCGTCCCGCCCCGTCTGCCGTGCCCCGACCTGTTTCTCTCATTTACCAAGCCCGTGGAGGCCATCAGCACCACACTGAGCAAGAACGTTAATGATTCTGACCGAGAGAGAGAGAGAGAGAGAGAGAGAGAGAGAGAGAGAGAGAGAGAGAGAGAGAGAGAGAGAGAGAGAGACTAATGGAGCTCGACCATGATCATCACGAAGTTTCTGTCCTTTCTGTCCTCGGTGTGTTGGGTTAAGGAACATAATTATGCTACTGACTGTTCCGTAGTCACACGACACGTCAGTATGATAACACTGTCTACCCACAACTTGCTTCGAGGTAATGCCCTCACCAGCGTTACCCACTCGGTCAAAGAAAAGAATTTTTTTTAGATATATTGATCTCCGTTGGCAAAATTGAATTTATTATGGAATTACTGTGACAGAGAGATGGCAATACTGCACACCAAACACTCTCTGGCGAAGTTAATTAATTTTGTTTCATGTATATAGTGGACGAGTTAGCTAACCTTATTACCATTATAGTACAAAGTTCATTTTCTCTTTGGTACATCGGAAAATACAGAAAATATGTCAGGTATATTTTTTTTTCTCTCTCGCGAACAGAGAGAATTTCAATTTGTACTTTAAACCGTCCGTGAATATGCAATCTATACCAGTCACGCCATGCAAAAGTCAGACATCATAATTCTGTAAAATACATAAGTGAACACAATGTTACTGCGAGAGTAACACGGTGCCCAGCCCTCGGGGAGACACGCTCCAATGAACTAACTTCCAAAATATGTCTCAATTTTCACGAGGGAACATGTCTCGCAGGATAAATAGAAGGATATTTGTATACCCAGAAAGGTAATACTCAAATGTGGATACGGTCCAGTGGACGCAGACCCAGAAGTTAGGTGAGATTTGGTTATTAATTTACTAGTTTACAATTGTGTTGGTGGGGTCAACGATATCAAGCTAAGTTTTGCTGCTGACTTATATCAATTGATGATGATGATGGATGATAGTGAATTATATGGTTAAGCTGGTCTAGGATAGGTAAGGTTATGCTAGGGTTTGATTAAGTTATATTATGCTATGTTAGGTTTCATTAAGTTAACTGAGATTAAGTTAAATTATGTCAGGTAATTTCTAGTTAATTGACTCGAGGTCATGTTGTATCGGGTCACATTGAATTATGTTCGGTTGTAATTTGTTTGTGATTTGCTTAAATGTTTATGTTAACCAGCGGATAACCTCCCTACATTCATAGGTGATTCACTGAATCCTTACGAAGATGCTGCCTACCCTCTTGGCCAATCGGCTTAGAGGATATGCAAAGGATATTGTATACGTCCTGACCTACAGGTTCCAATACTCCACTGTCTTAAACTCCACACGTAGCTGTCTTTGTTGATAGCAACGTTATGAGCCTCGTACATCTGGATACATTCCACCATCTCACATTCTGAACGTGTTTATATTAATACAATTGGCTCATCTGAAGCCATTGTTGCCCAGTCCAACAAAGGGCGTACCTGACAGAGCTTTTTAATCTTCGTAGCTTATAATATTACCGTTGATTCGAAACAATCAAATTCTTTTCAACAGTTCTGTTATAGCCGTTCAATTACGGAACTGTGTGTAACAACACGATCGTCTGTTGTCTTGTGGGTCTTCGGCAGCCACAAAAGTTAGATAATGTGTAAGAAAAGATTTGTTGATTGACTCAGAAAAAATATAAGGGTAAAAACGTCGAAAAGGCAAGAACGCCTCCCTCCTGTATACGTCGACAGCTGGTGCCACAACAGTTCTCCCTCTCTCTCTCTCTCTCTCTCTCTCTCTCTCTCTCTCTCTCTCTCTCTCTCTCTCTCTCTCTCCCTCCAGTCTTGAGTCCTTGACGCATCGGTCACCTTTGTCGGTGAATGATTTCCCTTTATTGGTCGAAACAATTAATTAGCGACAAATGAAATGGGAACGAATAAATGTTCGCCGGAGTTCGTGGGTTGACGAGCCAGACCTGACAAGTGGTTGTCATGTGGTTGAGGGATGGCTTGGTGGTGGTTGTGGTGGTTGTGGTCGAAATTGTGTTTGGTTGTTGTGGTGGTGGAGGGATGGTTTGGCTGATGAGGTGGCGTGGGGATTCGAAACCGAGGGGTTCGAATCCTGCACTGTCTCATGTCCCTAAACCTTCATGTTTGACGGGGTCTATCAGTACAACGATATTACTGGCTACTGTGCACCTAACGGGAGGAGGCTGGGAGGTACCGTTGTACACACACACACACACACACACACACACACACACACACACACACACACACACACACACACACACGCACACACACACACAACTCAGAGCAACACAACACCCCAGAACAACACCCTGGGAAAAAAAAATAGTTTGTACAGGGAGACAGGAAAGCTTTGCATTTATATTACTTCTTGCCACAGTCGCCATAGCACCAGAATATTCATGGAGAGAAACACAACACAAAATAAAGAGTGAATAAATATCTAGAGTGAAGAGGGTTCTGGTCAGTGGCTACCCTAGTGGTGTGGTGGAGTGGGTGAGACACTGCACACGTCTGTTGGATGTCCTTCTTGAGAAGCGTCTCCAGTGCAGGTAAGAACAGTCTAGTGAAACCTGATACTCACTTTAACATTACCTCCAACCGAGTAATAGTAATAATGACTACTAGTGCTGCTATTACTACTATTACTGATGATGATATACACAACTACCACGAGCGCTTCTCCTACAGCTACTTATGATGATAATAGTAATAATAACACAATGAATAACAGAGATACAAGGAATATTCATCATCGAATATTTACCCAAATATTTCAACAGGAAAAAAACTTTCTTCTTTAGGAGCTTTCCAGTCTTGCTGTGGGTCCTCCCACAATCTGCAGTCGACCCTGGAAGAGGGAAGGCTTTAATTAATTACCCAGTCTTCTGTAGAGCTATTATCTCCATTTGTTTTCCCACCAAATGAAAAATACCATCAGTTATCCTGTCATCTGTTGTTATTATAATGTTTATCGTCACTTTTACCTTCGCTATAATTCATTTCATGATAAGGAAATATATATGAAAACAAGAGAGGGTTGTGAGGATAAGGTTGCAAAAGGTTTATGAAAATGAGTCATGGAAGGAGCGTGGTTGACGTGAAGGACAGAACTGGATTCCATAGTTCAACCTACACACACACACACACACACACACACACACACACACACACACACATACACACGCGTATCTCTTAAATACCTTGATTAACCATAAGATCAAAACATTTCCTTACGTATATCATCGTTCACACTGGTTAAACAGATATGAAATACAGACTCAGAAAACATTCGCTCAAAACACCATCGGATTTCATAGCATTTTCCAGCCTGTTATACTCAGTCCAGCAGCTTTCCAGTAGTGAACTAATTATAAATTCAAATTCATCCACGTAGTGGAATTCTATAGAACTTCTTTATTTCCCGGTGCTACCGTACCTCTTCTATATTTCAATCACTCGGCTTCGCCAGGATCTGCGATAGACCGCTAACCCGAAGAGCCTACACGATCTCTCCTAGCTTGTGGCAATGACCTTGAAATGAACAATACTTCTTTTTTTTTCCTCCCATGAAACAATGATCCGCAGGAAAGGAAATCATCATACACCAAGTACACCGGGAGCTGGAGGGGCTTTATGAGGAATATAACTGGCTGGAACTCGGCCATAAACCTGGATTGATACGATATTCTGCGGCGCTCTGGACACTAAAGTGGTCGCCAGGTGGAGATGATCGTACCGCGAGTTAATATTGCCGTACCTCGGCCGCTATCTAACGTAAGTCGAGGACAAAAGTCCTGCGGCAGTCCCGAGGTACCGAAGTCCCGGTGAGCGGATGGTCGAACCTGCACCGAGGGCCTCTGGCTGAATCCGTCGAGGCAGAAGGTTCGGTACAGCTTCACTCGGGCGTTCCGCAGGGCTGTTATCTACCGACGTTTTAATCCTTCGCGGCGACTCTCCCCGTATGAAGGTATCGAAAGCTTTATAAGCAGAGAAAACTATGAGGAATTTGATTATCAAGTGGCGGTTTGGGTGATGAGATCCAAGAACGGATCTGGGCTCGACTTCACAGGCACAGAGGAAGGTGCCCCATGGCAGCGCTGGTGTTGTGCACAGAACAGGATCGTTAACACACTGCAAAGCTTTCTCCCAGCCTCAAAATGATGGACATTAAATGTCGTTTGTGCTGAGCTCTTAAGAAATGATGCCTGAACTTGTAAACCATCCATAAGCAAACATGTTAATACGACAACGAAAATAATCGCTCCCACAAAAGTCATTTCATTATATCATTATCATTTCATGTTTAGACGTTCGTATCATTATCTAGGACAGAGTGAGATACTGGAAAGGAATGAAAAATTTGTGAGTTCGAAAATTTGTGGTATCTTAAATCATGCACAAAATACACCGGATGAGGCCAGAGCACCGAGCCGTAACATACAATACACCACACAAGGTTTTCATGGTGCTTGCTGTGTGGTATCTGTATATTTCATGCATTCTAATGTCTCGAAATTAATCGGAGACTTTGTTGCTTTGAGCCAGCAATGAATTCTCTCAGTGATGGTAATTCGTATGATGTACTTACCTCCTCAGGAACTTTACTGGTTCCTGTATACAGATAACATCATATCAGGAACTATGCGAGACTGTACGAAGAAATGTGAAAACGAGAAACATCCTTCAGACTGTGTATCTATGCCACAGCAGAACCGGTGATCTGGAGGGATGTGTATCTGAAGTCATGTAACAAAGACGTTTGCAAGCTAAAGTCATATTCTCTTGACGTGAATATCTCGTTATTTTCTCCACTTCCCATCTCCCTTCCTTCCTCGTGACGTGTCAACCGGGTCATTTATGTATTCCTTTACACCTTTTATTACCTCCTTTCCTCCTCTTTCCAGAGCGGGGTCTGGGGGAGAGACGCGCGTCCGGGTCTATTGGGATAAAGTTGGAGGTGTCGGGGAAGGAGGGTGGGTGGGTGGGTGCAAGCAGGAGACTAGCCTGCCGAAGGGAGCAATCCGCCCCGTGTTGTAAACACACGGAGGGTAAAGTTACTCCTGAGACGTCGGGATCTGACGTGTGTCTCCTCCAGCAACACAAACTTCCTGCACACCTGCAGCGCCCGCCCTCAAAACACGTCACTTGCTGTAAGTGCTACAAGTGGAGATGAACACCGCCCTGAGTGCCAACAGCCGGCATGGTCACCACGAGTGCCTCCTACTGGGATGGCCACTTGAGTGCCAGCGTCCGAGATGATCTTGACGGACTCTGCGTTCACGGACATGGCAACAGTGTCAGGTTGTCGTGGCGTGGCACGTGAGTAGCCAGCCTCCAACACGCCCCAGTGATAATACCATGCCTTGTATCTCGAGCTTCCAGTGAGAGTAAATTTCAAAATGTTTTCATTTCCCAGGCTCTATCATCCTCTCTTTAACAGTGTAAGTCATCTGTGTTTCTGAAACTCTATGGTCTATTCCTCTATATTATCATTTATCAGTATTTCTTCGAGATCCTGTGCATATCATCAGTACGGAGAGGCGAGGAACTGCAAGGAGGCAGAAGGTTTATGAAAGAAATGGATAAAATAACAATACAAGCACACACACACACACACACACACACACACACACACACACACATACACCCACCAAAAGATGTATACACACACAAAGAGACAGACATCTACCGGGTCAATGAAACACAGAAGAAACAAATCCTACACACGAACACAATTATTCTCAAGCAGAATTTTATTTATCAATGAATAGCGACATTTCTTTAGATAAATGAAACGGATGAAAGTGTGTTGACTGGGAGGATACACTTTGAAGAAGCACCAACCATCACATGTTAATGATATGCACAGATAAACAATGATACAATTAATGTCGTCAGTTCACGACAAAAGATCTTTAATAATCACAAAATAAAATGGCACACAAGGGGTCTCACTGTAAACAATAGAACATAATAATGAGTTCAGTTTTCAAGCATATGAGAAGAGAACAGACGTATATTACTCATGAAAGGTTAGAGGACAATAAACAGTGTGTATAACAAGGTATAAGAATGTCAACAAAAAGTGAATAATATTAATCACCATAAATCAGGCAGCAGTAACGAGATATAGTCACTGTGATAAAGAAATAATACACAGGAGAGAAGATTAAATAAGAAACCTAAAGAAGAAGATCACAAACAACTAGAATTCACGACAGAAATGAATAAAAAGGAATCCAAACTGAATGGCGACCTGACCCACGTCAAATGTCTATAACCTTGGGGCATCAAAACCCACAGATGGTACAAGGCTGATCTGGTGTTGACATTTGGTTGTGCTACTGAAACGTGGGTGGATGTGACCCTAGAGTATTTGGCGTTGATTAATGAAATACGGCGCTATGCGACCGTGGACGTTACCATCACAACCAGCATCATGGTCATGTGAATGTGATCAAGACATCAGAAAATATGTAGTGACTCAGCCTCTCTCTCTCTCTCTCTCTCTCTCTCTCTCTCTCTCTCTCTCTCTCTCTCTCTCTCTCTCTCTCTCTCTCTCTCTCTCTCTCTCTCTCTCTCTCTCTTAACATCTTTAACCCCGTCAACACCATATAGTTCATGACAAGTGAATGACGTCCATTCACACTACCTCTGTACATAAGTGCGTAAGTCACATATGCCGGGCACATTTATGTAAAAGAAATCATGGATGGCCAGAGAGGCGACAATTCTATGAACTCACAATTTCCAAGCATCAGATTGGATCTGTTCTCCACTTCGGGAGGACGGGTCGCCGAGTAACGCTATCTGAGAAGCTGTTCCACACTGTTGCTCTTCAGTCCCTCTCATAGAAAAACTAACTTCGACATTATTTAGTGTCGTTCCGTACGCGGGGCTCGGCCGATGCTAATTCCAGATGATCGCTCGAGGACAAATGGCCTCCCTTAAGTTGATAGATTAACTGAATTTAGTTTGCGACGGAGAGTGAAGGTCAGCTGACAGAAGATGTATTGCGTCCCCATGTACCCAGCCCGAGAAAGAAAGCCTGGCACATGTCGGCAATCCTAGGAATAACTTCCTCTCCCACTAGAAAAAGTTGTGTGTCGTGTGTAAGGACGAACTGGGGTAGATATTCACTCCCGGACTGGTGACTTGGAGACCCTATGTATATATATATATCTACCGTCACCTGACACAAGATATATCGATCCCGATGGAAAGTCAGAGTCCTCCTCGACACTCCTGTATTCCTGGGCTTGGTCTGTGCCATACACCAGAGGTAGTAAATCCTGTGGTCCCCCTCTAAGATGGCTGGCCGACCTTACAAGAACTCATGACACTCACTGATAGCTCACTCAACTACCACTTCCCTCCCTTTAAAGCGACATAGACCCAATCTACCCTGAAAACAAGGTCCCTCCGCGGTTATACACTAGGGGTAACTCTCGGCCTTGAAGAAATATGGCTTCGAAGTGCTCGATCTGAAGCATCTGTCTGTCGACCAGACGATGGGATTGTCTGGTGTGGCTGATGTAGGTGGATGGGTGACGTCTTCGCTTAGCTCCTGACTTTAGACAGTTCTTCCAATTAAGGTATATAAGTAAAGGTGCCTTGGAAGCATATCTGGAGATAACCCAAGAAAAACGTACTGAAGCCATGGCTCTGAAGCTGGTAATGTCTGCATTTTGGCTAAAAAATTCTTAGAGGCCATTAGGTCTCTGCTTACGCTTTCATGTCTCAGAATGGTAGAGCAGTTTACTCTTAAAGGACGTCTGAAGATCCTATCGACATGGGCATAAACTTACCATTTGGTCATTCATGCTTATTCCACGTCAGTGGGTGCATTTGTCTGTCATATATATAGTTATTCATTGGGTCATCCCGTGTGTAAACTAGTCACCGATGCACCAAGAAGACGGTGGCAGGATTCTCATCCTTCCTCCCAGGGATCTACCGGTAATTCTTCGGGAGATCCATGTTTAAGGAAGACATTGTTTACAGAAAAATTCAAGCGGATGTCTGCTGCAGTGAGAATGAGCATTGCGTCCAGGACGGCGGTGTTGTTAATATGTCACTGGTCGACACGGATGCGGTCCGACCACTCAGACCTGATCACCATAACGAAGCGTGGGTTGTAGGGGGACTCAAACCTCCTGATGACTGGTCAACACGGCCCCCTAAATTCTGTTGTTTATGTAGCGGTACAAGGCACGTCCGGCACCAGCCACCCACCGCATCCCCACCCACACACACACACTAGTGACGGGGAAGCCGACATCCAGCCACGCCTGCTTCTTCCTCTTTCACCCACCGTCAGCACATCCTGGAATCTGGTTAACAGGAAGCAGGGAGGGAGGCGGGGTTCTTCCTCCCGGTGTTCCTCAGCCGTTTCTTCCTCCAGGGCCTCAAGCCCTTTAGAGTAGCTGAGTGTCAGCATCCTTCCTCGCCTCTGTCGACATGGTCATGCTAACCGATTCTCAATTTTCCGGGTCTTGCCCTCGATGTCCGTCCTCGGGTAGGTCTTCAGCGGGTAAACACAAGAGATCTGTCGCCAGGAGAACAGGAGACAACATATGAGAACAACCTTCTCTGTGAACTTAAGAGACTCTATCCACGGGAAAGTATGTACATTAAGTACCTAAGTTATCACTGGGATTATGGGTTCTCAAGCATCACTACTCATAAGGTGATGCCTCCTCCACACACACTGTACGACCCCCATGATAACAACGTTCTTACACGTCTGGCCATCATGAGCTGTGTTCTCGTATGCCAAACTGGATCTTCCAAGTTACTGTTGACATAAACGGTTGGAAAGACAAAAAACAAACAAATACACTCATATACATACATATAAACATATCAAATCACACAGACACACATACACACACAGACACAGACACATACATACACCACAGACACAGACACACATACATACACACACAGACACACAGACACACTGCCAAAGTCCTCCTCTACCCCCCCCCCCCCCCCCGTCTCCCTCCTTTTTGAACATTACTATAGCGAGGTGGTGGGGGTGGGGATAGGGGACTGCAAGGAAGGTCTTTTATTAGTTACAGAGAGCGGGGACGCTGACAAAAGGAAGAGGGAAGCCGCAGAGGGAGGGAGGGAGGGAGGGGAGGGAGGGGAGGGTGTTGGAGGGAGGAGGAGATGGAGGGAGTGGTGGCTGGTTCTTACCAAGGAATTCCTTGATCACCCTGGACACCATTGTGGTTCAGGGGCTTAAAACTTCTCCGTCTGGTCCAAGTTGAGCAACTGGAACCGTTTGCCTTTGTCATTTTCTGTCCAATTTTCGTCTCATGGTAAGTTTTCTCTTTTTTTTCCCCCCCACGACAGGATGTGTAATTCTTTATTTCTTTTTTACGGTGAGTGTTTATGTGTGAGAGAGAGAGAGAGAGAGAGAGAGAGAGAGAGAGAGAGAGAGAGAGAGAGAGAGAGAGAGAGAGAGAGAGAGAGAGAGAGAGAGAGAGCAACACAAGCAACTGAACATCTGATGCAATCATTCACATGCAAGCACAGCAAGGCAGAAAGCAGCACAAACACACACACCAACAGTGACGGACGACCTTACATCGCTACCCTCCACCAACACGACCCTCCATCCCTGCCCTCCATTATAGCTGCTGCTCCATTAACATGACCCTCCATTAACACTACCCTCCATCAACACGACCCTCCATCACTACCCTCCACCAACACGACTTCCATCACTACCCTCCATCAACAAGACCCTCCATCGCTACCCTCCATCAACACGACCCTTAGCCCCCACCACTACCACACTCCCTCTCTACCACCCTCTCCACATGACCCACATCATATGTGACAACAACACCATAAATCACTACTACAAATATTCATATCTATAACAGCCCCTGATATCTCTCTCTCTCTCGTACAACCAGGCCATGCAAGCACTGATGATATATTTTCCTTCATGCTTCTTGATTTTCCTGAGAGAATCAGTGGATTTCTGATACCTTACTTTATGGGATGGAGCAGAGGTTACAATGGCGGACCCTTCTTGTTGTTTGCATTGTCTTGAATCTCACAGGTCGAGGAGGACTGTCCTAGTAAGGCCGCCATTACGAAGGACTTTTCTTGTTAGGACACATTTCTGGGTCCTTTTCAATATCCTACAGACGACCTACACAATCGTCTCCTTCCCTGGTCTGAAGCGAGCGAATATCTTTATGATCCGGGTGAGTGAATATCTTCAACGTATAACGGTGTGTGAAGATCTTCTTCTGGGCCGCCTCCTGCGAATATTATGTGAGCAATATGTAGGCAGCTTTCCCCTCGCTACAGGATGTTTACACATTCACTTGTGACTTGCAATGTAATCATCCGACACTGGAGTGTGGCTGAAGAAAGCCATTCCTGGAAGTTATACGATGAGTCCATGTTCGCTCTGGGTGCCTCAGGAGCTTAAAGTTAAACGCTTATGATATGTGGCCTTGCAAGGACGATATATATATACATATATATATACACACACACACACACACACACACACACACACATATATATATATATATATATATATATATATATATATATATATATATATATATATATATATATATATATATATATATATATTCCGTAACTACAATACCGACCAATGGAATAACTACAACGTCGAAATTCGCAGGCGAACACAGTGTCCTTCCTAAGCAATGAGTCTTATTAACTTTACACTCGAGAAGGGTATCTTTACCACACCCTCGGAACCACTGACCTTTAACCTGAACCTTGAGGGTCACATCAAGTGCCTCTTCATCACATCCTGGCCTTTGACCTGATCCTCACGAGTCAAACAAGCTGATAGGCCAGGATTAGGATGATGACTGTTGAAAACGAAACGTGTATAAGAAAATGGAAAGCTGTAACAGAGCAAAAACAAAATGTTTATCTCTTAGGAGGAATATGACATGATAAAAAGTAGACAAAGAAGACGACAACATTATGTTCCCCGTCAGATGTGATTACGTAAAGATGTGAAAGAGTATAAGAGTATCATACCTCCCAGCACAGACAGCCGAGCTTCTGATATCTGGCAGTAAGTAGGATTAAAGGCGAATAAGAAGGATAGTAAGTGGTATCGGATGCCGCCTCAGTGCCCAGGCCGGGAGGATCAGACATTAATGGCCAGGATCTTATTCCCATGATGGTGGGGGGGTTGTGTTGTGGAGGGAGGCAGTGTGAAGGGTTGTGAGTGTGAAGTGTAGTAAGTTTTAGGAAGCTGTGAATGTAAAAATGTTTTTGCTCATTTTCTTTTTTGTGTGTGACACATTTGCATCTTCATCTGTTTGCCGTGCTACGGATGGCGCCGAATGATGACGGAAACTCAGGATGAAAATACACCAAAGAGAAAGCCAGCGGAGGTAGGGTTAGCTTCCTCTCCCCGCAGCACAATACAAATATTCCCAAGTAAGAAAGCATCGACTCCGACGGGGAATAGCCACGCCCTTCTTGGGACTCAGCGCCTCCTCTCCCGGGCCTGGAGTATCACTCAAGTTGCCCATAAAATCCTGTAGATGCATCCAATCCCTTGGCAGTCGCGGATGGAGGCGCTCAGCTGTACGTCCGAGGGAATACAAGAGACAGATCATAGAGGATTTCTTTTCCAGCTCACGAACTCAGCATCAGGAACCAGGAGGCGCTCTCCCCCGGAGAGGCACCACCCCTTCGGGATATTGCAAGATCATCTTCTCTATAGCCTCGTGTTGCTCCTCAAAGCATAACGAACTATGAAAAGAAGGGTCTAAATCCTCGTGGGTCCATGAGCGGGCGATGCAGCACCGTTCCGTCGCCAGATCTGTAAGTAACTTGTGTCGTTACTGTCGCAATACTTCACCTTCCTGATAACTGGAGGAGGAGGGGCGCCTCCAGAGCTGGCATGACTCTCTCGACTGTGTGGGATGGAGGGAGCAAGGGGAAAGGAGGGAAAGGGCAGAAGGAAGATGGAGGAGGGACATATGGAGAGAGAGAGAGAGAGAGAGAGAGAGAGAGAGAGAGAGAGAGAGAGAGAGAGAGAGAGAGAGAGAGAGAGAGAGAGAGAGATAAAGAGAGAGATCCCATGGAGGGTCCTAGTCTTCCATATGGTGTTCCAACCATCCTTATGATGAATCCTAGCCTATGTGGTTCAGGCCACCAGGCCATAAATTATCCAGTCAGGGTAACTTATATCTACTGGTACAACTGTCGGATCCCATGACTCCACACTCCGGTAACTCATCCAGAAATACGAGTCATATATATATATATATATATATATATATATATATATATATATATATATATATATATATATATATATCCTCACGTCAACCTAAAGCCTTCAACCCGCCTACCAAACCTTTGCCTTCATCTCTAGACGAAGAAATCTTCCTTCTATCTGCTGCCTTCACTAGAGAAACTGGCATGAGTGGCAGGCGGGGAAGTGGAGGGCTTTTCAGCTGGCCAGATTGCCTGTTTGCTGGAAAAATATTGATGAATGAAGGGACACAGCAGGAGGGAAATATGTATCTACTTTTGTGCTGGATGATTACTGCCCCAGCCCTCTGTGTGTGTGTGTGTGTGTGTGTGTGTGTGTGTGTGTGTGTGTGTGTGTGTGTGGAGGTTCTTGACAAATCTCTTTCCAAACTTTGATATTTCAGTTAAAGTTATCTCTCTATGAATACAAGGAACAGTCGAGACTGGAGCCGAGTTAACTCAGGTATTTGAAACGGTATGAAAAAGCAGGATAATATACTGACAATTTTACTTGTCATAAACCTGGTCATTTCTTCAGAGACGTAACCCTGTTGCGCGTCCTTCTTATATCCGCATGTAGCAGCAGCTGCAAAAGCAGTGTCGACAAGAACAGCAACAGTAGTGACAACTACAGCGGCCAGAACAGCAGCCTAAAGGAGCGGCACAAACCTAAGGGAAAACTGTCCACACTGCAGTCACGTCCCTGATTTTAATTTTACCTCTTCAAAGTTAGACTTTACTTTAGCATTAGCTCTGGAGGCTCGAGCGACGGATGGTGTGTGTGTGTGTGTGTGTGTGTGTGTGTGTGTGTGTGTGTGTGTGTGTGTGTGTAGCAACTGGAAACATCTACCATGTCTACTGTACGATGAAGAGGTGTTTATGTGACCTCCTAGATGAGTCAGTTAATGCAAATCTGTAATTTACCATCAATGACACGAATCCAAAGCTATGGTTGTGGTTCTGTTGACATAAACGTCTTGGGGGGTGTCTGCTTACAGCTGTGTACAAGCATGGGTACCTACACACACACACACACACACACACAACAGCTGAGGGGGCTGGCCTGTAGATGTGTACAAAGATACGTATAAAGAAACAAGTCCGTCCGTGTGTGTACACACACAGGTGCTCACACGGACGAGCTTCAGCACGAGCGGGTGTGGTCGATGACGTCATCGTCACCAGCGTCAGCCTGGCTGGCTGACGTCAACTTGGCTGATTCTTTAGTGCTTTGATGAAATGACTTCCGACACAGACGTCCACGGCATGCACGGAAACACGCGCGCCCTCCCCTCCCACACCTCGCATGCACACACGCGCACACACGGGCATGCACGCGGGCGACAGTGGTGTCATGACCTTTCACCTGGCGGTGTGGGAGGGGAGGCGTGCTGACGTGGCCTCTTTTCCATGTGGTCCTCCCGTTGCTGGTGCTCCGGGGACGGAAGGGAACAGGACGCTGGATTGGCGTGCGTGCGATTGGTTGGCTGGGGCCCTTCTCCCGGGCTGGACTCCAGGTATTGTGATGTAAATGTGGTGGTGGTGGGGGAGGTGGGTGTTGTGGGGGAAGGCGGGCATGGACAATCCTCTGGCCAGGGGCCTGCACCATACCTAGGACCCCAGACTGTGGTGACCACCTTCTCAACAACTACAACCCCCCTTCCCCCTTTTCCCACAACCTACAACTCCCTCCCACCCCACAATACCCCCCTTACGACATCTTCATCACATTACGTAATGATACGATGACCAGATATACCGGTATGAATGTACAGGAAACAAGAGGCTATATAAATAAGAGCAAAGAGCTATCTTGAAAGATCGATCGATGGAACACAGACATAACCAACCAAAGGTACTAAAGACAACGACCTAGCGAGCCACAGCTGAACGAAGACTTTAATATTAACGATCATCAGTCAGTCAGAACATTTAAGGAAGTTATTTCCGCTTCTCTTTCCATGACACAGTAGCAGGCGAGCTGCTTCCTCGAGCGTCTGGTGGCTATAATGAGGACAGAATATGTCCGTCGCTCATCCTTTCGAATCATATTTCTACGGCAGTCTATTCCCTCCACACCACAGTGTGTTGCACCACAGATATCGTCCTGCTGGCTGATGTGAGGGAGGGAGTGGTGGGCAGGGAGGAGCATTCTGCTTTAGTGTCACGTCTCCATCCATACCATATGGGTCAGCAGTGTTGGTTAATGTCATTCTCCTCAAGCAGATAACCAAGTTATAGACCATCAGGACGTGTGTTACGTGGCTCCCCTATGGACTCCCATCTTCTTCCACCATATACCTCCCTCACAACACCCACACTGCCTTCATCCTTGCCACCGTACATTGACACGTAACATTATACATATACATAAAGACGCAGGAACACGCACATCGACGCGTGGAAATAGTAATATAAATACAGTTTAAAACTGACTATATTCACGCAGTGATATTATTGAAGTGTATTCAAAGGAAATATATCATACACATTAAAAAAGAAGAATGCTGAATAAGAAATTCATTTACCAGCATGGCTCTGATTTCTTGTAATGTTTCTGAAATATAATCATACAATTCACAAAGAGAGAAAGGACAAGAAAAAAACAAAACAAAAAAACAAGACCAAAACAGGATTCAATTTAACGTTGTCGAGCTTCTGTTACACAGAGAATCGGTTTATGTTACAAGGCGACCAGACTGGAGGCCAGGCTTTATGTAACTCGGGTGTGTATGATATTTCCAGAGGGTGCGTTGCTGCAACAAATGTGAGCCAGACAACACACTCACAACGGTGTCGAGATCAAACAAACCATCAGACTCGTGGGCTAAAGTTCGCCTCCATATGATTTCACTCTTGTTTTCAGAAGGGAAAAATTCACTGATATCCTGAGTTCCATACCAACATCAAACGATGGAATATATATATATATATATATATATATATATATATATATATATATATATATATATATATATATATATATATATATACTGAGCTGGACTGCACTTCCACACTCCCATGTATAGATTTGTTTAACCCCAATTCCAAACACTTCTATGGACATGGCTGGAAATAACACACTCTCCCAGCTCTTGCATACAAAATACAAATTACATTCTCGAATATACAGATACATATACATAGCATATAAAGAGCAAGCATATGCATACATCTAGCGTGGGTGATGTTGCGTCTGTAATTAAAGTACAGAGAGGGGGGAGTTGTACTCACATGGGGTCCCCATCACCATGAACTTCATACATATGTGTATACTTCATACATACGTGTATACTCTAAGTATTCATAGTTTCTTCTCGTCATCTATTCTTATCCTCTTGGTCGTGCCTATGATTCTGTCCCACAAAGCCTTTTTAGCATTTTCCAAACCAATTCTTTTCTCTCTTTTCTAAAAAAGACTTTTTCCTGAAAATGTCGGACATTCTACGTGGTTCCTTCGGTTAAGGAACGGACGAAGAGCGTCATCCGGAAGTCTTCTGGCGGGCAGGTTCGGATATCAAGACGAAGAAAAGTCTCATTTCCGTAATGGGGGAGCGACGCACTCATGAATTATGTATATATATATATTGTGAGAATTTCTCAAAATCTTGAGACACTGCATCACAGCGCCGTCCGGACGCCAACAATGCTGGCAGATGGAAGGCAATTTTTTTTTCCTTGTTATGGAACAAAGTTGTTACGTGTCGTAATAAGACTTATTTCATAATGATGATAATTATAATCTCGCGGTAGTTTCTTGTCACGTATCTATCATTATATATATATATATATATATATATATATATATATATATATATATATATATATATATATATATATATATATATATATAAAACAGGGAGATGTGGATCACAACGAAGAATCAGACTTGAAATCCAGCTGGTCCAAATATCCACAATAAACAAAGCCTCACCCAGTCTGATACCACAGGAGGTCAACCTACACGTCCTCCGTGTGATCTCCACCACGACCCTGGCAGCTTCAGGCAAGATGGCTCACATCAGTGCCAGGCTTCAGTGTCTCAAAGGGCGCGGAGGCGTGCCTACAGCAGCGAGTGACATCCAGCCAATCAACCCTGGGATGGAACACCGGGACTCAACGGGATGTGAATGGAAAGTGTTATTCCTGTACCACAGCGACACCTCCCTGGCGTTTAAGGAAAGCTCTTCCTCCGTGTGTTATGAGTGGTGAGGGTGAGGGAGAGGGAGACACACAGAGGGTCCTGGCTAGACCTTCGTCAGCATGGGCACCGATATGCCTCAAGGGTGTCCCCCACTCTCCATCCAGGTACGTTAATTGGGGTGGTAACACTGCCACAGTAATCTGTTTAAAAGGATCCTTCAACAGGGCAGTAGATCGGAAGAACAGCAACAGCAGCAATTGCAGATCGGAAGAACAGCAACAGCAGCAATGGCAGATCGGAACAGCAGCAACAGTAGCAGCAACGGCAGATCGGAACAGCATCAACAGTAGCAGCAACGGCAGATCGGAACAGCAGCAACAGCAACGGCAGGAGAGGAGCAACAGTAGTAGAAGGAGCAGTAACAGGAGCAGCATAATCTCAAGTGAAATCCTCATTCATGAAATACAAATAAATACAAGAAAATGAGCCACAACATTCAGGGATAAAGCAGAAATAGTGAGAGATAAAGCTGCAACAGTAAGGGAATAAAGCTACAACAGTTTGGGGAAAAATTTGGCAACTTGCTTCTATCTTGAAACAGGAGAGAGACATTTTACATCACATGTATACAATGGTATCTTAATGGTAGAATAAGACCTTAATGTACTACACGGCACATGTACTAAACATGTACATGTAGTACTGTACTTCCTTCCCAGGTCACCCGCTTGGTATCCGTTTTGCAAATCTGCCTCACGAAAATGGTGGTGGAAAAAAAAAGAGTTGCATGATCACATTAGCTGTAATAGTGTAGCAAAAGGGACAGCGGCACCAATGATTATGATCATAATGGTAGGAAAATGAAACACTAGCAGCAGTAGTAGCAAAGATAGAAGCAACAATAGCCATGATAGAAGCAACAGTAACCATGATAGAAGCAACAGTAGCCATGATAGAGGCAACAGTAGCCATGATAGAAGCAACAGTAGCAGAAGCAGTGGTGGCAGAAGCAGCACTACCAACAGCAGGAAGACCAGCATGAGCAACACTGAGGTCTTATCTGGGGAACACAAGCGATGAAAGTCAACACAGACCCTCCTGACGGAGACCCTCTTTTACATTCATAACCAATCTTGTTAACCGACAAGAAAATTCTCCGTTACCCACGTTTTCTTAAATTAATCTTATGAACTTACGTGGCAGAGAAATTGCAACATACATCATGGTCCCTCATGGTTCTTGGTGAATATATTCTTTTGGGGTATTTATTGTGAGAATGTTTCCAGCTATGAAAAGTCTTTAACATTCACTTAGAAAGATCTTTATGCATGGAGACATAGGAAACCCCTCAGAGAGTTGTAAAATGTAAACGGAACAGAAAAAAAAAAGAACCATCAGCCCAGTTGTAAACATTGCAGGTAAAGCCGCCATAAGAAATCTCGCGAGGAATGTTCCACAAAACTTTCTCATTGCGTTTCCTTCTCCTCGGCTCAGCTCCGGACGGCCACGGATCGTTAAGTTCAGCTCAATCAAAACTTCACAAAACAAGTAAATCCTCGAAGACGACTCTTATCCCAGGACAGCGTGGAAGAGGCACCGGCTGATTAGAGGAAAATGGGCCAATAGACGTGGGGCGATTATCTATAGCCCGCTGGACGTCATCACAGGCCAGGCCACCTTGCTAGACGCTGTTTGATCCTGACATGAGACGAGCGATTTATCTCCTGACCCTGTGATTACAAGAGCCATCAGCGTGGAATCTGGCGAGAGGTATAGGTGCGTGATAATGCCTTTCGTGGCTGGTGGAGTGGGTGTGAATCCGTGTGGTAGTGGGTCGCTGTGGTGAGTGAGGAGGGGTACATGTGGTGGGTGGTAAAGGGGGCGAGTGCGTGTAGATGATGCAGTGGTGAGCGGTGTGAGGACTGATGTACCATGCAGTAAAAATGGAGGGGGATAAACTATGGTAAACGGCTCAAGCTTGTCACCCACTTGTCGCTGGTGAAGTAGGTGGGTGTTAGCGACTCTTGACGTCCACAGTAGTAACTGAGTTACGAGTGAAAGGTGAGTGTCCAGTGACACTTGCCGATCAAGACGATGGGTCACTGCCACTAGAAGTGTTCAGGGAGGCCACCAGCATCTGGGCAGCGGGACGAAGGCAAGACCTAAACCCGCAAGAAGATAATCTCCGACGGACTGAAAGCTTTGCCGAGGAAGGTGAGCAGAGGGACTTCAAAGGAAAAACAGAATTCCTTTAACTCCAACTGGTGGAAATAGAACAAGGTCTTTCTGTGTTTACGATACCCTTGATGGTATTAATGACTGTGGGACATCCATGGCAGGGAACCTATCAAGAAAGTCCACAAACTATTTTGAGCAACGGCAATATTGCTGTTATAGTCTCTGATGACATCTTATTAATAACCTTTATCGGTGGTTTACAAGAATGTGATCCACTCCCTACAAACACTGCAGCTGAGCCTCATCCGCCCTGATTATTAAACCAAACAGCCGCTGAATTATTAGCCAATCTATATGCAAAGGACGAGTTAAAAGTCGTGGGAACCGCGGACGTGACTGGCGGTGGCGGAGTGGCAGGGTTGGGGAGGTCCTTCGTCCAGCAGGCAGGGTCGGGGAGATACCTCGTCCAACAGGAGGGGTCTGGGAGGCCCCTCGTTCAGCAGGCAAGGCTGGGGAGGCCCCTCGTCCAGCAGGCAGGACTGGGGAGGCCCCTCGTCCAGCAGGCAGGACTGGGGAGGCCCCTCGTCCAGCAGGCAGGACTGGGGAGGCCCCTCGTCCAGCAGGAAGGAATGGGGAAGTCCCTTATCCAGCAAGCAGGGCTGGGGAGGTCCCTCATCCAGCAGGCAGGACTGGGGAGGTACCTCGCCTAGCAGGCAGGGTTGGGGAGGTTCCTCATCTGCCTGGTGGATGAGGGACCTCCCCAACCCTGCCGGGGATGCCCCTCGTCCAGCAAGCAAGGCCTAGGGTGCTTATCCTCTCGTTCACATCATAAAACCTATGGACACTAGAGTGTCTTTCCCTCAAACCAAAACGAAGACTAACAAAACCCGCTTCTAGTTTTATCACGTTATTTCTAGTTCTGCAAACACTGGACGAATCTATTTTCTTCCACATTCTCGCTTCAACTTATCCAGAAACAAAACCCCCTCCCAAAAGCCTCTTTCCTCCAAGCCAGTTTGAATAATCAGTCAAAGTCGCTCTATCCTGAGAAGACGTTTCTCTACATTTACTCCAGTTTTTCGTATTCCTCTTAACTTTATTACACGTCGCAGTCTCCGTCCTCGTCCAGACACACTGGCTCGCTGTATCAATCCATCTAGCTCCACCCTGACCTCCGGCTCCTCACCATCTCACTCACCAACCTACCTAATGCCTCTTGCTTCTGTATTCTTAAGACGTGTCTGACCTGTGGACTCACAGGGCCTGTGTTAGTGACACAGAAAGATCTGTAACATAGATATCAATAACATGACATCTTTATCACATGTTTACGTAATGAATTAAAGAAGCGAGATACTTTGTTTTATTATTTAGAAAAAAGAAATGAATAGAAGAATAGCAAGAAAAAATCAAACAGGATGACGTTAACTTGAGGCATCTAAGGATGTCCTTGAGGACGTCTGCCCCTCACTCAGCACATCCCTAGGGATACCCCTGAGGATGTCTCCTTCACCACATCTCCGAGGAATATGCCTCTCAGACATCCTGGGAAACAGACGAACGCTGGGTATATTTCGTTTCCGCAGCGAGATTGAACTATTAAATTATTCATGCCTTTCCTAGGGAAAAATACACACATGTGTGTGTGTGTGTGTGTGTGTGTGTGTGTGTGTGTGTGTGTGTGTGTGCACCAAGAGCAGCAGCGGCATGTGAGGTACTGTGGCCATTATTAAAGCACACGTGCAACAGTTAAAACTCGCGACAACAATAACTGTAGCTATGAAGCGGTGGAACAGCCATCCGAATTAACAGTTAAAACATCACATAAACTCAAGTGTTAACTGGTGTGGCGGTCCAGAGACTGGGGATATAGCGACAACACAGACCAACATTACGAGTAAGATTTTCATATTGAAATAATAAATGATCTCGACAACTTCTTTAGTAATAGGTAGTATTCTTTCTTTATTGATAGACAGGTCTGTCATTAAGACAATAAAAATCAGTAAAGGTGAGTTAAGTGGTCACATCTGCTGAGTGGTATTTACAGAAAGCAAGACAAGAACAGTTTGACTAGATGCAGCCAGGGTCGCGTCATCACCAACAGCTGACATGCAGCAGCACAACTGACGCCAGCACCAGCAGCTGGCGGGCAGCGTCACCATGAACAGCAAGAGGTCCAGCAGCCACAGCAGTAGTGTTCACAGGACCAGCGTCAAATGTAGCGACAGGAACTAAAGTACGAAAACCACCCTCAGCACAGCAACATCCATGGCAGAAACAGCAGTGGCGACTGCTGGAACAGCAACAGCAGGAAAACAGGTCGACAGATAGCATAAAAAGGAACAGCAGCAGTGATATCAACGGCAGCAGGCTGTGTGCATGTATCCCTGGTCACAAGGCCTGGGCTCGTGTAACACTCGTTGCTGCTTCTATAATTTCCATGTGGAGACAGGCTACACGAGGATTGACCGTAGTGAAGCCTGCCTCCTTCCTCCCTCCATCACCAGAGTTGGGGAACTCTCTTCCTTCTCACATTTTTCTTTCCTTTACCCCCCAGCCACTGGTACTTCCGGGAAGTGGGGCCCCGCCGTCAAACCTCCACTCCCGCTAAAACTGTTTACGCTGAACTGTTGAGGTTGTGCGTCCAGGACCAGACTGATGGCAGACCCCGGCGAGGAGGCTGGAAAAAGAGTCCCACCGGAGGAGATAAAAGTTTGTGGCCAGCTTCTGTAGGTGGCAACGATTTAGGCCACAGTGGCAAATAGGTTCTCCGGCAGAAGGACCTCGAAGGATATCCTCGCTGGAGTTCCTCTCAAGATTCCTCGCCTGTCTTACTTTGAAAGACTGTTTGTCGGTGGCAAATGTTTGTTTCCAAAGGCTTTCACATCACGGAGGTGGGCCTTATCATCCGAACGATGCGTCCTACGGTCATTCCCTTCTCATAAGCTCTCTATTCATGAAACGTCAACGATGAGTTACTTGATTGTATCCTCAACTGCTGCCGAAGAATGCGTCCTCAACCCGTTTTCTTTGATGAGTATGAAAGTGATGTCAATCTCTGTGTTCTCCGAAACTTGTCTATTAAGTCACCAGTAACCATCCATTGACGAGATGGTGTTTATCATACTGTCCTCATTTCTGTTTTCTGTCACTGAAACAGAATCGTGTCTTCTTTTCAGTTCTGTGTATCCAGCATCAAATAATATCTCGGTATATATGTAAATTAATTAAAAACTAGATATCTATCCACACTCAGATATTTAGATACTGAGACTGAATATATGATTTACATAAAAGAATGTGATATAGGATACCTTACGAGGAGAACGCAGTCCCACGGTATAAATTCTTTGGGAACAATAGACTTTCTAATCTTAAATACAATAGACCAATTACCCTGTGGTAAGGCAGACCTTACGACCATTATATCCAGAGGTTGGAATGTCATGTGAGAGTATTCCGTAGCTTCACTGGAACTATGAGGTAGAGTCGAATTCGCCATACAGAAGTTATTGGAGGTGAATCCCACTGTGGTGCCAAAAGGATCCTTATGTGGTAAATCCAACCTTGCTATGAGGAAAACAAGATTTTCCTTATTTTGCTGATGTGGTTCGAGACCTTAACCTTCTTGTTGATTATCCACAGCTGGTAAGAGCACCCTATATCTTTCCTCCTCTGTACAGGGTCACCAATCAAGCAGAAGCAATGGTGAGTATTTTCACTGGTCCGTCCAGGCGCCACCACTCGTCGAGATCAAAACAAAAGTAAACACGAACTTCACCCAAATCCAATCTTCTAAAGAGTTTGTTGTTTGATCTTCAGTTTCTGGCGAAGAAATGTTGTAGAGGGTGTGTGTGTGTGTGTGTGTGTGTGTGTGTGTGTGTGTGTGTGTGTGTGTGTGTGTGTGTCACAGACGTGATGGGAGGCTCTGGATTGAGCCGGAAGTTATCAGAGAGAGAGAGAGAGAGAGAGAGAGAGAGAGAGAGAGAGAGAGAGAGAGAGAGAGAGAGAGAGAGAGAGAGAGAGCTCGATGTTTGCCCTTGTCGACCCATAAAAACCCTAGTGATACAAACCCTCGGGAAGTGACTCTCAGTAAGCCAAGTCACCCACGACATCCCAGGAGACCCCTGCTAGCTCCTGGGGTCCTTGTGACCTGGAGCGTCTTTCCTGATCTGAGAAATCCCTGGCGATGGGATTAATTGGGACGAGTAACCTCTGTAATCATGATGAAATCTGGTGACCTCGAGTATTTCTTATAACCTGAGTGACCTCCTTTCTGGCCTTCTATGGGCGTTTATTTTCTACCGCTTTTTTTTTTTTCTATTCTTTGTGCTTCTGTAACTGGTCATCATACCTGAGTGGCATATCACAGTATGGCTCGTATGTCGCAAAGTAAACGTCATGCTGTACGTTGCTTCATCCATGATCCTGACCGCACTGTTTATATTCGCTGGCAGCAGACACTGGTCTCCTTAACTGATCTCCCAAAGCGGGACTCAAGCGGCAGATTAGGGTCGATGCCAACTCCCAAGTCCCTCTCACATACACACAGATCCCTGCATCTTACCTCCTGCTAGATGACACTCATGTCTTTCCACACACACACATATATATATATATTCGCGATGAATTTCATCAACTTTTATCACAGGAACTTGGGAAGAAGTCAGTTGATACAATCCTCTACGCTTTTCACTTCTTTAATGATCTTCGCATCATCTGCAAACATAATCAGGTAGGTTTTCATACCTTCTGGAAAGTGTTTGTGTGTGTGTGTGTGTGTGTGTTTGTGTGTGTGTGTGTGTGTGTGTGTGTGTGTGTGTGAGTGTGTGTATTTACTCACTTTTCCTTAATAATGCTATCAGTCTGTAACTGTCATTCCCTAAAGAACAACACTGGCGGATTCCGTCAACATACGGGTCTTGTGGTCACTTTCAGTCTTAACGAAGGTTAAGACATCATCTCTCATACCGACGTAAGAGATAACAGCAAATGATCTACGTAACTTAAAAGCAATGGATGAAAAAAATAAATATTCCTCATACTGTTGCAGACATCAAGCCTCATCAATATTCACAGCGGGGAGACCCCGAGCTTCTATACTGAAGGGGCTACTTGGGGGCTTGAAGAGGAGGAGGCCATCAGGGTAAGTAGTCCTTCAGTCAGCTCAAAATCTATATAAAAATCTTAAAAAGACGACGAAAAGAAACTTGACTACGACTATAATGTCTATATTCAATCTATAGATTATCATTTTCGCTGGTATAGTCTATCATTCGATTGCAAGTTATTGCATGACGTCCAGTTCATTAGAGAAATCTTCACCATGGGTTCGTCACACTTGTCTTCAAAATGTCAATTTCTTTTCTTCACTCTGTGAGCTGTGGGTGGCTAGAAGGAATGTTACAGTTGAAAGTTTCGTTTGCTATACAGGCAAAGATAATTTTGCTTTCAAATCATTAAATTTATCTAATGACACAAACAGACGGATAATTCTCGTGAAAATTCCCGTGGATTGTTTGGAAGTACCCTATAACATTATATTTCATCCTTAAAGCAATACTTCCATAACGTAACAAGCATACACATTCCTCATAACGTTAACCAAACCAATAAGACTGCACTCGTTTACCCATTTACAAATATAATATCATTAATTTTTTTTCGTGTCGTTACGGTATAAAACGAGGTGATAAAGCCAAGGACACTGCCACACCTACGTTAACATATCACTAACGCAAACAGAAGAAAAATATATAAAGGAATTTACAACACTAAATGTGATGAGGTTAATAAGTCTACGGTGTCACACATCTGCACTTCACTACCTTCACGCGAAAGTCTACGGTCCCACCAAGCTCGTTTTCATTACAACAGTTGAGAGTCCAACATACCTAACAATCCACATATCACAAAACACAACCACAAGACGACTTATTACGAATCTATCACTATCGACAACACAAGAAGCATAACAAACTAGTCATGAGCTCAGCAACCCATATTTTAGGGACGTTAAACACCCGACGAACTAGTGTATCTTTAACGTATCATTTTGCACTAAATATCACATAGTGGGAACGTGAGTGAACACTCACTCCACGCAGAGTGAGGAAGAATACTCTAAGCGTGCACGGCAGGGAACGTGCAAACATGGTCTCCGAAAAAAATCTCTCTTTGTCCAGGTTGCAGGTCCCTCTTCCTCCTCCTGCTGCAAGGCTTTTATTAAGGTCTCCCCTCATCCAGGCGACTCATTAGCCCAGATATTCGGGGTTTTTTAGGGTCGTCGCCTCCCCTCATTGCGGTCTTATGCTTCATCACGTCTCCCCTCGCCTTGGGCGATTAACTCCCTTTTCAGCCTCTAGCCCACTCCACGTCTCATCCTTCATCCTTTATCCCTTTCATCCCTCACCTCATCTGCATAAAGTCTTTATAAAAAGCTGGTTTTTTTGCTACTGTCTCGCAATATGTTCCGAACCGCTGACGGAACATGGTCGCCACTAATGTAAACAGACTTATGCTCGGGGTTCTTCATCAGCAATGCTCGTCCCTCCCTCCTGGCCGAAGACTTGCATCCCCTGCTGTGTATGCACCCTGGCCCCCTAGTGTCGGGGTCACAAATGGCATCCCTCTCTGACTCAGAAACACGTGAGTCAGATGCTTCAGTCGCTTTCGAGACGATCAACGAAGCAAATCTATTTCAAAACCGTCTACAAAACCAGGAGTCGTGTAAAGAGGAGAAAAAAAAGATTTTGGTAATTAGCGTTGTACGAAGGTTGTTGTTTAGGAGTTGAGGTTTATTTTACCCATCTGTCACATGATCGTGTTTACAAGGAGGGCCGCTCTGTCTTCAACCATCTTCGTTTCTTCACACCTCGCAAAACTCCCTCAAGCTTACATCCGCCCTCAGCCTAGGAGCTACCTCCCTCTCTCCCTCCATCTCACTAATGACCTTCCATCTCCTCATATGCACATTTCTAAGCCATCTATATCCCATATATATATATACTTTCTATATGACTTACATCATAGTAAAACCCTACCATGTCCTCAAACCATCATATCTGTCTTAAACGTTATTCTAACCTCTCCTATTCACGCTGTGTGCACTAAGTGTCTGTAAAGAAGATTTTTAATCAAACTACACGAGAACAGTTCATCACTCCTTCCATGTTTGTATGACCCATACAAACGTCTGAAGCTGGCTATTGTTTACCTCACATTGGCTTTCAAAATAAAGGGAAAAACAACACAGTGCAGTAAACAGAACTGTCGCAATATAGAACAGGAGGAATATAAGGACTATAGAAAGAAAGACAACAACACAAAAAATAGCTGAAAATAAAACAGAATGAGCAACAGAGAGCGCTGGGAGACTGCATGGAGTGAATCAGATCCCTTGAAGAAAGACATTCGCATGCAAATGAGGTGTTAAGGGAAGTTCAGATAACCTGGAAGGAGTGAGG
Organism: Panulirus ornatus; assembly: GCF_036320965.1. Taxonomy (NCBI): domain Eukaryota; kingdom Metazoa; phylum Arthropoda; class Malacostraca; order Decapoda; family Palinuridae; genus Panulirus; species Panulirus ornatus. The sequence continues at coordinate 5,151,194 of NC_092236.1, read as the reverse complement.
ACCAGCCAGCGGAGAAGACATACTCTCACTGTCCCGGGCTAAGACATATCACTGGGCGGGCAGGAAGAAGATGATGGCCTTACCATCATAACTTACGACACCAAGGGCAGAGAAAGAGATAGATAGATAGATAGATAGATAGATAGACAGATAGAGATAGAGATAGATAGATAGATAGAGATAGAGATAGATAGATAGATAGATTGATAGGTGGATAGATAGATAGATAGATAGATGAGAGAGAGAGAGAGAGAGAGAGAGAGAGAGAGAGAGAGAGAGAGAGAGAGAGAGAGAGAGAGAGAGAGAGAGAGAGTGTGTGTACCTACCTACCTATGAGTACCTATGGCGAGATTTTGCCATTAGACAGGACATCGCGTAGAGTCAACGACAGGGAAATGCGGAGTCGAGAATAAATGGTCGTGTGAGGGACGTGCTGTCGAGTGTGACGTGCGTGACATGGGAGATCGTGGAGTTGATAACCGCATACCAGCGACCCAAGTGTGGGCCAGGCGGAAAGAAATGTCAGCAACGTGGGCCACAGAAGTGAAAACTGAGAGCCACTGAAGTGCTCTCTCTCTCTCTCTCTCTCTCTCTCTCTCTCTCTCTCTCTCTCTCTCTCTTTATACATATATCTTTTTTCTGTGCTATGTATTCCCTATTCATAGCAATAGGTCTCTAAAGTGTTACCTAAACACACAAAGGTCAACGTGGGCCTCAACCTTGCAACACAAGGTGCAACACACGGCGGTGTTGCTATGGAATTTTTCACATCACACGAACAAAACCACGAAAACAAAAGTGAGAACGAAGTGAGATTTTTTTTTTTTTTTTACAAAGTACGTGATTTCCGGCACAATATAAGTGATTGGGCTCTGGCATTAGCATATCATTTGCATACATATCTGAATATGATTACAAAAGTACATATCTACATGGCTTTTTATTCATGCCTAGTATATACAAACGCAAACGCATGCGTCTAGACACATATGCACGCAGATATAAAAACAAACAGACAGACTGACAGACAGACAGACAGACAGACAGACAGACAGACACACACACACACACACAGGAAGCACTGGTGGAGTCACTGAATATTTACCAGGGGCAAACTTTCCGTTGTCTCCAAGGGAAAACTTACCCTCACTAAGCGGGCTCGTCTCCGGGAATTAGGATATCAAGCCGAGCCATCATTAAAGTTAGCACGTAATGAAATAAGGTGCGTGACGTATTGCCGGTGGGGTGGTCCGGGCATGGGGGTGGGAGGTTCCACCTGGGATGGTCTGTGGTGGAGGAGCGTGTGGCAAAGACCTCTCTGTGTCACACAGGTCCTCTCCCTCAACCTCTCCCCACCTTTCTCCACCACCTCAGCTCACATATATATGTCTGTGCACGCATGGAGACAGCCACATGGAGACAGACATATTCTCTCGTGCTTTCTGGGAAAAATGATTAACGAAGGATAGTACGTCATAACTACAACCAAGAACTACAACCAACTATCATCAACATCATCCCCCATCACCAACAACACCAACATCACCAACAATAAGAACACATCAAACACTACCTTCTTCAACACCTCTATCACTACCATCACTGTTTCTGCTATCATCACCACCACTCTCACCCCACATCCCCATCATTATCTCCACCAATATCATGAGCATCTTCACCACCATCACCATCATTATCTCCACCATCACCGCTTGGTATCTCCACCACCACCACCAACGCCACCCTTATGACTCAGTTCAAAGGACTAGGCTATCATGCTTCAAGGGTCGTGCCGGCGAGAGAGCCATCACGGACCCCAGCATCACGTGGAGACCTCTCTCTCTCTCTCTCTCTCTCTCTCTCTCTCTCTCTCTCTCTCTCTCACTTGCTACGCGGCATGCACTACACACTTCCCCTGCCTTATAGGAAAACCTCTGAGCATGTTTCTCGTAGGTAGGTAGGTAGTCTCTCTCTCTCTCTCTCTCTCTCTCTCTCTCTCTCTCTCTCTCTCTCTCTCTCTCTCTCTCTCTCCCTGACCGACGTGTCTAAGACAAGTCAGACACGCACATCCGTCATGTTGATGTTCTCATCTTCTCCCGCCTCATTAAGGAAGGCCGACCGGATTTACAGCCAAACCGGAGAAAAAAAAAGAGAGGGAGAAAGAAAACCTGTTGGGGGTTTCGCTCCTGAAGAGGCGAGCATCATCAATAACGTATTGTTAAGGCGCGGGAGAATGCCTTCCCTCCACCATACATCACACCAGGGGGCATGGGCTCCCCCACCCATCTACTCCCTCCCTCCCTCCCTTCCTTCCCTCCTCCTTCCCTCTCTCTATCTACCCCTGGTAGTAGAGAGAGAGAGAGAGAGAGAGAGAGAGAGAGAGAGAGAGAGAGAGAGAGAGAGAGAGAGAGAGAGAGAGAGAGAGAGAGAGAGAGACCAGCACTACATCACAGTTATGAGGCGCGCTGCTCCAGGGTGTATTCTACACCTCCAACGCCCTAAAGTTTCCGGAGCCATGTATCATACACCCAGTCATACACCTGTGTACTGGGGCAGGCGTAATGGTTGGGCCTGGGTAATGAGATTCATGGCCGGTGGGGCCCAGCCTCGTTTGTTAAGTTTCGCCAGGAAGGGAGTCGAACCCGGGTGCTGGAGAACTCCCATTTGGGGGGGAGGAGGAGGAGGAGGAGGAGGAGGAGCAAAGACACTGCCTGTGTGTGCATACATACTTGAGAAGTTCACTTTACATATACATTGTTTGTATGGATTTACATATTTTACCTTCACGTATGTTTGGATATGCAAAGTGTATTCATGTATGTATAGATGTGTGTTATATATTCTTATTATACATTCTGGCTTTTCATGTATGGAATTATATGCTCTGCATAATCTTGATCATTGATTATGTATATAATGAATATTCATGGTATACAATGATGGATATTCATTTCCACGACAATGCTATGTAACTATTCACTTTCCACACAGAGTAAGTCATAAGAGAAGATTTTGAATTCAATTCGCAACCTCTCTCTCCCTCTCCCACCCTCCCTCTCTCTCTCTCCCTCTCCCTCCCCCCCCCCCCTCTCTCTCTCTCTCTCTCAAGATGTCTGCCTTCACTGCACTCGAACTATCAGTGTTGCCCTGGCAACGCGTCTAATGCCAGCCAATCCTTACACTTCCAGTTCACCTAAAAATCTTCTCGTTTCCTGACTCACTCCACCTCCTGGCGTAGCTCTGGTCTTCCTTCCTACCACCTGACCCACCTTTTGAGACAGTGTCACCAGCCTCACCTTCGTCGTCATAACGTTACAAGAGTTAAACAAAATAGGTCTCTGGTGTCTGGCAGAAATAGACAGGGGTCTCTGTTGATTCCTTCGAAGACGGCGCCATGGAATATATAACGAAAGATTCTTCTCTACTCTGCAATAGCTTTACTCAAGCCTCGCTACGCTTAAAGTATTCTGAAATCTATTTCCGTCGTATCTATTAAGTACTGAAGCGCCCTACGTATTGGTAATTTAAGAAATTCAGCCGTAGCTTTACAAGGTAATCTTATGGGCACATTAGAATTTGTGAAGACATCGAGACTATGTGGGATAAAAGTGGATTAATCTCCCATTAACGATCTAAAATGAAATATTCTTATCAAACTCACTTAAGCAACTCGTCGATACGTATGAGTAGGCGGTTGTTATGAATGACTGGTGCACGAGTCCTGATTGGTTCGAGGAAACGAAATATTGTCACAAACATTTCCATTCCAGTTGCGATTCCTAACTTAAGGTCTTCAGCTCAAAAAATGGGCTCATAAATAAGATCATAGATGGACTCATGTCATAACTGTTACCAAAGAATAGTTACACATTTTGTACAACATTAAACACAGTCGTAAATTATGTGGTCTTCGCCTCTTATTTCAGTCATTTTTCCCGGAAAAATGATCCACACAACGAACCCCAGCGTCCTAGCCACCAGCCGGAGTGCATGATGGATCCCGAAATTAGTTACAAATGTTGGCGCATATTATTTTCCACTGTGGTTTAAAACTTTTGTTTTCTGGAGGGGAAGGTTCCTGCCCTGGGTCATGGGGGACTTGAATGCCTAACTTCTGGCCCATGTCCGCCCTTGGGAATAGCAGGCGCTCGTCTGCGTTGCCTAAATACCAGAATATATTGAGGGAGGTTTGTCCAGTCATTAGTTGAGGTCGCCACCCACTGAGAAGACATACCGCCGGCAGCTGCGCAGTGCTCCAGGGGTGTGTGTACCTGCGCAGTGCTCCTGGGGTGTACTTGCGGTGTTCCAGGGGTGTATTTGTGCAGTGCTCCAGGGGTGTGTACCTGTGCAGTGCTCCTGGGGTGTACCTGTGCAGTGCTCCTGGGGTGTACCTGTGCAGTGCTCCAGGGGTGTACTTGCGGTGTTCCAGGGGTGTACTCGTGCAGTGCTCCAGGAGTGTACCTGTGTAGTGCTCCTGGGGTGTAGCTGTGGAGGGACACAGGGGGAGACTGAAAATAACCGGTTTTGTTTCTTTCCAGTAGATACATATTCATGGCGGCCATGTGAAGGGAAGCTATAAGAGCGGCGCTTTCTCTTGTTAGGTGGGCTTCCAGTACTTCTTTTGTTGGACTTCGAGTGCTCCTTTTGGACTTCGAGTGTTCCTTTTGGACTCCGAGTATTCCTTTTGGACTTAGAGTGCTCCTTTTGTACTTCGAGTGCTCCTTTTGTTGGACTTCGAGAGTTCCTGTTGGACTTCGAATGTTCCTTTTGGACTTCAAGTGTTCCTTCTTTTGGACTTCGAGTGCTACTTTAGTACAAGTGCTCCTTACGTATTTGAAGCACTCCTTTGCTACATACTCCTACCGAAACAACATATGGACTCAAGACAACAGATGTACCCCTGTGTATATAGCTGCTTCATTAAGTGGCAGAAATTGGTTAATATAAAGAGCTATCATCATCACGCTGTGTCTAGGTGCTATTTCCACAGTATTTCCAACCTTCAATCGTTCATCTGTTACTTGAAAATAAATAGAAATAACTGGATAATCCGAACGATTCCTTACAAGTACGAAATCAACAGAAAGTATACTGCTAAACGAAGAAACTTATTGTGTTCTCAGCTGCATTGTGGACATAGCAAATAAACTTATTGTAGAACAAAGTTATAGACTGATAAAACATGTGGAACAGAGAAAAGCCCAAGTTGGTCCTTCACCAGAAGTAATTCGTCGGAGGAGATGAAGCCAAAACGACATTGAACCCACCGTCATTAAGGTCGTAATCATGGCGAGAGAGAGAGAGAGAGAGAGAGAGAGAGAGAGAGAGAGAGAGAGAGAGAGAGAGAGAGAGAGAGAGAGAGAGAGAGAGAGAGAGAGAGAGAGAGAGAGAGAGAAATTCAATTAAAAGAAAAAAAAAAAACATTTGAGAAGTCGTCCAGAGCGAACTTGTGTGAATTCAAGACTACCTCGTCAACCCTGACCGTAAACTTGTGAAAAAATGAAAATGAAAAAGAATGTACAGAAGGACATCCTATCTCCCCTTACATAATTTCTCTACCTTTGAAACATTCCCAGATATCATCATGTGAGTGACCCATATGACATTAATCGTGGGACATCGGGTCCAGGTCCTCAGGTTCTCTCATTTGTAACTCACCAGGTCCATGTCTGACACATCAACAGGTCCAGGTCTGACATTAACAGGTACAGGTCTGACATTAACAGGTCCAGGTCTGACATTAACAGGTACAGGTCTGACATTAACAGGTACAGGTCTGACACATTAACAGGTCCATGTTTGACACATCAACAGGTCCAGGTCTGGCACAACAGGTCCAGGTCTGCCACAACAGGTCCAGGTCCGACACAGCAGGTCCAGGTTCGACACAGCAGGTCCAGGTCCGACACAGCAGGTCCAGGTTCCATTACATAAGCTGATAACACCACTGCCTCACGTATCCTGCTTACACACAAGCCCCGGAGACCAAAACGCTCCATTTGTTTTCATTTTTAGGCGCTAATATGTAAATTGGGAGTAGCAAGAGGACCGAAATTGTTTCCAGGACCATGGAAGCTCGGGGACGGGGCTGGAATGCCCCTTGAACTCTCCAAAAAGGGAAGGGAAAAAATCCCAAACTTTTCCCGGAGACATATGAGCAGAGGTGCCGAGTTTTATTCTAATTTTCTACATAATCAGTGGGATCCGTTTACTTCGTCTTCTTCTTCTTCTTCTCCTCCTCCTCCTCCTCCTCCTCCTTCTTCTTCTTCTTCTTCTTCTTCTCCTTCTTCTTCTTCTTCTTCTTCTCCTTCCTCTTTTCTAAACAGCTCATATAGGTCGACCTCCTCCCGTGTAAACAGATGATGTAAGTCGACCTCCTCCCGTGCAAACAGATAACGTAAGTCGACCCCCTCCCATGTAAACAGATGACGTAAGTCGACCTCCTCCTCCCATGTAAACAACTGACCTGGGTCGACGCGTTCCCCACCCTCTCCCATTTAATCAGCGCATGACGGATGAAGGTGCGACGTGTGATATATCAAAAGCAACGGAATATAACCACAGAGACCTGCTGGTGATGTATAGTCCTGCCAAACCTGGGGGAGTACACCTGGGGGGGGGGTATACTCGTGTGGGGGAGTACATCTAGGATGGGGGATATACTCGTGAAGGGGAGTATATCGAGGGTGGGGGTATTCTCGTGTGGGGGAGTATATCTAGTGGGGTATACTCGTGTGGGGGAGTATATCTAGGGTGGAGTAGTATACCGGAGTGTGAAGTCCCTCTAGGGCGGAGGAGTGTACCTTGGTCCCCATCGTATCTTTATCTTACAATTGTAGTCTTTATTCTCAATGTCAAAAAATCTTGTGGGTTCTTATGCACGACGTTTTCCTCTCTAAGAATATATATATATATATATATATATACATATATATATATATATATATATATATATATATATATATATATATATATATATATATATATATATATATATATATATGTATGACTTGTAAAGCTTTTTGTCAACTGAAAAATTACTGACAAAAAATGTTTTTCAATATGAGTTGGATGAAACTGACTATTTTTTCTGTCTGTTTCCAGGACACGAAATTATGAAATTCTTATTAAGCAGAGATGTATCAGATTTCTTTACCAGTAGGATATTAGGGTTTCAGTGGAGGAATCTATATTATTTTTTTCTGAGGTTGGGGCTTCAGGTTTGGCTGACGAGAGAATATTTTGCAGACAAGTTCGGTAATGACTGTCTGATGTGGTTATGGTTGACTGATGTGTTCTGTGTCTTGTGATCCACGGCTGTGATAAGGGGGCTGAAGTTTTAGTAAACAAGCTATGATGAAGGCCTGGATTTGCTGTAAACAAGCTGTATGATAACGAGCTGAAGTTAAATTTAGTAAACAACCTAGTCAATGACTTGCTAACCTTCATAAAACATCTGTTAATGACACCATTAAGATCCCACGATCCTGAACTGAACATATCCATTGAACAGCGACGGATGGAGTCATCTGTTTCCCACTCACATTACAACTGTTATGGAGGAACAGTCCTCCAGTCCACCTGAAAAACAACCCTCCACCCCTTAGGACCAGCCAGCCATCTGTCCCCATGAGATCGACCCTCTCAACTCCATCGGACCAGCCCTCAGCACCATAAGACCAGCCCTTAAAACTAGCCCTATGCCACCGTAGAGCAAGCCCTTCGCTGAGTATCCTAGGATCAGTCCCTCTCCCGTCCACACGCGCCCCCTGAGCTCATCTACGACAAAGACCCGGCTAATTAGCGCTACGTGACGGCCTTAAAGCTCCCTCCCTGAACGCTAATACGGCACAATCCGGGGGAATACGGTTGTTAGGGCTTGGTGAGGCGTATGGGTCTGTGCAGTACAGAAGCAGTGGCGGCACCTGATTGGCTAAGACGTCGTCATTGCCATGGGGGTGAGTGGCTACGACAGACCTGGTAGCAGAGGGAAAGAGTACGTGGGAGAACCATGATAAGAGAAGACCTGATGGTCTATGATGGTGGTTATCTGATGGTGGACAGTAGCAGTGTCCTGGATGTCTGCTCCATCTAGATGGCAGCACCATCGTTAAGGTGAAGGCTCCTACCTCCACAACACTCGCTCACTCTGGAGGAAAAT
>NC_092236.1:5120533-5138033 GCF_036320965.1 Panulirus ornatus | reverse complement strand
ATCTTTTATCCTAGGTTACTGAGAGCACGACAATACAAAGAGTCCGTTCTCGTACTATGGAAATAATGAACTACAACTGGTAATTAACACACACACACACACACACACACACACACACACATGTAAAGACAAGACTATCTCCGTGTAAGTGGTCAACTGTCGGCCCCCTTTCTTCAACCCTGCATGTCTTCTCTGCAGCTGTGTGGTGCAGCTGGAGGCTTGATGCTCCTGTCTCCCCTCCCCTTCCTTCCTATCCCTTTGCAGCTGAGTCATTCCAGTTGCAGGTGTACACTCCAGCCGTCTCCACGTGTGCAGCATTGTGTGCAGCTGCCGAGGGCCGCGTGACGCGTGCAGCTGGTCGGCGCGTGGACCAGCGCGCCCCGCAGCACCTGTCGTGATCGCTGGGGCGCGGCTTCCACGCCCGCTCAGAAAATTGAGTTCTCAAGGCAAAGAAAGTCGCTAATGAAACTTTCTTTTTTTTTCTTTCTTTCTTTCTTTTTTTCCTCCGCCACTCTAGTGGTTCCGTCTTGTTGATAAGAGGAAAGGGGTGAGTGGGTGGGTGGGTGGGGAGATGAGAGGAGAGCCGGGATCTAAGTTTTATGGAAGGAGTTAAAGCGTTTAATTCCTGCCCTTGGTAAGTTTAAGGCTTATGGTGTTTGAGGCGAGTTTGCCCCGCTTCCGATAACGTTACGAGTTATAATTGGTTCTAATGTAAATATGGTTCTTTTCTGGTGTGTGTGTGTGTGTGTGTGTGTGTGTGTGGGTGTGGGTGTGTGTGTGTGTGTGTGTGTGTGGGTGTGGGTGTGTGTGTGTGTGTGTGTGGGTGTGGGTGTACTCACATACCACGTCCATGTCTCCGCTCGGCCAGACACAAAGGATACTCCACAGACTTCCTTTATTCACTGTGAACCTCAGTGTGAGGAGTTTCCTCAAACCGTCATCATTAAAAAGGCAAAATCAATTCCCGTCTTGTGTCTGTGGTTGGTAGCACTGGGAGAGGAGGGGGAAGGAGGTGTTGGCGGCAGGGTTGGTCAGCGTGGGAGGTCAAGCAGCTAGCAACCCCAGCACACACGGCCGGTTACATACGGTTGTGATTCCCCTTCGAACATACTGCTTTCATGAGCCTCAAAACCTCTCCGACGCTACATAAAAGCTACCACTCACACTTCTCCATCGATGGCGGTGAGAGCGAATGACATGGGAATAGTCTAAGAGAAGAATGAGGGAATACATTAGCCAGGAAATATAGAAAAGTGAGAGACTTGTGTGAGGGTTGACGTGAGCTGGGGAGTTACACGGTGGAAATTGCTTGTTAGGTGGATCAGAGGTCGTGTTGCAGGTGTCATCACGTTTCGCTGATGGCTGAGTGGATGATGGATGAATGTGGTGGAGAACAGGCTGATGGATGAGGGTGGTCAACGACTGGTTGACGGGTGAGGCTGGTGGAGAGCAGGTTGACGGGTGAAGCTGGTGGAGAGCAGGTTGACGGGTGAGGCTGGTGGAGAGCAGGTTGACGGGTGAGGCTGGTGGAGAGCAGGTTGACGGGTGAGGCTGGTGGAGAGCAGGTTGACGACTGTGAAGTGGCTGAAGTGTGAGGGCCGACCGGCATCAGGTGAGATGGTTCCAGTGAGGGTGCGACCCTGGACCTGACCTGGAGGATGATAACAAAGTGTGTGGGATGTGGTGACTACTGTACCAACGGTGTGGTATTTCACTCCGCCTAAACTTGTGGGGTCAAAAAAAAAAAAAAAAGTTCCCAGCAGAAAACACAACCATGTAAGTCACAGATACGACGGAAGTAAACTGAGGTTAACACAACCATTTAAGTCATAGATACAACGAAATTAAACTGAGGATAAGATTCTATACCAGTTGAAGCAAAGAAACACTTTCGAAAGGTTTCAAACCGATGGAAAACAGTTATGTGCGTTCATAGCATCGTGTACACACACTCAGATGTATCATATGACGAGTTTACTTTCTTTCCTGATTGTTATAAAGAAAAAAACTTGTAACGTAAAAGTGTCCTCGGGTACAGCTCCTTCCCTCGGTGTTATTTGTCAAGTTCGAGGAGTTGCTTGTTAAGTGACACCAAGTTTATTAGAGGAGTTGATAGTCGTCTTCGTCTGCTATCTGACTCAACTCTTGCTGGCAAGTTTGGTCCATAACGAGATGCAAACATGTCCCGCTGCTGAGACATCCGCCTCTTCCGTCTGTTTGTCCCTGAGATAATCGAGACAGTCACGTCCTTGTTGCTGAGCCGTCTTCCTCCGTCAGTCTGTCCCTGGGATAACCCAAGACAGTCACGTCCTGTTGCTGAGACATCCTCCTCCGTCAGCCTGTCCTTGGCTTAGCTGAGAGATTCACAACCCGACTACCGTTGCTGAGATAGCCCCTTCGGTTACCCATACCTTGGGCTTAGCTGAGACAGTTTCTAGATCACACAAGAGACGACAGAACGTGTCTTATTTGACTCAGTCGCTGAGGAAGACTCAGTCCTCGTTCCACGATCTGCAGGACACGACCTCGGGGTGTGGGAAGAGTCGGAGGGCTTTGGTAAAGAGCACCTCACTCGCCATCAGCGTCTCGTTGGATGACCACAGGTGAAAATCTAACACAGGACCGACCCTATTATGGACGAGGCATCGCTCCCAACCTGCCACTCCGCTGGTAAAGTGACCCACCTCGCGTGTCGGTTCGCCCTGACGCGCTGCTCACTGCAACCCCAACACTTAACTTGCAGCGAAACACCAGCAAAAACATAGTGTCAACAACAGAACTCCCCCCCAAAAATACCGGGTTTTTATGTAGTCCGTCGTGTTTATTTGACAAAAACTGCATCTTTCTCGCCTTTAAGTCCCCAGCTCGTGATTGTATGATATATACATTTGGTTCAAAGGACAGGAATTTATAACAGACGAATTCAACTACTTTCCGATCTGTGGTCTTGTCTGCGCTGGATGAGGCAGTGCAGGAGAGAGAGACATGGTTGAATACACATCACCTCTCCGGCACCAGAGGTCACACAGAGCGTACACTGCCACACCTCAGACGACCTCACGAGAGGAGGTCATACGTCATACAGACAGACCGACTGACACTGGGTGTCCCTCCTGCTTGTGGTAAAGGTCGAACTACAGGCTATACCAAGCCGCGAGGCCGTCCCCCTGACGATGCTATTACACAGGAATCAAGGGACAGGCATCACACCACTCCCGCCCACTCCGCTAGCTTTTACATCTCGGTGAGCCTCTTCTGCTAAACCGTCTGATTATAAAGGAATATATATATTTATATATATATATATATATATATATATATATATATATATATATATATATATATATATATATATAGAGAGAGAGAGAGAGAGAGAGAGAGAGAGAGAGAGAGAGTCATCAAATAAAACTTGATTCTCTGCTCTTTTTTTTCCCCTCACAGGAAAGTCTTTTTGATTCTGAGTGGCAGGTGGGAGTGATCCATCATCCGGGCCCTCAGGGTGGACGTACACCTGCCAGTTCAACGCGTCAACAATTTGTTCTTATTTTTCCTCTTAATTACAAAACTTGATGAATTCTCCCGACGGTCTTTTCTTTGCATAAAGCAACTTTCCCACTGTTGTTTTACTTTTGTTTCCTATGTTCTCTTTACTTTTGTTTCCTATGTTCTCTTTACTTTCTTTTCCTTACCATATTACCTGCTTTACCATCTGTCTTTCTCTTTCTTCTCTCTTGGCTGTGTCCTACCATCATGGACAGCAGAAGCAGTGATCTAAGCACACCAGTGCACAGACGTGGGCAGCAGCAGCAGCAGCGAAAGTATCATTGGAGGCAAGTGACAGTAATAACAGCAGAAGGCACGGCAACAACTACAGAGGCAAGAACAACCGAATAACAACATTAGCAGCCCACCACCAGCAGCAGCATCGTGAACAGGAGCAACAGAAACCCTAAACAGCTGGCAACGGCATTAAGGGCAGAAACAACAGGAGCGAGAGCAAGACTTACGACCAGAACCACATCAGCCTCTACAAGATCCTCTTGATTCGACGCCACACACACGCAAAAACCCTTTGCATCTGCTCGCCAAATTCTTTTAGCGTTGGCGGTTGGTTGTGATTGGCGTCCACACATCACAGAGGCGCACGCGGGGCGCCGGATCTTTGAAGTTTTAAAAGGAAATCTCACAAGGGAAGGATGCCATTTCCTACACAGGAGCTTGGGCTCTATATGTGTGTGTGTTTATATGCAAGATTCTAAAGCTACCTACATATAGAGAAACGGGCTTGGATTGCGCAGGATGCATGCGCAGGGATCCCATTTTCTCTTGTGCGTCAATGTACGCTGGCAGATCACATAAATTCTGGCAGTTCGAAACTCATTTTCTCCTCGCTGCTCGCGCGAGAGCTTCCTCTAGATCGGATGACTTTATGTACACAACCAATGAGAATGTAGTTTAACGCTTCAGTCGCTGGAAATACATCCATTACCGTCGAACGAGCGCTTAGCAATGCTAGAATTATGAGGAAAGGTGGGTATGGGAGAAACAAGGATACGAGGGAAATGAGGGCAATGGCTAGCAACAAGGATGGGGAAAAGGTGAGCATCAGTAGCGTAATTATGGGGACAAACACGATACTTCTCCCCAGAATCAAAATGCTTCCACCTAAACTCCCCATCTAAGCGGATCAGATCGCTCCCAAAGAACCTCACGTCAACATTTATACAAGACAGCTCGGGAACGAAAGTTTCTTTTGCTAGAATCTCGTTCATTTAATAAATTGCCTAAGAAGTTCAGAAGACGCCTTTCAAATATAGAAAACACTATCAGCGCGTAGAGACAATTTGTTCTAAGTGTGGGAGGCGCAGGAAGGAACTTAAACAATACATATTGGAAAACCATTCACTACTGGCTGAACGGCTTCGCGAGGCTGATGATTCCCAGTGAAAGTCAGGCTGGAAATTGAACGGCTGTTTGGGTTAGACGGGAGGAGGAGGAGGAGGAGAGGGAAGGAGGGAGGGAGGTCAGGAGAACGTCAGAGACGTGTCGTGACCTCTGCCAGGGACCACAAGCATGGGAAGACCTTTCTCGCTCCCGGTATAATTGGATTAACCTGTGAACCAGTGTAGGAATTCCTCCAGCGGATGAAAGAAATGGTATATATAACGAGGACCTTGGAAGAAGAGACATGAATGTCTAATTTGTAACATAAAGGTATTCTACAGGGACCATCCTGGTCCGCGTGCAGGCCATGACATCATGACAGTGGCCAAGACAAAATGACAAGTTCAATCTGGGTGACTGTTTCAGTCTGGGTGACTGGTTCTGTCTGGGTGACTGGTTCTGTCTGGGTGACTGGTTCAGTCCGGGTGACTGGTTCAGTCTGGGTGACTGGTTCAGCCTGGGTGACTGGTTCTGTCTGGGTGACTGGTTCTGTCTGGGTGACTGGTTCTGTCTGAATGACTGGTTCTGTCTGGGTGACTGGTTCTGAGTGACTGTTTCTGAGTGACTGGTTCTGTCTGGGTGACTGGTTCAGTCTGGGTGACTGGTTCAGTCTGGGTGACTGGTTCAGTCTGGGTGAGTACCTGCACAGGAAAAACCCACTTGGGTAAGAGGAAGCATGGCTATAGATGAAAAAAAAAAAAAAAAAGGGTCATGCGCAACAAATATCAGACTTCTGTGAGAGAGTGAGATCGGTTTTAGTGAAAATAAAAAGAGAAAGTTGGGTGTCCTGCCAGTATATATGGACTGTCAGGGAGCGTTCGACACTGCATCATCCACGAGTCTGGTAATAAAAAAAAAAATCTTCAGCCAGGAATGAGAAGGAGATTCCTTCAGTGTACAGTGGACGGGGACACAGGGCGTATGTCAGCGTAGCCTTTCTGAAATGTGTTGTGGTGACCAGTGGCGTACCGCATGGCTCAGTCTTGGAACCATTCATCTTCCTCATGTAATATACATTACTTGCTAGAAGGGCTGGACGTGGGTAAGGCAATGTTCAGTAAATCAATCACGTCGTATATCTGGCCAAAACGAGAGTATACCTCTCAAGTTGACCCAGCTTCAAAGAAGCACAAAAAAAAAAAACTAATAGAGAAAGTATAGAGGAAGGCAAGACTTTATCGTATCGGAATTAAAAGCATTGGCTAACAGTGGGAGTGTCCATAAACTCGTCTAACATGGAAAAGAGAACAGTAAACCCTAACTTGGTCACAACCTTCAGGTTTCTAAACCAGCTCAATGTCGCCGTTCATAAGGCTTCGAAGGATGCAGTAGCAGAGAAAGAACAACCAGAGGCCAGTACGAGACAATGATCATGAAACTTGTTGAGACAGTTACAAAGAAGTACTTTAACAGTATAAAATCAGCGGACGAATGGAACAGACTGTGTGATGATACTGTGAATAGTGAGAGTAAAGGATGACTTAAGAAGTTGTATGGGTGTATGATAGTATAGAGAGCTGGGCCCCACAAGTGACAAGTAAATCCCCCACCCCGAACTGAATTAATTGTAATTACAAGAGAATGATTACACACATTGGATAATATATATAAATATATATTTATACACACACACACACACACACACACACACTCGCATGAACATGACGGCAGCCACCAAAACACACACACACACACACACACACACACACACACACACACACACACACTGCCTTTATAACGTACAGCTTGCAATCTCATAGTCTTAACTACTTTCCCATTTTTCCCGCAGGCAACAGAAAACTTCACTATGGAAACCCGGCCTGTCGGGAGGGCCTGTATGCGGCCCAGACTATCATCATCAGCTTCAGTACTAATTAAAACTTGGCTCCGCTATATTTGTCTTTACCTTGGGCAATACCCGACCGTCTATTCATGGGATTTTCATCCTGGGACCCAGCGAATCGACGGCCGAGTAGAAAAAAAAAAGAAAAAAAAAAGATACATCCCTTATTTTTATATATATAAAACTGGGAGAGAGAGAGAGAGAGAGAGAGAGAGAGAGAGAGAGAGAGAGAGAGAGAGAGAGAGAGAGAGAGAGAGAGAGAGAGAGAGAGAGAAAGAGAGAGAGAGAGCGACGGGCCAGGGTGGGGGCTCCTAACTTCCATGATTGAGCGCGAGCCATGAGGTTTGTTCTGAAGCCCTGTACATATATGCCCCAGCCAGGCTCTGCTGGGGGGAGGCGGAGGCGGAGGCGGAGGCGGAGGGTGAGGGTGGTGTGGGGGAGCGGCGGAGGGTGAGGGTGGTGTGGGGGAGCGGCGGAGGGTGAGGGTGGATGGTGGTGGCGGAACTTTGCCTATAATGAAGGCAAATATCGGCGAGCCAGCCAGGCTCAGATTCTGAGGGGGATTCGACTGCGTCTCGACACTGAGCTGCTGCAGGAAGAAGTTTTAGAAGACGATACGCCTTCATGGTCGGGAATGTGTGTTGTTCTTCAAGGCGTTAAGGCGTTAATGACATCCTTCGTGGGATGACATTATATACGTATGTCGCATTTAGATGAGGAGATCAAGGGTTGGGTGAACGTATGACGTCAGACGTCAATGTCAGGCTATATGACCTGAGGATGTCATGTATGGTATACATATACAGTATATGACGTCATCAGGTAGTTCATACTTAGACTACGGTCCCGTGGGCGGAACTCCAGGCTGGTAAGGGGGTCCCTAACTTCCTCTACTCCTGACTGGAGCGCAGCCTTCCACCTCCGGGAGATCTATAAAGAAGGTTCCCCCCCCCCATCCCTGGTGTTGTATAGGCTGCTGATGAGAGAGAGAGAGAGAGAGAGAGAGAGAGAGAGAGAGAGAGAGAGAGAGAGAGAGAGTGAGAGAGAGAGAGAGAGAGAGAGAGAGAGAGAGAGCATGATGGAAGGCTTGGAGAGAGGCTCAGGAGAACATGACAGCCGGGCTACTCCTTGCATCCTTAAGTGGAGGGAGCTGTGGTGGAGGGGTGGTGGAGGGAGGTGTGGTGGAGGGGTGGTGGAGGGAGCTGTGGTGGAGGGATGTTGGAGGGAGCTGTGGTGGAGGGGTGGTGGAGGGAGCTGTGGTGGAAGGGTGGTGGAGGGAGCTGTGGTGGAGGGGTGGTGGAGGGAGCTGTGATGGAGGGATGTTGGAGGGAGCTGTGGTGGAGGGATGTTGGAGGGAGCTGTGGTGGAGGGGTGGTGGAGGGAGCTGTGGTGGAGGGGTGGTGGAGGGAGCTGTGGTGGAGGGATGTTGGAGGGAGCTGTGGTGGAGGGGTGGTGGAGGGAGCTGTGGTGGAAGGGTGGTGGAGGGAGCTGTGGTGGAGGGGTGGTGGAGGGAGCTGTGGTGGAGGGATGTTGGAGGGAGCTGTGGTGGAGGGGTGGTGGAGGGAGCTGTGGTGGAGGGATGTTGGAGGGAGCTGTGATGGAGGGATGTTGGAGGGAGCTGTGGTGGAGGGATGTTGGAGGGAGCTGTGGTGGAGGGGTGGTGGAGGGAGCTGTGGTGGAGGGGTGGTGGAGGGAGCTGTGGTGGAGGGATGTTGGAGGGAGCTGTGGTGGAGGGGTGGTGGAGGGAGCTGTGATGGAGGGATGTTGGAGGGAGCTGTGATGGAAGGGTGGTGGAGGGAGCTGTGGTGGAGGGGTGGTGGAGGGAGGTGTGGTGGAGGGGTGGTGGAGGAAGCAGTGGTGGAGTGGGAGGGGGCAGTGTTGGAGAGGGATGGGGTGCAGGGGGGGGGTATGGGGGGGCGGGGAGGGGAACCAGAAGTCAAGAAAAAAGATGAAAGAATTTAATAATATAAAGCGGAAGGCCGGGTCGGTGTGACGTTCTGTCACATTATGGAACTTTTCTCGGTTGTGTGTGTGTGTGTGTGTGTGTGTGTGTGTGTGTGTGTGTGTGTGTGTGTGTGTGTGTGTGTGTGTGCGGGTTGCTATCAATTATCTACTACGAATTCGTACGTAATAAGTGTCTCACAGTTATGACCCTGGTGGGGGCCCCTCCACCTCTTCTTCGTTACTTAAGTCTATGAATTTCAAGAGTTTCAGCACAGTAGCGACTGCCTCTTGCCTCACCCTGTTCCACGCATCACATCAGCCATGTTGCTGAGGAAATGCTTCCTCACGTTCCACCGTCCACCCCCTCACGTTCCTCCGTCCACTCCCTCATGTTCCACCGTCCACTCCCTCACGTCCCTCCGTCCACTCCCTCACGTCCCTCCGTCCACTCCCTCACGTCCCTCCGTCCACTTCCTCACGTTCCCTCCGTCCACTTCCTCACGTCCCTCCGTCCACTTCCTCACGTTCCACCGTCCACTTCCTCACGTCCCTCCGTCCACTTCCTCACGTTCCACCGTCCACTCCCTCACGTCCCTCCGTCCACTCCCTCACGTCCCTCCGTCCACTCCCTCACGTCCCTCCGTCCACTTCCTCACGTTCCCTCCGTCCACTCCCTCACGTTCCTCCGTCCACTCCCTCACGTCCCTCCGTCCACTCCCTCACGTCCCTCCGTCCACTCCCTCACGTCCCTCCGTCCACTCCCTCACGTTCCTCCGTCCACTCCCTCACGTTCCTCCGTCCACTCCCTCACGTCCCTCCGTCCACTCCCTCACGTCCCTCCGTCCACTTCCTCACGTTCCCTCCGTCCACTCCCTCACGTTCCTCCGTCCACTCCCTCACGTCCCTCCGTCCACTCCCTCACGTCCCTCCGTCCACTCCCTCACGTCCCTCCGTCCACTCCCTCACGTTCCTCCGTCCACTCCCTCACGTTCCTCCGTCCACTCCCTCACGTTCCTCCGTCCACTCCCTCATGTTCCACCGTCCACTCCTTCACGTTCCTCCGTCCACTCCCTCATGTTCCACCGTCCACCCCCTCACGTCCCTCCGTCCACTCCCTCACGTCCCTCCGTCCACTTCCTCACGTTCCTCCGTCCACTCCCTCACGTTCCTCCGTCCACTCCCTCACGTCCCTCCGTCCACTCCCTCACGTCCCTCCGTCCACTCCCTCACGTTCCTCCGTCCACTCCCTCATGTTCCACCGTCCACTCCTTCACGTTCCTCCGTCCACTCCTTCACGTTCCTCCGTCCACTCCCTCACGTTCCTCCGTCCACTCCCTCATGTTCCACCGTCCACTCCTTCACGTTCCTTCGTCCACTCCTTCACGTTCCTCCGTCCCCTTCCTCACGTTCCTCCGTCCACTTCTTCGCGTCCCTCTCTACAAATCCCTTCCCCCCCCCCCCCCCAGCTGCGCCCTGTTGTCTCTAGGTCTCTTCTGACTTTAAAGATCGGTTGTCTGTTGGTTGGTAAGAGATGCAAGAATGGCTACCATCTTCCTCGTGTGTCATCCATTCCCCTGGTGTGGCCCGGTCCAAGGGCTTCTTGAGGCGCTGTTCGAGGTGGAACCTGGTGGGAATTCTCGACCAGGCGAATGCATTTACCCCCCATAAGGTTAAACCAAGGTCGTGTTCCATACTTTATACTACTTCCCTGCACGTAAGGGTGGTTTTGATACAGGCCAATACGTGGTTTTCCGGCATCATGACCTTTTTTATGGGACGACTTTCCTGGAGATGAGTTAAGCACTGTGTTGACTTTTAGGTATCTCTCGTAAGCTGGCTCATTTTGGTTCTCTTCCCATTGCATGATAGTCGGACACCAGTGTGTTTTCACGTCCATTGCCACCTTCACTGATTTACGATTGGGTCGAATTTTCTTGGACATTTGTCTAGCCACACCTCTAATTTATCCATCTCATTGCATTTTCGAATGCTCCAAATTTCACTTATTTCCGAATGCTTCATAATTCTTTCATTTTTCAATGCTGCAGATTTCTGCCACTTTTCAGTGTTACATATTCCTTTTTTCCTTTCGATGCAAAAAAAAAACTGCATTCACCTTTTTGTTCACTTGTGTGTTTCAACTTTGAGCGCTACATATTTCTTTCACCTTCGAATGCTACAGAATCATGTTTTACTTCTCAACATTAAAACATTACCTGATGATTCTGGAATCGTCTGGAAAATATGATTCTGGAATGGGTCATACTCCTCAGGCAAATGATTTGCATAGACCAATAACTATGGCGATGTCGAAGGTAAAAGTAAGTGAAAGTTCACCTTTCTAAACAGACGCCAAAGTCAAGTTCCGAATGCAACTCAAGTTTTATCACTAAGTGTGAGTCATATTGCGGTTCTATATGTTCCTCATATTCGAGTGCATGTCTGTCGTTACTACCTCAAATCGACCCACAGAAATACTGGTTAAGTCCACAGGAAACAAGCTTTCTTAATCCCCAACACAGATAAGAGTCTTCGGGTTTTATCATCACCCTGGATTAAAAGATTACGCTAATCTTTAGAAGTGGCAAGCTTGAGACTGGAATAAGCTTGACAAGTTGTAAGACTTGGGGTGGCTCCTAGGAGGGCGACCTTGCACCATCAGATGGAGAAGTGTGAAAAGTCTGAAAGACCCAGACTCACTGACTCACTGACCTTCAAGTCTTACACCCTGCCAACGGCTCGCTGGCTTACTTGAGATAGATAGATAGATAGATAGATAGATGGATATAGATAGATAGATAGATAGATAGAGATATAGATAGAGAGAGGAAGAGAGAGAAATTTTCCCGTCCTGTCAAAAATTTTCCCCTATATTCGCACTAAATTTCCCCCTGCTTGCCATGTTAACCTCCCTGATGTTTTTTTTTGGGGGGAGGAGCAAGAAGAAGGAGGAGGAGGAGGAGGAGGAGGAGGAGGAGGAGGAGGAGGAGGAGGTGGTGAAGGAGGTGCAGGAGTATGATACTGAGCCAATATGTCCTCGTCCCAGATGCGCATCCATGAATTTGAATATCATGACCTAGAATGGGAGAAGAATGGAGGGGGGAAAAAAAACTGATATTAAAGTAAGGATGCGGGCGGGAGGAAAATACCCCAGCAGCAAAGTGGAGTAAGAGAAGGTTATTTTGAGAGATCTCTCATCCTTTCCCCCAGACGTCATTCACTTGTAAAGTATAAATACAGAATTAATGGTCTCTCGAGACTCGTTGTTATGATGTATTCCTGGGAGGTGACGCGAGACCATTCTTGGTGCCATTTTGAAGGATAAATGTTGTCAAAAAGGTTTCAAAAAAAAAAAAAGAGAAGAAAGGAAATCCTTTATCCAAAAAAAGACAGACGAAGGAAATCCTTTATCCAAACAAAGACAGACGAAGGAAATCCTTTATCGAAAAAAAAAGAGACGAAGGAAATCCTTTATCCAACCCCCCAAAAAAATATTTTGACAATAAACGGGTTGTGAATTATGTCGGATTGGCACTATGATTAAAGGCACTTGTATTGCTCATTGGTGAAGCTAGAATTTATTTTATATTAGGAATATCCAATGCTTATAATTAGATGGAAATTTGCGGTGTTGGCGGCCACTCATCGTGAGCAGTGTTTCCATAGGAAATTAATTCGTTTTGGGAATTTGCAAAAGCTGGAAATGACCAGTCTATCGTTACTGTTATTCGTGTACACAAAGAACAATCGACTGTGACGTAACACACGCGCGTGTGCGTGTGTATCTGTTCGTAGACGTGTTGCCGTTCGTGAAAGCATGGAACGCTCAAGGAGCGCCAACCATACTGCAGCGGCAGTGAGGAGAAGCACACATCGGGGCACAAGCATGGGGGCTTCACCTCACCTGCTGCAGACGAATGGAGGGGGGAGGGGGTATCTGAGAGAGAGAGAGAGAGAGAGAGAGAGAGAGAGAGAGAGAGAGAGAGAGAGAGAGAGAGAGAGAGAGAGAGAGAGAGAGAGAGAGAGGATTCATAATGTACAGCAGCAAAAGACCACACAGCTTTAAAGATCTGCCTTCATCTTATATTTACAAGCATCAGTAATAACCATACACGATTATCACCGTTGTCTTCATTCAGCAGACACTTGTTCTATTCCTCGTAATGTTGCAGGAGTCATGCATATATTCCACACCTAACACAGCTTCTAAAATACCTATATATATACGTGCAATTAGAAAACCTTCACTGGTGTCCTGCGCTTGCAACCTGTGGACGAACCTGTTGCTTTTTAAAAGCTGACCGTCTGTCTGTCCGTTGTCTACGAGTCTGTATCAATGTCGCATGTAATACACCGAGCTCATTATAATGTGGAACTGAACAAACTGTGCGAGGTGAGAGGATGCGAAATTCTAAGAATGTGTGAGCAATGGCTGGTCGGTTGGGTGAACGTCAGGATAAACAATTGCCAGGGTCATTACGGCCGTGATCGCCAACATCTTTTACAGGTGTCCACGCTGATGCTAACACCTTCCACGCTCGAACCGCACACACGCACTGCCTTTCTCAGCAATGAAAGTTCTCAGCAATGAAAGGATTAGAATTGAGGGTCAGACGCACATAGGACCTTGAGAGAGAGAGAGAGAGAGAGAGAGAGAGAGAGAGAGAGAGAGAGAGAGAGAGAGAGAGAGAGAGAGAGAGAGAGAGAGAGAGAGAGAGACTATGGCAACACACTCGACCACTGAGGCGGGCGGGGCGGGGCGGGGAGACTATAGATGAAACACTTGCGCCAATAACAGCTGTCTCGTACTGTTCATTTGCCTCAAGCTATATTACAGATTATTGCCACCTGTGGATCCCGGCGGAGCCTCGTATATCGCCTCAGTAATGGTTATCTCAAATGTGTTCGTGAGCCCATATACCCCCCGCCGACAACAACGCCCCCAGTATTCACACACTCGCTCGGGGTGACGCGATGCATCATGGTGGAGTGGGATGTGTGTATACGGCCGTTACTAAAATTAATTGCCCCAATAATTTATGGCCATTACGAGTCTGAACAGCCATTTCATTTCTCCCTCACGTTAAGATATGAGTGAAATGATTTCCTTCCTCTAACCCTAACGTTACCCCCACAAATTAGCGAGGTCCAATAACTGAAAATCCCAATTGAAAATCTTTCTTACGGTAAAAAGCTCAAGTGATGGATTTTTCTGCTCGGAGGGTCCGTCCTTTACCTTGGAATTACCCTGTAACTCATCCTTATTATCCTCGGAGATTTATGGCCAGCGCAGACTTGAGCAAGGGATTACAAATGGTCGGATTAGAGACTTAATCCCCAATTGAGATCTGCAGAAGGGCCAGGTCTAGAGCCCCTGTTTTTATTTTTAGCCGCTGCGTTTTGTGAGTGTGTGTGTGTGTGTGTGTGTGTGTGTGAGAGAGAGAGAGAGAGAGAGAGAGAGAGAGAGAGAGAGAGAGAGAGAGAGAGAGAGAGAGAGAGAGAGAGAAGGTGATTAGGTGAGGAGAGAGTTGAGGATCAGGGGTGGGGAAGGGGCAACTGGCGTAAAGAAGGCATTCTGGTAAAGGGACTGTGTGAGTGATGAAGGGTTTGTGTGGGTGGTGAAGGGACTGGACTGTGTGAGTGATGAAGGGAAACTACCCATTTTGCGAGGACTATGATTGGTGAACGGGGGCACATCTTAAAAGCGGGACTGTAATTGGTGAAGGACGTATTTTGCATGAAGGTGGGGGGGAGGGGTTGTGATTAGTGAAGGGAGGACGCATTTTGCACAAGGGGTGAAGGGAAGATGCATATTATAAAAGAGGCTGTGATTGGTGGAGGACGTATTTTGCAAGAAGGACTGTGGTTAGCGAAGGGAGGACGCAGATTGAAAAAGGGGAGGTTTGTGATTGGTGGAGGACGTGTTTTGCAAGAGGGGCTATGACTGGTGAAGGGAGGTCGCCTTTTGCATCAGGGGAGGTGATTGGATGATGAAAGCGTTTAGCAAGACAGACGACCATCAGCGGGGAAGGGAGGAGGTTCGCTGCGAAGAAGGGGAAGCCAGGTGGCTGACTGGCTGGCTGGCTGGCTGGATGATGGGGTGGAATTAGTCAGTGGAAGGCTGCACCGCTGATAATGAAGGCGAGAAAGGGAGATGATAAAGGGAAGAGGAGGGCCAGGATGAAGAATAGATGGGAAAAATGACTGATGATCCAGGTGGGGAAGGTTTATCAAGAAGATAAATCTTGCCAGGAGCACAGGAGAGAGAGAGAGAGAGAGAGAGAGAGAGAGAGAGAGAGAGAGAGAGAGAGAGAGAGAGAGAGAGAGAGAGAGAGAGAGAGAGTACGGTGAGGGAGGGAGGGAGGGATGGATGTACGTTGAGGAAGGGACACGAGGGAGGGATGGATGTACCGCGATGGAGGAATATGAGCGAGGGAGGGAAGTATGGTATAGGAAGAATACGTAAGAGGGATGGAGGTACGGTGAGGGAAGGATGATGGAGATGAAACTGTAATAAGTGAATAAACAAGATGTATTTACTCACCCGAGAGGCAGGAGGGAAGAAGAATAAAACGCTCATGAGAAATAAACAATTAGTATCAACATGGCCGGGAGCCCGCTTGGCTTGCTCGCTCATGACGTCACGCGCGAGAAGGTAAACACTCTCTCTCTCTCTCTCTCTCTCTCTCTCTCTCTCTCTCTCTCTCTCTCTCTCATGGCAAGATGTACTCGTAGGTAGGTAGAAACTCTATTTCTCTCTCGCCCTGTTTCATGGCAAAATTCGTGGCTAGTCCCTCTCTGTCCTGATAGCCAGCACTCCTTGCGAACAATATTCCTGAGGACTGATATTTCTGGAGACCAACACACCTGGCGACCAACATTCCTGGAGACTAATATTCCTGGAGACCAATACTCCCAAAGGCTATACCAAGACTGAGAGGCCTTGTTGAGATATCATAGAGACAAAGGCTACAACCTGTGTCCTCCTAGAATACATCCCAAAGCCTTTAGGCTTCTGACGAAGACTCCCTCTATACACCGGAAGATCTCAAGGCAGATTCTGAAAGGACGTCCTTGACACAGCACCTGAATTTCCCACATGCTTCAGAGCTTGGTAAGATCAAGCTTACTAAGAAACAAACGAAGATCTTGTGTCAAGACTCAAAGACACTGTCATTTCAGGTCGACTTGATAATATCGTTGGAAAACCAGATCTCTCTTTAACATTGGAGCTTCGTCCAGAGTTTAACGATTAGTTTCCTGTCTCTCCAATCGAATCCAATGCCCCTTTGCACCGTGTTAGATATCAATGATGGAGATAAAAAAGAATAGATATAGAGAGAATTACAGCCATTATTCTCAATACACGTAGCATCAACTCCGGAAGAAAGATTGCCATGCTTATTTCGAACAGGAGAACTGCAAGCTTTGTGAGTTAGGTTTTGTGTCTCACTGAGTCATACCAGCCGTTCTTAAAGTGTGATTCCCGGAAGACAAGCTCCCCGGAGATGGATCACTTTATCTGTCTTGTAATGATGATTAAAGCTGAAAGTCTCTCTCTCTCTCTCTCTCTCTCTCTCTCTCTCTCTCTCTCTCTCTCTCTCTCTCTCTCTTTCGTCAACACAGTCAAATGATAAGACAAAAGTGATCATCTCGTCATATATAATCAGAAATTTCCATCATCATATGAGGGAAATTAGATACAATTACGACTGTGTCGTCCTGAAGGATAATCCATCATTTTTTTAGGAATACTTAGACACTTAGTCTCTGAAGGAAGCCTTTCAGGAATACTTAGACACTTCACTTAGTCTCTGAAGGAAGCCATAACTTTATACTTGTTTGGGAAATGTGACACTATCAACCTGTCAAAGTTATCAACGGAAGCACTCAATGAGTCAAGGTAATTAGTCACAATCAACCATCTTATTAAGGCAATTAAGCAAAACAAATCACTATCGGGATATACAAAGACTCGATTAATTATCATTATGGTCGACAGACATAATCTATGTATTTGACAGAGATGAAAAATTCTGGCCTTTCTCCTTGTTTGCTTAATTAGTCAAAGTAATCAATAATATGATTACTTGCATCGAGGGAATGAATAAAAACATAATATCTGATCTTGACTGAGTAAACATAAACAGTATTGGGAAACAGATAAACAGGCTATACGAGGTGACTGACATGGCCTTATTTTTTGTCCTGAAATTTAGCAAAATGATATCAATCGCTGAGGGTAAATATAGGAACCCTGTATCATCTGCCACGGTGAACAAGAACACAATCTGCTAATCATCAGGGTGACTGTAAACACAATCTCTCACAAACCAGAGCGAACGTACACAGAACCTATCACCCTGCCAACATAAGCCACAGCAGAACCCATCACTTTACTCTGGTACACAGAGAGACTCCGATCACACTGCCGGAATCAACAAAAGACACAATCAGTTACCTCATCATGATCAAGCAAGCACAATCCATCATCTTTTCGTGGTAGACAGGAACAATCTATCACTCTGCCAGACACAACAAGAACACAATCCATTACCCTGTCAGGCAAATGCAGGGTTCAGTCGATTACCTGCTCTCGTCCCTGAGACAGAGGCTACTCCTAGCTTAAGCAGGAGGCCAGCCAACTGATAATACTGCTACCCTGTAGCCTTCTCATGCTCCGCCTCATTCCTCCAGTCTGTCACCAGGCTTAGCCTCATTTGCATACGCCAGAGATCAAATCATTGGACACCCAGCTGACTAATTAAA
>NC_092236.1:5103033-5115533 GCF_036320965.1 Panulirus ornatus | reverse complement strand
AGTCACGGACCATCCATTAATATCGACCTCAGGTTAATCTTATAGACCAGTGGACACACACCCGTCCTCTGAATGTTGATACTCTACCAGGAACGTAAGAAATTTATGTCTGTTGATGTCGCTCCTTTGTCTGTCGATGTTGCTGTGTCTGATGAAGCCGAGGATGTGCCTCCTCATCCTGTTCCAGTACCCGTTGCTGCTGTTGTTGCGTCTGTTGGTGTCGTTGCTGCTTCTGCTGCTCTGACTGCTACTGCTTGACATCTTGAATTGGTTCTGGTGCTGTTTCTTACAATGCTGTTTTGATTCTTTGTTGTGTTTTCTTCCTGTTGTTAATACTACTTCACTCATTTTCATTCCTGTTGTTATGGTTCCTGTTGCTTCTACTGTTATCTCTCTACCTGTTTCTTTGATCGTCTTTCTTCCAAATGTTTATGACACTGTTACCCTCCTGTTTCTCATCGTCCAGACGCCTTCAACTACCCTTGTGTTGACCCAAGTGTTCGGTAGATATATGCTTCCTAAGCCTCAGTTAGAATCTTAGATGGACTTTTGATGATAAGTAATTGATGTAAATGGACTTTTTTCATATTGAGATAGATGAAAGACTTAATGAAGGTCATTTATAGTGATGAACTTGAGAGCGTTTTTGGATAATGTCTTCCGTTCCACCTCGAATGGGAAATACTATCTCAGTAAACCTTTCCCACTGAAGAGGGACGACACCATTACAGGTTTAAAGAATGGATTCCCTCACAGAAAGACGTATAGAGAAGTGTTATCAATATATCGTCTACCTTGCAAGGCTCTTCAGGTTTTGAGAATGGTCTCCGTCTTGTGGCTATAGTCACAGCATCATGCAAACGTCTGGAGTAAGATGCTAGAAAAAAAAAAAAAATGTGAAAAAGGGGATTTGTCATCATCCTTCATTCGAGAATGATGATCATAATCCTGATCATGTCTTTCCCTATTCTCCAACTGGTTGTCATTTTCCGTTTTCATTCTTTGTTCTTAGTCGTCTCGATTTCTGTTCTTCCTTGTTCGTTCTAGGGTCTGAGAGAGAGAGAGAGAGAGAGAGAGAGAGAGAGAGAGAGAGAGAGAGAGAGAGAGAGAGAGAGAGAGAGAGAGAGAGAGAGAGAGAGAGAGAGAGAATAATATCTTGTCTTCCCGCCCGGAATATTTTTCACCGCCCGTAAGTGCTAAAAAAGCCGATCTATCGCCAATTTCCTCCTCGGGCTGGGAGAGTTGATGGATGGTTCGGCCTCTGACCCCGAGTCCTGATGGGCCCCTCTTGATCCCCAACCCGTGAGTAGGAGGAGCGCTCCCTGGCAGGGGGTGTCCTGTCTCCTACCTACGTCACCTTAAGACACCGGGGGAGCGCGGGACAGTGGGAGGAAGGAGGGGGTTAAACTCAGCGAGGCAAAAACGCTTAAAAGAAATTCCCATAAGCGCCATATGGCTTCGACAGAGTCCAGACGTTATTAGTATTTGTATTAAGGAGACACACACGCGCCTGGCTCAGGGAGGAGGTTGTGTCAAGTGAGCCAACATGGGAGGGGAAGACCTCAATGTTTTGTCTCATGCGTTCGAGGTCGTCCATGCGTGAGAGCTGTGGCAGACAGATTATATGGATTTTCGTGTATTGCTCGAAAATTCGTGAGCTGGGCTGTCTGGTTTTTCTTCATCTGCTTGTTTCCTTTTCGTCTATCTGTATCTTAGTTTGTATATCTGTCCGTTCACCTAACAACAGGAGACCTGTCATTTCAATTCTCTTCGCAAAAATCACAAACTCTCTCCTTAAGAAAAAAGAAGATAAATAAGAATATCTTTGTTACTCCAATTGCCTCCCTCCCAAAACCTTCTTTCAGAGTAATTTCTTACTTCAAAAACTTTTGTTCGCAACGAGAATTTCCTCCTTGCAGAGAGAGAGAGAGAGAGAGAGAGAGAGAGAGAGAGAGAGAGAGAGAGAGAGAGAGAGAGAGAGAGAGAGTCCCTCCCAAAAATGACATCCTTCAAGAAAACCATCTCTCCGTCCCAAACCATTTCCTCTCCGTTAAAACCGTTTTTTTTTTTTTTCTCTACGTCCAAAACCATTTCCTCCGTCAAAACCATCTTACCTCCGAAGCAAAATCTTCTTCCCTCCATCAAAACCTGTTTCCCTCCGCGTCCCTCCCTCCCTCCACTGCTTGGCAAGGCGCCGCCAGCGGCCATTACGTCGTCACTCCGTCAAAATAACTTTACCAAGTCTGGGTGGCAAGTAAGTTTGCACTTGGGGCAAGGATGGGAGAGTCCGGGGCCCGGGCTAGCCCGTCACGGCTCCCCCGTAACACAGTCACACTCAGGGCTAACTTTCCGTAACAGGTTCCACACAGGTGACAGACTCTCTCTCTCTGTCTCTCTCTCTCTCCATTCCTATATGAACACAGTAATCCCATTCTTCCTCTTCAATTTCTTCGTTTCCTTCTAGTCTTCTCGATATTCCTCTCTCCCATCCCACCTCAGTTCACCTTTTTTCTTCCTCCTCCTCCTCTTCTCCTTCTTCTTCTTCTTCCTCTTCTTCTTCTCAGTTGAATATCATCTTTCCTTACCCTCTCTCTCTCTCTCTCTCTCTCTCTCTCTCTCTCTCTCTCTCTCTCTCTCTCTCTCTCTCTCTCTCTCACGTCCCTCCAACACGAGGTATAATTCCACGATCTGCTTTAGCCCGCGGCCTCAGCTCCAATAAAAGTGATTCATATCATCCCAGCTTCCCTAAAGCAGATTTACGCAGAAAATACCCCAAGTGGTTGTCCAGCCATTGTTATAACGAAGACGAATGTGGGTCTCGTGACCCCGCCTTCCTTCATGCCATACTACGTCACACGCAGGCATGCTGCTATGGATGCGGTATTCATGCATACATACATAAATACATACATACATACATACACACAATACATACACACACACACAGAGTTATCTATATATCAAGCATAAACATATGTCACATACCTATATTTCATCATATCTACGTACACACACACACACACACACACACACACACACACACACACACACACACACACACGTAATGGTCACTATGTTTCTGTTCCAAATCCTAAGGAATGGGGATATTTAGGTTACGCCTCCCATTAGTCAATCGCTGTTGGCCAGTGTACGGGAGGTAGTTCCTCATGTTGTGAGTTACAGGGACGTGTGGACCGTGAGGGACGGAGAGAGAGAGAGAGAGAGAGAGAGAGAGAGAGAGAGAGAGAGAGAGAGAGAGAGAGAGAGAGAGAGAGAGAGAGAGAGAGAGAGAGGAGCATAAGTAGCAGAAAGATAAGAGACAGAAGAATAATGGTACGAAAGAGAGCGTCTTAGAAGAAGAGAGGGTGGTAGAGTGCGTGTGTTGTGTGGGGTGAGGTGGGGGTAGGATGGAGGTGGTGGGGAAATTGGAGGAAGTCGGGGGGGCAAGTGGAGGGAGTGTGGGAAATGGGATGCTGGACGAGGGGAGGGTGGGGACAACACAGACCAGAGGGAACACATAGCAGGGAACAGTTGAGTAGCGCTGTCAAGCGTACCACCACTTGACCCAGGCCTAATCACACACACTGACCTCCTCCAGCACCTCACACACACACACACACACACACACACACACACACACACACACACGTCTCATAAAAGGTGACGTAAAATGATTCCACTCTCCACCGTGCCCCTGGGAGAACACCTCGGGTAAAAGAGGAAAATCTTGGTTTATTACTTTCCAGATTGATGCGACCGTTTTGCTGACGCTCCGACACCATCTTCCAGGCTCGGTCATCGCCCCATACCCCCCCCCCCCCCCCTGCAGGACGGTGGGAGCAAGGTCGTGGATCGAGGGTCACACGGAAGCTGGAGTTTCGTGCGGTTCCGAGTTCCGCCTCCCACGGCTGGTCTGTCGCTGGAGGAACCTCACAGGTGCGTTGATCACACACGAGACAGTTCGTTCACTACGGGATCTTAAAGGCTCTGTCCGTTGAACAGACATGGAAGCTTTATCTGTCCTCGGAGAAACTCAGTCTGTCTATTCACCAAGAGAGTAGCTCTGTCTGTTTACAGACAGGGAAGCTCTGTCTGTTTATAGACAGGGGAGCTCTCTGTCTTCACTGCCACTACCCCATAAGATCATCAACTACCCACCCGGTCACCCATCCGTCAAGGCCATGATCATCCAACCACCAGTCATCCATCACGATAACTCCCCGTCATCCACAACGCGGGCCTCATCCTCACACTGACCCCTTCCCCCTCAGTAGCTTCCGTCTCCCTCTGTCCCGATCCAGTAAATAACCAGAGATCTGTCTCCGGCCGTCCAATCCGTGATGTGGTGGAGATAGTGGTGGTGGTGGTGGTGTGGTGGGGGAGATGATCATGGTTCGATACCCTTCACTGCTTCTCTCTCGCTTTCCTACAACCTTCCCCGCCTTCCCACACTCTCTCTCCCCCTCATCCCCACCTTCCCCGCCCGTATCGCGCCACCGAAATGGAAACATTAGACACTAACCCGCTACCGCATACCAATGGCCAGACGGGCGCCTCGCTCATGGGCCTCCTGCTGATGCGGGCGTGGGCGTGGGCGTGTGGGCGGGTGGTGACTGGCAGGGATGCTGGCGGTAGGGAGTCTACGTGACATATATATATATATATATATATATATATATATATATATATATATATATATATATATATATATATATATATATATATGCAGATGTGCACCATCTTGAGACTTTACTGCACTACTGATAAACATTGGCCCTTAGCACCACACACACACACACACACACACACACACACACACACACACACACACACACACTGTTTTGGGCCTGGGAGCGGGCGCGCGCACCATCTAAGAACACGCCTCGCCCCTCGAGGCGCCAACAGTGTGAACCAACTAACTTGAGTAATTTGCCAAGTTGGGCACCATCAAAGGGAACTTGAACGCTTCCTCACCTCCCCCGGTACACTCCTGATATGTCAAGCAAGCAAATTACCTGCTAATGAGGCTGCCCTTAAACTGTTCCTTGTCGAAGTCCATCTGAGGAATACACACACACACACACACACACACACACACACACACACACACACACACACACACAGACACGCACACAGACACAGACACACACAGACACAGACACAGCACACAGACACACACAGACACAGACACACAGACACAGACACAGACACAGACACGGACACAGACACACACACATCTTGGAATTAGTTCGAGGCTGGAGCCAGCTTTACTGGAACGCCTGGAAATATCTATCTTGTGATAGATGTCCTGTGATGGGGTTGTGAGGGGATGTGGGAGGTTGTGAGTCCAGGGTGGGTGGTGCTCACCAGTGATGCTCTGGTCACCAGCATGCCAGCCATCCTCACTATGGTGAGGTGTGGTATCCGTTTCCCCTGGTCCCTCACCAGCCTGGCACCAGCCACTATCGTCAGTCACTTATTTCTCTTTGTCACTCACGCTTGGCCTCGTGTAAGTCAGTGGGGGTCAGTCAGTTCAGTACCACACTCACGCTTGGCTTCGCGTAAGTCAGTGGGGGTCAGTCACTTAAGTACCACAGTGGTCAGGTCAGGCCCCTCGTCCCCTGACCCCGAGTTCATGATGGTGCCTCTCATACGTATACTCTATCTGTTGTATCATAATGTCCACGTCATCAATTCAGCATTGCTGACAAGAGAAAGGTGATATATCCAACATTAATTGATAGAGAAATCATTAGAATTAGATCATACGAACATCCTAACATTCCCTGATTATCCTCTCGTTCCAATTTAGAATTTCAGTCTGGACGTAGTATTTGAGGAGTATTTCAGACACGATCAAATTACTTTCTTTTCATTCTTGTCAGCTTCGATCATCATGCAGCGAAACCCTCCACTAAAGCTGTCAAAATCTATCAGTTGCTACGTCATTAGAGAGCTTATGATTACTACATCATTGTTGTTAGTGATTTGACATTTTGGTTCAAATTTCGAGTGTGAGACTGTAAGCAAACAGGAGCTCAAATGATCTAGGTTTCTAGATCAAGAGATCCAGAGGAGGGAATCGGGCAATGTTTGCTCCTGTCAGACAACGGAGGGTTAGTGAGGAGGTCTCTTGGATGCTGAGGCAGAGGGGGAGGACCAGCAGGAAGCAGGTTGTGCTGTTGCTTTGCTTCTAAGAGTGTGAGGGAGGACGCTCTTGCGCTCCAGGACCCTACCGTTTCCTGGGATCATCCAGCCAGACAGATATAGGCAGGTAGGGAACTCGACAGCACCTCCGACCATTGTTCCCAAGTGATCTCCCAACGGGAGTATCCCAGGTTGGAGATGTGGCTGTTGGAGGAGAACATCTGAGCCATAGCGTTCTTTCTGGTTGTGTGACGTCGCCGATAAGGGCCTCTGACATCACCACTAAGGCCTTCTGGCATCACTGAGATTGGCCGGAGTTTATACATCAGGCATCGAAAAACACGCTTCCAGAAAATCAATCCCATACACAACAGACACCTTACACCTGTACACACTACAGTCTTCTCTTCCATCCCAAACCATCCCTTCCCCTGTCCCACCTCCTTCTCCTCCTCCTCCTGTCCTCTAACGCACCTTACTAAAACAAAATTCTCTCTTTTCCTCCACTTTATATTCATAATAAAACTTAGCTATGCTAAAAAGTTTATGTCTCTTATAACGCTTAGTTCTCAGCATTTCAAGACACCCAAGTGTCCCGCACGCACACACACACACACACACACACACACACACACACACACACACACACACACACACACACAGCTGTTACTAACTGGCTTCGAAATATCTTCTTGGCACATTATCTTCGATGTTTATAATAACTGATAACTAATTCAACAAAAAATCACCTTCTACACAGATCTTGATATCAAGTTCATTCGATTACCTTTATGCCAGA
Organism: Panulirus ornatus; assembly: GCF_036320965.1. Lineage (NCBI taxonomy): Eukaryota > Metazoa > Arthropoda > Malacostraca > Decapoda > Palinuridae > Panulirus > Panulirus ornatus. Next base: position 5,108,587 of record NC_092236.1, on the reverse strand, counting down.
AAATTTCCTCCCGTTTAACAGGGGTTTTCCTGCCGTTAACAGGGAGCTCCTCGTTACATCAACAGTTTCTCACCAGCAGCTGTTGACCCGCCATTAAACTTCTCAAACTCGTTCCAAAATCTTTGCGACTTTATGCCAGATGAAACTCCCTCCCCAAAGTATTAAGTTTCTGCCAATCTAATGTAACTTTTCCGCCGGGAGAATTAAATAAATCTTTAGTAGAGTTCATTGGAAAATCTTAACGTGTCTTCTTATAAATACTGTCACTACTTGGACTTCATGTAACGTGTATCTGATTTGGAAATAACTATTTGAACACGACGCTTCGATCCCCGAGTATCATGGCCCGGCCTTTAACAGAGTCATGTCAAATGCCTGTTCATCATACCAAAAAGATCGTACCTTCATGCTCAGTAGTCGTACCGTCGTGCTCAAGGGTCGTACCATCGTGCTCAAGGGTCGTACCGTCATGTTTAAGGGTCGTATCGTCATGTTCAAGGGTCGTACCGTCAGGCTCAAGCGGTTCAAATGCGTATAGGATATCTGGGTTCAGAGTATTAAGGTGTTCGAAGCTGTTGGGCTCACTGTTTCATTTGATCCTGAACACCTAATTCAAACTGATGACTGGGACTGGATAGGTCAGACTGGGTTCAAGTAGATCAGATTAAACGTTTTGATTCTGTTTTCCTGCGTCAGAATCGTATTCAATCGAGGGTCGAACGTACGGGTATGTCTCGAGTGATGCTCTGGGTGGTACAGTGTCATCGATGAGTGTGTGTGTGTGTGTGTGTGTGTGTGTGTCTTACGGGAGGAGCGAGTGTCTAAGTGCCTACCTCACCGCTACGTAAACATACATATGCAAATATACGCACATCTACACATACATTCACATACACAAACACATATATGAACACACCCACTAAAGACACAGACACACAGCGACACCCAAACACCCACACACACACCCACCCACCCACACACACACACACACACACACACACACACGCACGCACGCACGCGTGCACACACACACCCACCCACACACACACACACACACACACACCCACCCACCCACACACACACACACACACACACACACACACACACACACACACACACACACACACCTACACACACACACACACACACACACACACACACACACACACCCACACACACACACACACACACACACCCACCCACCCACACACACACACACACACACACACCCACACACACACACACACAGAGAGAACTACCTCCCACAAATCATTTCCACTGCTTCATCCTGTCAGAAACACTGCACATTAGAGTTCAGCAGGGAATGGGCTGGCCGGCTCCTGTTAAACCCAGAGCCACTAAAACTTTATGTCCCAGTCAGTTGTTTTTTTTTTCTTTCTCTTTTTCTACATAGTTTGTGTTGTCGTCATCTTTGGTGGGGGTGGAGAGGGAGTGGACGCAAGTTACCACCTTTCTGACCTTGTGTCGTGGTGAGGTGGGGTGGGATAGAACAGGCGACGAGCAGAAGGATTGGGGGGGGAGAGGAGATGATGGGCCCCATTGGGTCACGAATCAGTTATGAGGTCAAGGGTTGACTGACTGACTGACCCCAAGCTCCCCCGGGGGCCATCTGCCCCTCCCTTCCTCACCTGACCTGAGATCATCTCCCACCTCGGTGCTCGCTCTCCCCTCTCCTCTGTCCAGCTTGGCTCGTTTTACACCCGAGAAACTTAGGTCACGGAAGACTAATTAATATGCATTGCGAGATAGCCCTGACGTACTCTAGGCTAGTCCCCCCACAGCTAATTACCACACGCATGGGTGAGGGGGTTTTGTCTCGCATGAGACACAGCTACAGACCCCGGCCTGGGGGATAATTAGAGCAATTAGCAAGTTGTATTCTAACACACAATTGTTTTTGTTTACATGACTCAAAATGGCTGCTGTAATTAATGCCAAGTCTATACTTTGTAGAGTGGAAATAAAACAGATAATCAACAATGATGTTCGAGGCAATTTTTTTTTTTCAACCCATCTGTAATGCGCTTCGTCGCTGGGCATTGATCAGCCAAGTGGACAAGAGATTTGTTTTTTAATTTTTCTATTTATTAGAGCAACAGCAGCTTGGCTGGGGTTCTGTGCCCAACACACACACACACACACACACACACACACACACACACACACACACACACACACACACACCTCAAAATATAGGAGGCAATATATCCGGGTTGGAGACCAGGAAGCTTGCCTCTGAAAAATTGAGAGGGGGACACGAATGCAATTAGTTTTTGTGGAATATTGAGGGAGGGACGCCCCCGTCAAGCAGATGCTGGGGCAGTGATGTTACGGGTGGGAGGTAGTGGCGTTACTGGTGGGGGTAGTGGCGTTACTGGTGGGGGTAGTGGAGTGATGTTACTGGTGGGGGTAGTGGTGTTACTGGTGGGGGGATAGTGGCGGCGTTACTGGAATGAGGGTTGGTGTTACTAGGATGCGGGTGGTGGTGTTACAGTGTCAGGCTTTGTGGCGTTACTGGAATGGGGTATGTAGTGACATTATCGGGATGGGGATGGTAGACAGGGCGTGTGACTGGGGTGGGGGATACTGGTTATGACGTGGGGGTGGGTGAAGGTTGGGATGGGTGGGGGTTGGTTGTCGTGCTAGTGGATCTCTACTCGTAAGGCCCCATACAGACAAGGGGGACGTCCTTCTCTGGGTGCCTGGCACGTCTTGGGCCTCTACCGGGTATCAGTTTCTCTGTGACCAGCACCAGCAGCAGCAGCTCCTCCTCCTCCTCCTCCGTACACACACCAGACTATCTCCACCGTTGCCACCTACAAACGTCGCGTTGCGTGTCTGCAGCGGGAATAACACAGGTCTTGTTTCAGTGGTGGAGTGTGGCACAACTCACGGGCCACGGGGAGGAGGAGGAGGTCGAGGGTGTGTGTGTGTGTGTGTGTGTGTGTGTGTGTGTGTGTGTGTGTGTGTGTGTGTGTGTGTGTGTGTGTGTGGCTACATGTACATATGCTATACCCGTATCACATTGGGAGTAGGTTAGTGTTAATGGATTGAAGAATAGACAGAAAGTCATTTACAAGCTCTTATGTCATTCTGCATATGCGAAAGCAGCGTAAAACTGAGAAGTCTGACGCAGATTCTGCTTGTGGTCTCCAAGAGTGTGTGTGTGTGTGTGGAGAGAAGTCACTGAAATAGAAAATCCGACAGTAGTTCTTTTCGACGCTTTTTAATTTTACACATAAAATCCTATTGTCTGTGTTGAGGCCTGTCAGAAGGGGTAGTTAATTTGCCTGTCAGGTGAGGTTCTTACGCTGGGAGGGGGTTGTTTTACTGGGGAGGGGGTGGTGTTACTGGGGTGAGAGTGGTGTAACTTAGGGAAGGGGTGGTGTTCATGGGTTAGAGTGGTGTTACACTGGCAAGGGTGGTGTTACTGGTGCAGGGGTGGTGTTACTGTTGCTGCTCCTGCCGTTGCAGAGGAGCAACATACAACACGGCGATGGTAACGTTAATCTTGCGTTAGTGTGGCGGTGACGATGACGACACAGCGTTGCCAAGTGGTGCCCTGGTGGTGGTGTATGGTGACCAACGTTAAGTGATGAGTTTGTGGCGATGAAGGGAAGGACTTTGTATGGGTGATTATGGTAATAATGAGAGAGAGAGAGAGAGAGAGAGAGAGAGAGAGAGAGAGAGAGAGAGAGAGAGAGAGAGAGAGAGAGAGAGAGAGAGAGAGAGAGAGAGAGAGAGAATCTACAAGAACATCCTCGCAAAATCATCACCACATTTCCTTCCACGCGCTCACCCTCTTTTTAACACTCCCAAGCACTCTCCCTCTTGCCACCCATCCCCACACAGCCCCTTCCTCCCACCCCAACACTCTCACACAAGCTGGGGTGGTTCCTCTCCCCTCCCTCCAGCACGAGGGAGGGGCGTACCACGGTTCACCGAGCCTCGTCCCCAACATTATTACATTCCTGTAGGCGCGATGGTCGGTGGAACCCGGAGCTGAGGACTGTCATACAGTCAAGGAAGGTACGGGGCACATTAAGGGGGGAAGTCTGGGGGGATGTGGGGCGCCCTACGGGAGCCTGGGGGAAGGACAGGTATACCGGGAGGACCTACGAGACGTGGAACACACTAGGGGAACCTGGGGACGTGCGTGGGGCACAGTAGGGGGAGCCTGGAAACGTGGAACACACTAGGGGAACGCGGGGAACCTGGAACAAACGAGGGGAAACACGGGACTTGGAACACAATACGGAAGCTTGGAAGAAAGGGGGAAGTACAGAGAGGGAGCCTGGGTGAGATGAGGCACCACACCCAGGGAGCCTTGGAGAGGAACACGAGAGGAAAACCTGGTCATGAAGCACACCAACACTCCACAACGCAGCAACACTGCTCAGGCAGAGAGGTCGAATGAGGACCGCATCTGGCGTACGTATGAACACTGCTCTCTCTGTGGTATATGCATACACACACACACACACACACACATATAAATATATATATATATATATATATATATATATATATATATATATATATATATATATATATATATATATATATATATATGACAAAGAACAAAGAAAAGAGGAACAGTATAAATCATATACATATATGTATTGCCGTTGCTTTTATGAACATTAAGCTTTTTTTTTTTGTACAGGTATAACATTTGTGAATACTTTGACAGGTTGATAAAATATTGTACTACATTTGGTAATTACAGGAAATAAGTCATGCATTAAATGAGCAGCCATGGGCCATCGAATTAATAGTATGCTGCAGCAATGGTTAAAAACTCGGCGTTCATTACATGTGAACAAAACCGACCATTAAACTCTTGGCAGTGATTGACCGGCTTGCCAACTGTGTTAATGGTAATGGTGAATGATCGATGGGCATTGTTAAGTGTCTGTATGACAAGGTATGACAGTTTTATAAGGATATGACACAGGGTTGTAGGCGCTTCCGGACTCCGCCCGCTTGTGGTTATGCCGCGAGTGAAAAGAGACACCTAAGGTGAGGTTACATTGCCGTCTGGTGACGAATGGGAGAACAGGCCCGTGAATAAACCCCCCCTTTGGCCCTAAGGAATCCATCACTTCCCTGCTTCTGACCGAAGCGCAGCCTCGAATCAGCAGCAACCCCCATAAAAGGGGGTTCAGGGGTTACATCTAATGATGTTCAACTCAAAAAGGATAAGACTGTAAACATCATCAACTATAAACAGTTTTCTGAGATGCCTCATATCTTCATCTAACTTCCCACTGGAGTTGCTTTATCGTGACTGACTGCACTCAGGAGCCAAGCTCCTTTCCTACTGAGATAAAGCAAATCCTTCTTAAGGGATGTGCCACCACCTGCGGCGTTGGATCCTCTATCGTCAAGAACAGTTTTGAATCCTCTATCTTGAGGATGCAAGACCCACTCACTCGTCGTCCGCGTAAGCGAGACTTACGCGCAGTATCGTATTAATGTAATCCTCGCACGGCCACTTGACTCTATAAGGCAATCGTCCTCTGTGAAAGGT
>NC_092236.1:5010533-5098033 GCF_036320965.1 Panulirus ornatus | reverse complement strand
ATCACCAACATAATAACACCACCAACCCAAAGCGGTAATACAACACCACCAACATAATGAAACACACCCACACCCCCACCACCATTCCCAGATCGCCAACACAAAGGCACCCATAAAAACACCAGAGCGCCACCGAGACAGGATCAGACACCATTGTAGACTCACGAACCCATGATCAACAATGCGCTCCTTCCACACCCAGGCCCACCACCACAGTCCCAGCTCAGGTGGTGCCTCATCAACAAATCCCAGCATCTCTCCAGCAGCCTCCCCCAGCAAAGCCCAAGGCGGGTGGGCAGGTGCTCATTTAAGCTTTGTAATTATGCTGATTAATAACGAAGATACAAGGTGAGATCAAAGAGGGAGTGGCTCGCTTTGATGTAAAGCATTGGGCAAGTCAGCCAAACTCGTGGTATTCCTCCCCTGGCACACCTACTCCCTCACACTTCCATACTTTAGCCAAACTAAACGAACATTTTTCCCCTGAAAGGTTTGAATGTCTCCAGTGGTGAGCCCGCATGTGGGCTATTCCATCCCCAACTTTACTGCAGCTGGAGCTTTCGCCAGCCAGCTCTACTGCAGCTAAAGCCTTCGCAAAATGATCATGGGCTCGACAAGGGTAGTTTTCGTACCTTTCATTTAGTTACGCTTAGTTTCACTGTCGTTCATATGGGGAAATGTCCTCAACTCCCAAGCTTGGGCGTTGGGGCAATAACTCTTTATTATCGTTCAGAATGAGGGTAAGGAGCGTCCCGAGCAGGATTGCTGAGTCTGAATTGGGCAGAGTTAGTGGAACCCGTCGCCAGACTGTCGCCCACATTCATACCAGTATTTATCAGGCGTTAAATGCTGCAGTCGCACTTATTTTTACTCCCCGGGGCTAAATGATGTCAAGGCAAAAGAGGTCTGCACTTACCGCGACGTCAGGAAGAACTGGTGTGTACATCGCCGGAGGATCTCGGGCAATTTACAAGAAGATACGAGACGTCCAAAACAACGCCGCCATTCCCCCCCGGACATTAACATAAACTTTCATTCGGAATTAACAAGTATTGTTGTTGCCGTCGCCTTCCAGACGCCATCACTGGCCGTATACGGAATTATTCATAGAGAATTATTATTTGCAGCAGATCTTTTATGGGCCACTTGTCAACCATTCACATATTTTCTGTATTCAGATGTTCCCTTGACACCTCTGTCTCTCTCTCTCTTTCCTACGCCTTTCACTGTGTCCCTGTACATCCCAAACGGCCTTCCCGTCCCTTCCTGTCTATTATAACCCTCTCTTCCTTCCCTCACAAACGGCCTTGTCGTTACGAGGGAAGCTACCGAAGGCGACCCACGATGGTGGACACCACAGAATGACAGGAGGAGGGAGTGTGGGGACCAGGTTGGTATCCTGCCACACACCCACCCCTTAACCACAGGTGAAGAGGAGGAAAAAGTACTGTCTGTCTTCCGAATTCATGATATTCTGTACCATCTAAAGACCACTAGATCTTCTCATACTCTGAAAGAACTTGGCCTCCAACCCTCGTAAAACCTCAGGCGCCAACGAACCCCATTTGCAATAGTGTCATCATGGTCTTCGACCTTCCATATAACAAAATCACAAAGTGATTTTGTGTGTGTGTGGGTTTACTTTGCTCTGAGTCTTCCTGGCGATGTCGACACTACTGCGACTTCTGCAATAGACCATCGATCTCGTTGTGCCTGGTGGCTCCTGTCGCCTCGATCTCAGCATCTTCAGGACCTATATATATATATATATATATATATATATATATATATATATATATATATATATATATATATATATATATATTTGGAAGCGACTTAGGACACAAAAGGTTTCTATTAGCGTCAAAACTGAGTGAAAATAGGACGATTCATTTTCTATAATAAAAAAAAAAACCAAAAAATATTTACGTTATTCCACAGATCACAACTGCCGATTGTAAACTAATGACGAGATATTTTTTCATCCCCAGAAGTTGCGATGCCATGGCAATTCTTCCCGTTGGTTTTTAAAGACAGAGTTTACTGCTGGAGACAGAAAGGAATTTCCTGACAATTTCACTGTACAATAAACCAAATGAGACCATCACGCTAAAGAATAGTTCCTGAGGGCAGGAGAGATGAGCCTTCATTGCTACCGTGGCGACCATTTGCCGAGTAATTGGAGGGGAAGAAATCTAGGGAGAGTACTTTTGAAGCCCTTTCAAGTCTCTTGCGTTTTCCCCTAGATTGCTTGAAGCTCGGGTCCGGAGGGGACGTAATCTTTCTCTGCCGTGAATGGAGGACACTAAGGGGTTGGACTCTCTCCCGTCCTTCTGGAGGGTTCCCCTATGGTAGTGGCCCAGCCTCCCCTACAAGGTCAGGTCAGAAAAGAGGAACCTCTCGGGACTACGACCTTTCCAGCAACCCATCGCTGGGGCCACCCAACACCCCCATCCCCCCCAGGGTGAGGTAAGGCACAAGCAGCCTTCTGCAACCCTACGATCACCTTCAGGTCGTGCACGACTCCCTTCAGGAACTCTCTCTCTCTCTCTCTCTCTCTCTCTCTCTCTCTCTCTCTCTCTCTCTCTCTCTCTATATATATATATATATATATATATATATTCACCCAGTAGCACATCCTCATAAGCGCTGATATGGTCGGTGTATCATAACTGTACGTCAGTTTTCTGAAAGGGAGACACAGTCCCATATCAGACATCACTTCATCGCTTTACCTAGGCAGCGATTGCCTGTGTGTGTGTGTGTGTGTGTGTGTGTGTGTGTGTGTGTGTGTGTGTGTGTGTGTGTACCACGAGAAAATCCTGGGTGTTGCCATATCCAACTGGCCAGGCCGTCCACAGAGCTCATGATCTAACTGGTCGTATGTTTACACCCGGCACTGATTTCTCAAGAAGTGCCGGAGGACTCACGAAACGTGTCGGCTGCGCTGGCCGCTCGTGTTTACGTCTGACGTCACCGTGTTGACACTGGGGATGTGCCGGGCCAAGATAAGAGTGAGGCCATACTCCATTTCCCCCTATTCCCGGGGGAGGGACGGGGGCATGTTTTATGAAAACATTTAGAATTATGTTTGCTCCATCATTTTGGTTATTTATCGACGAGGAGGTCGCAAACATAAACTAACCCCCACCCTTCAAAACAAGAGACAGTCAATCCACACATGGAAAACACAAGAAAACGGAAACAAAAGAGAAACACAAGGCGATGCAAAACCTTGGCTAGATAAAAATAATCTCAGAAGGTAAATTACACTCACGAATGCAATGTATCTGTGAGTCTCCCTTACCGCACAACTAATGAGAAACATTTCCACGATGGAACAAGATCTTCTCCATCTTACCAAGAATACAGACAGAGAAGTGGCACGTGCCACTGAGGCTCTTAATGTACCGTTTTGGTCTGAGAACTTGACGGGAGCGAGTGTAAAGTCAGACTGGTGTCCCCAAGGAAAAATGATCCTCTTTTGTCTCCTAGTCAGTTATATATATATATATATATATATATATATATATATATATATATATATATATATATATATATATATGACAAGCTGACAAAGATCAAGGTACAATGAATACATGTACACTACCCTAACTTATCATACAAAGGAGAATATTCGGTGAGTATCATTATCTTCTAGAAGAGAGAGTATCAAACTAACGCTGGATGTGTCTGTGATGAAGCTACTGTATGTATTAAGTTCCAGTATGGTACGGCGTCTGCCAGCATATGGGACAGGTACATACTCAAGGCTGGATATCAGACCAAGAACTAGATCTCACAATAGGAAATAAATTTAGGGAACAAAGACAACACGAGATTCAGCTCTGATATCACCTGAATCATTTCTTCATAACTTGATGTATACCTAAAAAGTATTCACCCAGCGGCTTTCATTCCAGTACTTTCCTGTTAATTAAGCGGATTCATTACGGAAGTTTTAAGACTTTTAAAAGTATAGCGCTAAGCTGGTTCAGAGCGAGGGAGTCTCCTTGGAAGAAGGGGTCGGTTACACCCGATCGTATGTGTTGTGTGAACTACACCTGGACTGACAGTGAGGTCCCCCCCAGCCTCTGTATGTTACCCATTTAACGAGAGACGTAATATCCTAACTCTTTAACAAGAGATATTCAGATGATCATGAATATTTAGAAATATCTCCCGATATCTAGATATAATTCTCAGTATTCACAAATATTTTCATCCAGGTGATGAAATCTCGGAAGGCGTTAGTGCTCCAAACGAAACTTGTTGAAGATTAACTGGAAGCAGGTCCTGGATCCTTGCTTACTGACCCCACTGGACGTTCCAGTGCCATCCTCCAACTCAGGATATCTCGCTGGAAAGCTTTATTTCCCCACGACTTCGAGGCTTCCAGCCTCCAGAAAAGGAAGCGTCGTAATCTATGGCCTGGAAGAACTGAGTGATGGAACATTCTTGCCTCATTTCAGGTCTTCTCGCAGCTCGAACAACAACATCCAAGAAGGAATCCGCCATCAAAATGTTCATGATTGCCGGACAAGCCTGGAAAATTCTCAGCACAATTTCGGGTCAGCATTGGGTTACCCAGTGTCTTGGCTGGATTCCTGGACACGAAGGAGCTCAGGAGATTGCGTGTAAGGAGGCTGAGGGTCCGTCACCTGAGCTCTGGAAGTCGATCTCATCGAGGAAATGAACATTCCCTGGCATCACGTCGGCCTCGGCGGAGGTTCCTCTTGTGCTGCCATTGGTCGGGGCGTCAGCTGGGACCCGACACCCCCTGCCCTGCCATCGGTCAAGCCCTCACTGGAGGACCGACAATACAAGTCCTGGAATTCAGTCGACGTGATCTCGGAGTTTATTGTCGTGCAACTGTTTATCTAAGATACTTCGAGGAAGTCTGGAGGCGCTGTAATATGAAGCCGGAGATGGACTTCGAGTGGCGTGGCTTATTGGTCCCTCGGTTCTCCTCCTCCAGTTTATCACATTTCTCTTTGACCTCGCTCTCCGCCCACTTACGCCTGTGACCTCGTCAGACGACTCTGGTCACGGCTGAAGTATCATCAGAGGGACAACTTCAACACTCATTGATCATCATAGTCCCTGAGCTGACCATCTGGCTATGCTTCTCCTTTCTTTAACTCATACTCTCTTCTTTTGAACTCTCCATTCATCTCATCTCTTCCTCTTTTCCCATTTCTATTTCATCTCCTTTCCTTTTCATATCCTTCTAATTGTTATCCCTCGTCTAAATCATCTTCCAAATCTTCTGCAGTTTGTTATCCTCCCTCCTTCACTTCTCCGTCCTCTTCTCCTTCTTCTTCATCTTCGTCTTCATCGTCCTCTTGATCCACCTCCTTGCATACCCTGCCTCCTCAGAGTCGGGCCAATATTCCCCTCAGTTGTCAACCTTCATCACCGAGTCAATACCACCAGTAGTCTCCAGTAGACTCAGATGGCCATCTCGAGTCCCGTCTGCAGGGGTGAAGGACCTCTCCATGTTGCTTCCAGTTTTGCTTTTACAATGAGAGGCAATCTGTCTCAGACTTCCCATCTCTGCGTCATGTCTATGTCTCTGTCTTGAGCTCATGAGAGTCTTCTCCCTGAGTCGTTTTCGTCTCAGTGTAACTCTCAGGAGACTTACCTTCTCTTTATCTTACTCTGAGACTTGTTCTCAGTCTTCTGACATTATTGTCAGCATTCACAATCAGACATCCATTCACTTGTGGCCCGACGCCTGATGCCATTCTGCTGTACTGTGACTCCATCAACAGCAGCAGCAGCAGTATGCAGCAGTTGTAGTATTAACGAAAGCAATGATAATCACCATCATCATCATCATCATCATCATCATCATCACCACCATCAGCAGCGGCGGCAACATTAGGGCAACATGTATGAGTATTGCAGTTCAAAGGACCTTCGTTGTGAATCTCCAACTCGCTCTAATACCGTACTTACACACAGTATGAGAGTAACACAATGTTCCACGCACCCGTAACACACTCACGGCGCAACACTCCACGTATCCTCACCCCTTCCACGCTCCCAACACACTCTCACCTCACCTCATCTTCATCTCCCACCCTCACACACCCTACAACTTACTCTCCCCAAACAATACGCAACACAAACTCCCACACCAACTCGTAATTGTCTGCAACACAAACACCTTCGCTTCACCTCGTGTGTTTGACATCAAGCGGGATCAATTGTCAGGGGTAATGACCTCCATCTCATCATCATAATACATATACTACTCTTACATCATACTATATCCATATCTATCTATCTATCTATCTATATCTCCGTGATGGTTGCCGGGGGATAACCTGAGGTCATAGGTCGCTTCACGGGGTGACCTGGCCTAAGAGGAAGGCTCCATTACAATGTTATCTTCCGTGGTTGGAGGAAGTGAGTGTGAGGAAGGACTGTGTGTCGGACACCTGATCTTGTGTTGTGGTTAATGTTTATGTGGTGTGGGAGGAGAGTGGTACAATCTCGTTGTCCCGTCTCTTAACCATGTGTATGTACGTACCATGTCTTAACTCTATGTAGACACACACACACACACGTACAAACCCCAGCTTACGTCAGGTACGGAGACACGTACATACATACCCATGCTTACGCGAAATACCCGTTCATAGAGACCATCCACGAAAGGGGAGGATGAACAGCTGGGGATTGCAGTGAACCGGCTGCTCTGACCGGGATTCGGACTCTGGCCCTTTAGATTGGTGAGTTGCACAGCGAGTCACTGCACTACAAGAGGCTTGTTGCGTGTGTGTTGTGTGTGTGTGTGTGTGTGTGTGTGTGTGTGTGTGTGTGTGTGTGTGTGTGACGTACATACTGGTTGTCTTATATGTGTGTTTGTCTATCTGACGTATCTCTCTCTCGGCAGCGGCGAGGATTGGGAGCCCCAGTGGGGGGCCTAGGGATAAACCCTCACCCACCCCCTCCTGACATGACACCAAGAGAGAGAGAGGTGCGATGGATGGGAGGGCGGAGGTCAAACCCACCTGGTTCTAGTGAGGGGAAGGGAGAGGTGGTTAGCGGGGCTCCGTTTCCCCCCACCAGTGCTCCGTCCTTGCTCACTACGTCATTGTGGAACGTGAACATCTAAAGTGATTATTGTTTAAAGTTTTAATTAAACCAAAAATTCGCCATTAAGTGCGTCATCAGGCGTTCGTAACACGAGCTGTGAGGCCTGGGTCAGTAGGGGGGGGGGGTGTCCTGGCTGGTGGGGGGGGTGGGTGGCTGTGGTGGGGTGGGGTACAAGGTGGAGTTGGTTGCTGAGGTGAGTGTCATGGTGGGGGTGGTTGAGGGAGTGGTTGTGGGGTAGGAATGGTTGTTGGGGTGTGGGTTTAAGGTAGGGTTCGTTGCTAGGGATGGGTTTAGGGTGGGGTTGGTTGCTGGGGTGTGGGTGTAAGGTGGGGTTGATTGCTGGGGTGTGGGCTTTAGGGTGGGGTTGGTTGCTGGGGTGTGGGTGTAAGGTGGGGTTAATTGCTGGGGTGTGGGTGTAGGGTGGGGTTGGTTGCTGAGGGATGGGTGTTGGGAGAGCGTTACTTAACCCTATACAAGGTCTCCTTTCCCACCTATGCCCATATCCCATCACCTCTCACTCCAGTACCCTTCTCTTACTCACTCTCCCTACCTTTCTCCATTTCCCGAATCTAATTCACCTCTCCCAGCTCTCACAGGCACTCTCCCCTTACCATTTCATCGTCACATCTCTCATGTATCTCCCCTCACCCAAGCTATTCATTTTTCTCTCCTCTCCATATCTTTTTTTTGGGTACATGAATTCCTTTCATCCATCCGGGAGTCTCCCTCCTGCTCTCTCACTCGGGCCTCTCCTTCTCTCCCTCCACTCTCACCATACCCGGGACTTTTTCCCCCCTCCGACGTCGCTGCCATTTTTTGCCTTGTTTTTTTCCCCACAATGTCTACCGGCATCTACATCGACGCTCTCTCTCTCTCTCTCTCTCTCACTCTCTCTCTCTCTCTCTCTCTCTCTCTGTCTGTCTCTCTCTCTCTCTCTCTCTCTCTCTCTCTCTCTCTCTCTCTCTCTCTCTCTCTCTCTCTCTCTCCCTCTCTCTTCCAGGATTTGTTTACTTTATTACCAAGATCCGTCCTGGAAAGCGGGTTACTCTGGAAACGCCGTCTTTCCTTCCTTTACAATAATCCACCATGCCTTTCACAACCTGGGCATCACCACCACAACCTCCTCTTCGAATCACCATCCTAACCTTCACCAGGGGTAAACCATCCACAACCACCATCCCAGTACAACTATACCCCACACCCACCCATCACCACTTACTCTACTCCACAAACACCTCCCATCACAGACAACTCAGTACAACCCCATTTATCTCCACTCCACAACCATCCAACGCCTCCACAACCACCACTGGTCAACCCTCCTCCCTTCCTCTATAATCCAAGCTTGACTTAGTCTTTATTGACCTCCCATTCCTTATATCAAGTTATCACTCCCTTTCTGTCCATCCATTCCACCTCACTCTCCCACCCCACCCGCGCCCTCTCTCTCTCTCTCTCTCACTTTATCTTCCACATCTTCGCTCAGGACTATCTCATCAGTGGATCGCCTTCCTCATTCTTTCCAATGCCTTCCATTATTTCTCCTCGATTGTTCTCTCCGCCTCTAATTACTCCCATTAACCCATTCTTCACTGCTCTCACCACCGTCACTCTCACCGCCTCTCCCACACCATCATTAAGACTCTCTCCCGACTTCTTTTCTTATCGCTATGTTTTTCCCTTCCTCTTCTTCCTCGTCCATCAACACACCATCGTCCTGCCTTCTTTCACTTCTTTCTGAAAGCAATTTCATCTTTCACTTCTCTCCTGCACGTCACATGATTCTCCTTTCTCTTACTTCACACATAGGTCCTCTCTCTCTCTCTCTCTCTCTCTCTCTCTCTCTCTCTCTCTCTCTCTCTCTCTCTCTCATCATTTACATATTCTGCTATCACTCTTTCCATCTCCCTTCGTTTATCTACCCTTCCTATATTCTATCTTTCATTACTTGCTATCATCATCTCCCCTTCCTTATCTACGCACTATCTCTCTCCATTATCTCCCCTCTTTAATGAGTCTCTCCCCCCCACATGATCATGCATTCTGGCCATGAGAATTCTCTCATCATATTTTCTGTGGTCTCTTTAGGGTCCCTCTGTGGTCTCTCCCGAGTGCACTATCTCTTGTGGTTCCTCTGTACCCTATCTATGGTCTCTCTATGCCCTATGTATGGTCTCTCCTGTGGTCTCTCTATGCCTTATGTACGGTCTCTCCTGTGTTTTTTCTATGCCCTATGCATGGTCTCTCCTGTGGTCTCTCTATGCCCTATGTATGGTCTCTCCTGTGGTCTCTCTATGCCCTATGTATGGTCTCTCCTGTGGTCTCTCCGTGCCCTATGTATGGTCTCTCCTGTGGTCTCTCTATGCCCTATGCATGGTCTCTCCTGTGGTCTGTCTATGGTCTTTCTGATTTGTATTTCACGTGGTTATCTCCCATTTCCCAGTCAGTGACTAATCACTCACCAATCAGGCGTCACCAATCACCACAACAGCAACCAATCACCAACTACACGCCAATTAGCCCCCACTACTCACCAATCATCACCATTCACATGTCTCAGGTCAGAAGGTCATCGTCAGACAAACTGTGTCACGTCCCAGATCACCAGGTCATCACCAGGCAAACTGGGTCATACCCCAGGTTACCAGGTCATCACCAAGAAAACTGGGTCATAACCCAGGTCACGAGGTCATCACCAAGAAAACTGGGTCATATCCCAGGTCACCAGGTCATCACCAGGCAAAGTGGGTCATACCCCGAGATCACCAGGTCATCACTAGGCAAAGTGGGTTATACCCCAGGTCACCAGATCATCACCAGGCAAAGTGGGTCATACCCCGAGATCACCAGGTCATCACTAGGCAAAGTGGGTTATACCCCAGGTCACCAGATCATCACCAGGCAAAGTGGGTCATACCCCAGGTTACCAGGTCATCATCACGAAAACTGGGTCATACCCCAGGTCACGAGGTCATCACCAAGAAAACTGGGTCATATCCCAGGTCACCAGGTCATCACTAGGCAAAGTGGATTATACCCCCAGGTCACTATGTCATCACTTGGCAAACTGGGTCATACCCAAGGTCACCAGGTCATCACCAGGCAAAGTGGGTCATACCCAAGGTCACCAGGTCATCACTAGGCAAAGTGGGTCATACCACCAGGTCACCAGGTCATTAAAACTGCGTCGTGGATGCGGCAGGAAATCACCAAGCGCCGGCATGACACAGAACTGTCGCAAAACAACGCTGAGGGTTAGGTAAACACGCCGTCGGTAAAACAGATTTACTTTTCAATGTAAAACTGTAAAACAGATTTACGTCCATATCGCTCTGTCGCTGACTTTATCCATTAAATCAATTTACAGCATTAAAAAAAACGGGTAATTCATGAAAAACATGGATGTCCTCTTTGTTTTAAAAACATTGGCTAGGGCCCGCTTGCGCTGACGTGTGTGTATATATATATATATATATATATATATATATATATATATATATATATATATATATATATATATATATATATATATATAACTTTTGGACAATACTCCTGTCTTTAATACTGGTAATGAATATTGTAATGGTAATTTTACTTACTCGTACCCGGGTACATTCATAAACATGTACGCACATATGTGTTTAATCTATTTCTATATAACTATGTATCTAGAGAAAATACATATGTGTACGTGTGTGTGTGTATGTGTGTGTGTGTGTGTGTGTGTGTGTGTGTGTGTGTGTGTGTGTGTGTGTGCGCGCGCGCGCATGGTATGTACCGCGTACATTGAGCAGGGGACACACACACACACACACACACACACATGTACGAGCGCGCGAGCACGACGGCCACCATCATGCTCGAGAGAGAGAGAGAGAGAGAGAGAGAGAGAGAGAGAGAGAGAGAGAGAGAGAGAGAGAGAGAGAGAGAGAGAGAGAGATTAACTAAGCGACGCACTACGTTATCCGGCTTCACCGACCTTCCTATGATAAAAAAACGACGGCATACATAACAATATCCCGGGGTGTTGTACCCCCCCTTTCCCTCCCTCTCTCTCTCTCTCTCTCTCTCTCTCTCTCTCTCTCTCTCTCTCTCTCTCTCTCTCTCTCGCCCCGCTCGCGACACTCCTTCTTCTGGACGTGCAAGCGTTTCTCTCTGCAACAGCCGTCATTTCTCACTCTTATAGAGGAAGAATTTGTCACTGGGATACACAATTCGCGCTGGCATTTGGGGCATTTGACGCTACGTGCAGATCCGTATTTGTTCTCCGGGATACGCAACCCTTTCCCTCTCTCTCGAATATCTGTCCCAGTTCCCATTTTCTTTTTTTTCAGGACTGGCTTCCCCTGTGCTTAAAAACAGAAAATGTCACGAATGTCCCACCACCCCCCCCCCCTTTTTTTTTGTAATGGTTTACACGTCCTTTGGATAAATGGATCAATTTGACCAAGATCTTCAGGGGTGTGTGTGTGTGTGTGTGTGTGTGTGTGTGTGTGTGTTCCTTATCATATCTCCCTCCGTCTTTCCTTTTTAGATAAAAGTATATATGCGGTTATCTTGAGCAAGGATATATGCGAATATCTGGCGTTCTAACTTCGTCTACTGTGTGTGTGGGAATATGTCGCACTCATAGAGGCGAAATGTGGTCATCTTTGCCCCGAGGCATGACGGGCGAGTCTGTCTTCCAATTCAGATCGGGGAATTACTTTGGACGGTAAGAGATTACCTTGGTCGGGAGAAATTATCTTGGATGTGAGAAATTACCTTGGACGGGAGGAATTACCTTGGGCGGGTGAAATTACTTTGGATGGGATAAATCCCGAGAGCTTTCTAACATACGTAAGTGATCCTTACAGATTCTTATGTTCCTAAATGTAATTAGACCATTTGCTCTTGAGCGAAGATACTGATAGACAGAAGTCTACAGTGAATGGACGGAAAAACCCTTCCCTGGATAGACAGAATTCTGTTCCTTTAGTTGAACAGTCGTCTGTCTTTCAGAACATCTTTTTTCTTTTTTCCTATGATCTAAAAATATTTAGAAAGAAAATGGGGGTTTCTTCTGTCGGGCTAATACAAACGTAAACCACGCAGAAAGAGTATGGCCGGATATCCTGCGTCGGGAACGCGTTCATTCTCCTGAAAAATGAGTGTTTCTCTCAAACGAACGTGACCCCCTGAACGGTGACGTTCCGTCTGAACGTATATAGTTTTCTCCACTTTACGAACCCTTCCATCGTCCCGACGCCCGAGAACGTTAAAACACATCTTGTAAAACGCGTCTGGTATATACATGTCTCCTTGTGAACACACACGTTCTCCACTCACATCCTGCTCAGCACGCACGGGTCTTCCGGAACGTATGCGCGCGCGTGTCGCCCTGAACGTAAACGGGGAACTTGTGAACGTAAGTTGGTCCCCGCACCAATACCAACTGACACCTCGTTCATCTTATCTCCACGAAACACTACCCCCCAAACTTGCCCCTAAAAACGTGACCCGCCATCTCTTTTTCCCTCCCCTCCCTCACGCCAAGACACAGTTTTCCCTAACATGTAATTCCCTTCAATTCAGTTAAGATAACTTACCGGTGTTTTGGCGTCGCGTTCGGGAAACTCGGGAGACACTGGTGGCCGCTTGGGGGGAGTCTGGGGGAGGGGGGCGGGGGAAGAGTGGAGGGAGGAAGATACAAGGGGGACGGAGGAGGAAGGAGGAAGACAGGATGGAGGAGGGGGAAGAAGACAAGAAGGAGGAGAATGAGGAAGATAGTGAGAGGAAGTGGAAAGGGAAGGCGGAAAAACATAAGAATGATTAGTGATATAATTTCTAATTCACTAGGTGTCGTCTGAAGTCCAAACGTGTGTAATTACCAATCTGTACAGTACAGGAGGGCAGTTGTACACCCGCGGGGCCACATCTACTAAACTGTCTCTAATGACACTCATTCCCTAAACTTTTCTGTCTTGTGATCACTCAATGTTTCACCTTATGATCGGTTCCATTTGTCCATCACTCACGATTCGTTACGTCTTATCTAACAGCTCTCATGCTAACAAGTTATGTATGACCTCTCGTCCTTCCACCTCTGCATCTTTCAAAGAAGTGTTCACCGTTGACATCATGAAACTGAACTGGTTTAGATACTTGATCAAGTCACCCTTAACTCTTCTCTCTCCCGTGGGGGATAAATCTATGACATCTTTAATCTCACACTTTAACTGAACCCTCTCCTGCTCTCCGAACTCTTCTCTCATTCCAAACTTTACGAAGATATTTTGAAAATCTTTCTATCATGGTCTTGAAGAATTTCTAACTTTTATTTATGAAGATGTGTTGCTGGAGACACCTTTATGGAAACATGGCTGAACTACTCCAGTGATACGGGTGATCGAGCTGTTAAAAAGTCATAACTAATTTCAACTTATGGTAACCAATTTATACGACGATTGATTCCAGAAGCCAAGGTAATGGAACACGAGTCCAGCATTTTCATCCTGCGCCGTCCTGGAGCGGCTGGGTCATCATCATGAGGACTCATCTGGAATGTATGGTGGCCACTGTTTCCTCCCTCCCATTCCAGTGTAAGTCTCCTTACCTTCCTGCTTCCAGGTTCTCTGCTGAAGTCTCTCTGAAGGTGATGCAAAGATTCATTGGCTTATCTTCATGATGAAGTTAAAATCTCTCCTGAAATTAATGAGCGAACTAGGGATAAGAAAACTTCGCCATTAGCGAATGTTCTCAACTTTCTTTTGATGATCCTGTGCGAAAAGCTTTTTAAGCGAGGTCGTAACATTAAAGGAAAATCATATGCTAATTTCTCCTGCAAGACGATCCTTCCTTTTACAAGATCTGCTCTTTTTTTTTTTCTTCTTCCTCTCCTGACCTGATTATCATGGTACATACAACAGTCATTTTCTAAAGTGCCTCCCAATGACTCACTGCAAACTTCAGGATATCCCGCAACTGCTGGGAATCTTTGGAAACAAAAGATCTTCCTTCCACTGGACGTATCTGGAATGCTAACACTGGAGATGCCTCTGATAACGCTGTGCTGGTGTTGTGACGAGGGAGGAATCGGCATAACGCACTTCTGCAACAGGAATATCTCTCGCTCTCGCAAGAATAATTCCGCGTTGGGAAATTCGTCTGGTGGGTTACTTAGGTTTAATGAGAATTCCTCAACATTTAGTACAGCTGAGACGCTATAATCAGTTGCCTCCTCACGATTTTCCATGAGTGAATTATGATATATTCCCCCCTTCCCCGTCTGCGCTACAGAGAGTCAGGAAAAGCCCCAGAGGGTCTTGGTCGTTCCATACTGTTAAAGAGTTTTGAGAGGGATGCCTTCAGAGAGCATCATCTCATCATAATGACCGTCACGTTAAGATAAGAGTCTCACATGTGTGAGACTATAAAGCCTATTGTGAGATTTCTCATATCGGTCTCACTAGAAGATATCCCTTCTTCTGACAGAGGTATAGCCAGGTCCATAGACGATGTTACGTTGTCTTCAAGAATCTGAGGGAAACTGTGCGAGACTGTACGGTAGTCTAAAGCTAGAACCTCAATTACTTCTGCTGGTTCTCAATTGATTTATAGAGGTATAAGATCATCCAGTCCAGATCATATCGACCATCTATCTCCCTCGCTCTCCACTGTATCTGAGCCAGTTATCAAGATTCCTCCTGCAGAAAAGAGGTCTCTTTGAGTGTCATTACATTTCGTGTATCCGGTTCACATTCCAGGAAAATTATATGTATGGTTGGATGACCACATGACTTACAGACCTAAGCGTGGAGGAGGGGTTTCCAGCGCTCCACTCCGCGGCCTCAACTCTGAGGTCCTTTACCTTTAGATTTTCTTACTGCTGAGATCTGTCGAATTCTCCCCGCAGTTTTTAACCTCTGCTTCCGGGTCATCCGACTGTGCCACTCGCTAAACCTTCTTCAGATGGGGAGGAAGAAGAGCCATGTTGGTGTTTCCTACTCCCAAGCGTTCTTCCCTTAATTAAGCAGTTTCCATAATCGTTTATCTGCACTGTTGAGCATTTCTCAATGCTTCCTGGTTTTCTTCTCGTCCTTTCGCTTTCTCAGCTTCTGAGGAGGACCCAAGATAACATTCATAACTCGTCTCTGAACTTCCCCTTCTCAGCAAAATTCAAAATTTCAAAACCTATCAAAGCTACAACTCTTGGTACCGTGACTCTCCTCTCTCTCTCTCTCTCTCTCTCTCTCTCTCTCTCTCTCTCTCTCTCTCTCTCTTCTATCTATCTATCTATCTATCTATATATGACTGGGGTTTATAATCAAAACTGGCGAGGAAAACAGATTTTCTCAAGCAACTCTGCAACATCCCATCTCCCGAGGCCACCCTTTCAGGTCCTGAGGAACAAGAGAAATCACAAAACCTGTCAAGTGTTTCAGGTTCAACAAAGTTTTGCCCTTAAGTTCATTTACAAAGTTCTTGTTCACGTTGCTGTGAAGTCGGTTAGGGAAAGTCCTTGGTTACAGCCACTATGGTTGGGGCAAGACGGATCCACCAGCTCCACCGGCCTCTGGAGGAGTTATCTTCAGGCCCCAATCCATCTTCCTTGCGAGTCTTTGCAACAAGCTGGGAGGAACCATTGCTGACAAAACCTCCTCTTGTCTTTTTCCTCCTCGCCTCCGGTAAGAGGATTATGGATGTCTGTATTCCTGCTAAAAATAGTAGTTTTCTCTGACCACTTCCCCAGGATTGCTCCGTGTTGAGGATAATTCTTCGTACAGCCACTTTTAATTTTCTATTATTTGTTCTCATTCATCAAACTTCCTATGACCGTAATGGACTCATACCGGACCCAATAAAGGATTCTGTTTTTCAGTCCTGGTTGCTCAAGATAGCTCCAACAATATTTCTCCGTACGCTAATAAAGTCATTTCTAATTTGACGTCAAGCATATAGAGAGAGATTCACTGTTCGCTTCTGTGCTGGAGAAGTGTTTTTTTCCTTTTTTTCTTTAAGATTCATGAAAGAGGAGGAGACTTGCCTTCGTGAGGGGGTCACCAGCTTGAGGAACTGAGGTATTTTTCCTCCTCCTTTCATTCACGTCATCATAAAGCTTCCCTCCATGACTTAAGTCCCTCTTTGTCCTCCACGTTTGTTAAGGATTCTGTCTGCATCCTGTTGTGTACCAGTACTGTATGTGTACCCTGAGGACGCGTCCTCCTCCTGGGGCTTGCTCGTTGCTTGTTGACGGTGGTTAAAAAAAAAAAAAAACATTGATCTTGATGACTGTTTACTCTCATCAATCCTCTCCAGAGTCTATTTGTTTACAGGGCAGTCTAAGGATCCAAGGGGAGTCGACCCCCTTCTTCTGCTACCTACAATGGGACGGGGTTCTGTCTTTGTAGTACCCAGGAGGCACCTCTCATTGTCGTCCTGTTATATATATATATATATATATATATATATATATATATATATATATATATATATATATATATATATATATATATATGAATTTCAATAAGAGTTAGAATACATCTCTCGTATCAAGTGAGTATTATTGCTTCGTGTTGTGTTGTATGAACAAGCGATGAGTATTTAATGAGAGGAAAATGTAAAATCGAGTCTGGGGAGCAGGGAGGGGGAGGGTGGGTAAGTGGTGGACGGGCAGTTACCAGTTGACAGCAAACAGTCGACAGTCAACATTCATCGGGGATGGGCTATGTGCATAAGCCGGGCTGATGGCAAAGGTAATATTGACAACGCTGCTTTACCTTATTTGGTCGGCACTTGTACATGTTGGCAACAACAACAACAACAAAAAAGGGGGGTGGGGGGGGGGTGTTTATTTGGAGGCAGATGCATATATTTTTTTTTCTCTCTCAGTTCCGTTTCAGTTTATCTAGTCATTTATAATTTATGTATTCATTATCTGCTCCGATTTTTACTCTTGATGATACTGATAACCATGTCTGTCTGTCTGTCTGTCTAAATACGTGTTTGTTTGGTACAGGAAAGGGAGTTCTACGCTCGTGGAGCCTCATCTCTTTATGTATGTATGTATGTATGTATGTATGTATGTATGCATGTATGTATGTATGGATGTATATGTATGTATGTATGTATGGATGTATATGTATGTGTATATATGTATGTATGTATGTATGTATGTATGTATATGTATGTGTATATATGTATGTATGTATGTATGTATGTATGTATGTATGGATGTATATGTATGTGTATATATGTATGTATGTATGTATGTATGTATGTATGTATGCATGTATATGTATGTATGTATGTATGTATGTATGTATGTATGTATGTATGTATGCAAATGTATAAATATGAATCCTTGTCATTTCTATACAACCCCAGGTATCCTTTTCTGGGGTTCTGCATCTCTGAGGTTGCGCTTCATGCAGGAGCAGGGTGAGATGGGCTCCTTTTCAGCGAGATGGTACTCAACGGAATTGTAATCCTCTACGGCTACTGACGGTGATACAGACAGCCTCGTCGAAGATGACTTCGGCTTAAGTACCTGCTGGAGGCGTCCAGTGACACAATCGTCCCCACTCCCTTCTACAGGAGCCCGGCGCTACGCTCAAAGGGCGGGACGCAGCGCCGGATGACGGCTGGGAGCGCTCCCAGGGACGCTGAGAGAGAGAGAGAGAGAGAGAGAGAGAGAGAGAGAGAGAGAGAGAGAGAGAGAGAGAGAGAAAGAGATGTCTCTTGATGACCTGTGGTCGACGGACAAGTCAGAGACGCATCTCGTCGCCTCAGAAAGAAGGATGGAAGGGGGTGGGGGTGAAGGAGGAAGCCTTCGGGAGCATCGCAGGGCATCTGAGGAAGAGGCAGGCAGTACCGTACGCAGACGACCACGCCAGAGCCTTGCGAAGTCCAGACACGTCAGCGACTTCGTACATCTTTCAACTTTATCACGAACACTGGATTTAACTTTCCAACATGGGAGGGAGACCAGAACAAACCCGCCTGTGGACGCCCACATTCCCACCGCCACTGTCCCCTGCAGATAACACACCGAATTTACATATAAAAATTTCTCTATGTTAATAAGGTGAGAGGAGGAGGAGGAGGAGGGTTGCCAGTGGGGTTAGGACAGGAATGACGTCTGAGCTAGAAATGAAAAGGAAAGCAAACATACCTCGCTAGATTGCATGTGCAGCCTAATCATATATATGTATACTTTTTAAATACAGCCACCAGATCAACCCTGGCTTAGTGGTATGGACTGAGGAATTATGGAGAATGTATTGAAATTAGAGTTGGATGTTACTGTCTTTGATGGAGTCAAAAAATGCTCACCGAGTGGAATATATATATATATATATATATATATATATATATATATATATATATATATATATATATATATATATATAAAGATACCACACTGTCCACCATCTGGAACACTATATCTACGCAGTCTATAAGATATTAACGACTCCTGAAAGGACAGCTACGAAAACAACAATATTGAACGCGATAACAACATTTATTCTATCATGATTCGTAAAAAAAGATAGGAATAACTAAAGTAAAACTGAAGAATAATGCAAAAAAATGAAGGCTCACAACTCTGGCCCTACGGCGTAGGAGCGGCAGAGCCTGGTAGCCCTTGCTAGCCCCTAAAACACTATACAAAGCAGTAACTCGCACATTCCTAGTGGGATTGGACCGTAAATATATATTGGGTTGTCGCACAGTATAGCAGCAGCTGCTTCTGAAGCTTTTATTCGCTGTGGTAGCGCTTTTGTGGCATTTGTGTGTGTGTGTGTGTGTGTGTGTGTGTGTGTGTGTGTGTGTGTGTGTGTGTGTGCGCAAGTGTTTGGCTGTAATCGTAAACATAGGGAGTTTGTGTGTGTGTGTGTGTGTGTGTGTGTGTGTGTGAGTTTGTGTGCGGCTGTCTCGCGATGGAAATGTGTGCTTTCTCTTCCTCTCGATCTCTCGATATTGACAAAAAAAAAAAGAATATATATATATATATTTATATATATATATATATATATATATATATATATATATATATATATATATATTTATATATATATATATATATATATATATATATATATATATATATATATATATATATATATATATATATATATATATATTGGAAAGGATCACAATTTTGCGCGTGATCAAGATATTCCTATGAGTCCACGGGGAAACTGTTTCATTTCCCCGTGGACTCATTGGAATATATATATATATATATATATATATATAGGGGGGGGGGGGGTTGGGCCATTTCTTTCGTCTGTTTCCTTGCGCTACCTCGCAAACGCGGGAGACAGCGACAAAGTATAAAAAATATATATATATATATATATATATATATATATATATATATATAATCAGTACAACACGTGGGTTACGTCTCTAGCAGTCTACATGCTTTTAGCTGTCGCTTCTACTTTTCTCTTTTTCGTCCTTCCTTCCTTAAGGTCTCAACCCACTACTAACGTTCATTCTGACAAGAAACGTTCGGGTCCTGATCCTCCAATACGATAACCCCTAACAGTAAACAAACGTTTTCCCTTATTGCAAACGTTCACATCCCGAACCGATGAAAACGTTCTCTCAGACTGCAATAGCTCAAGACCTGGCCCTCCAGAAACGTTTTCTCTCTAACAAGATGCCTGGCTTACATAGGGCGAGGGAAACAGAACACCCCTGAACAAAAATTAACAGGAAATCACCCGGCTCATCAAGGACCCCTCCAATCAGCTCTCTCTCTCTCTCTCTCTCTCTCTCTCTCTCTCTCTCTCTCTCTCTCTCTCTCTCTCTCTCTCTCTCCTGCAGTTGCTTCAAGGTGCAGTGGTCCACTGAAGCCGAGTCTATTACTGAACCCATGTTTGTCTCCTGCAGTCGACAGATTATTTGGCGCAGGTGAACCTCCCCCCCTCGTCCACACACTCCCTGTCCCTTTCCCTCCGTCTCTCGCCCACGCTCGCACTGTCTGTATATTCTGTTTGTCTGTCTTATGCGGTTAGCACCTTGCGCCAGCAGTGCGTCTGGACAAGATTTCGTCGTAGGTACTGGCAGGTGAGGAGGTATGTAGTTCCCGTCGTAAGTACGTACATACAGGTAAGTAGGTGAGTAGGTCCCCTGTCTCTGTCTGTCTATCTGTCTGTCTGTCTGTCTGCTCCTGCTCCACCAATAACCGTCTTCAATGTGAACAATGATAAACGAATATTCTCCATACCAGACACCCAACTCCAGGACGTAAGCAAGGGCGACCTCAAGTGCCCACTGCCCAGCCCAGAGAGAGAGAGAGAGAGAGAGAGAGAGAGAGAGAGAGAGAGAGAGAGAGAGAGAGAGAGAGAGAGCATTTACCCAATATTATCGTGTCCACTCTCTCTACCTTGCATATTTCACAGGTCTATAATATTGGGCCTTAGCTAGCCGGCTGCTGCAATTTCATTGGTGGAATGAATAACCTGATGGCCAGCCAGGAATGGTACATTAGGGTTAATAACTAAACCAATAAACGTTTTGGCATTTTACGAGCTGAAGTTGACTTATATGATAAATAATGATCACTAAATCCTTGTGGTTTTCTACCAAACTTACGACAAACTGTACATTTGTGTAATATGATAATACGTATATATGACTCATTTCGTTCAATGATCCCTGGGAGAATAAGTTTTACATACAACTATAGCATTAAACGCTGTGGGAATTGCTCATGTTTTTAATCATTCATTCTGGAATGATTTATAATCTGATGATGATATTTGATGACATGACCGACGCTCAGGCTTAGTGAGGTGGCTAGTAGTGTCAAGAGAAAACGACCTCCACGTCTCTTGCTGTTTTGATGAATGCTTTTGAGGATAGCGACTCAACTCCTTGTGAACCAAGACTTAAACTTGTGAGTAAGAAGAGTCTACCCTTAGCTGACGATGAGTTAATCCCTTGAGTACAGTGAGTGAACCACTTGGGTTGTTGTTAAATCATCGTTCTCAAGGGGTTAAGCTGTTGTCTTCAAGAAGTTAAGTCGTCAGACGTAAAGTATTGGGGTGTCGTACTTTATATATAGATCAAACAGCCATGGTGACATCACTCGTTCTTAGTGTCGATCCATCATCAGCAGGAACTACTAACCTCTCTGCATTCCATCTCAGACAACTGCCTAACTCCCAGCAGAAACACCACAATGTGAGTGGCAGCTTTCTTTCCATCTACCCAATAAATACGAAACACCATCCATAGAGTATCTCTCTCAGTCGAATCATAACATTTTTTTCTTTTCAAATCCATTTATACCTCACACAATTCACTCCCTTTCTCCCAGTAGCTCTCATTCATGCAATCTTTCATCACAAGACGAAGCCGTTGTATCTCTACTGAACGTAATGGTGAGATCCTCGGGAGCTGTATGGAGTATATACAAAATATAGAATGGCATTTTGGCTTTAGGCTTCGGTGGTCAGGAGTTATCGTTGGCGCGAGTCTGGGGGGGGTGTATAGCGAGGGCCTGATGGGAATGTGTGTGGACGGGGCAACGCTCACTTTACGATCGCTGTCTGACGGTCTATCGTGATGAAATCATTTCTTCCCCAGCTTTTATGGAGGAGAGCTGGCGACGCGCGCAAACACGCCCGGAGAGACTGGTTCACACACACACACACACACACACACACACACACACACACAGAAAAACCCCTCCACAAACAGGGACGGTCACAGGCACCTGCACAGACGGGTGCACACGACGCGTACATGCTGCTGGTGGAGACGTGTACGCAGTTCAACAAGACCTGGTTCATGGATGCATGGCCGACATGAGGTAGTTAAGAACCTCGGCGTCTGCAGTCAGCTTATGATTCACCTGTCTTGCCTCCAGGATGGACACAGCTGCTGCTGCTGTGTGTGTGTGTGTGTGTGTGTCCACCACTCCCGCGAGGCAGGGTAGGTGAGAGACTGTGTCTTTCACACCAAGAACGAGGGTCGATACAGCTTCAGTTTCCGTCTATACGCCTGTATTCCCTCCGTGTCTAAGGCAACAGCTGGGAGTGTGAGGTGGAGGAGCGTTCAGTCAGTCAGCTGCATTATCAGAGAACAGCTGGGGGGGCGGCGTCGCGGTCGACGGCAGGAAACCTTCTATCAGAAGCGGGAAGGGAAGCCATGGCAAATATGACCTGACGCTGGTAAATCATCAATGTACGATTTCGACCTTCAGCCACACAAATAAGTGTCGCTCGGAAGACCACAGATCCTCCAACTAGCAATTCTCAGTTTTCTTCAAAGACACATAACAACAATAAGTTTATCACAACAAAAGGAAAAAATATGGTAATAATAGAGGCCGAAATTCTAAGAACATGATTGACTTCTTATGGATTGTAGGAATGAGGAGGAAGAAAACCGGGAAAGGCCAAATTGACGTAACTTTCTCATCACTGTGTTCTTTTGTGATGAATCCTTAACTGTGACAGTTCGGAACGAGGTTTCTGTTCACTTCGGCACGTTTTTGAAAACTCTTCTGTTATCTGACAACACTAAATATTTTCATTAACCCTCAGTCTGCCTGTTCTATGGGTTCACTGTTTCACAGATCCACTGTTCTGATACTTCATTGTCTCTGTGATTCACAGTTTGACTAGCGCAGTGTTCCAGGGCCCCATTATCTCCGCGGTTCACTGATTCATAACTTCACTGTCTCGTTTACAACACAAAATTTCACTGTTCCGGCGGTTCGTTGGCTTAGTGTCTCAGTAGTTTATAACTAGATGGTTCACTGTTCCGGTGCCTTGTTCGTTCACTGCTTCTCTCTTTTCCCTCTCTCTCTCTCTCTCTCTCTCTCTCTCTCTCTCTCTCTCTCTCTCTCTCTCTCTCTCTCTCTCTCTCTCTCTCTCTCTCTCTTCCCTTTTAAACCCCACATCCTTCGTAGCAAACGGCAAACCATCGCCTCACATACACAGCGCTATAATGATGGTAATTTGATATATAGTCAGCTTCAAATTCTTCTTTCTTTTCTGTCATGAACGTAATGGACTGTGTGATGAACCCTTGTCCTCATGTTTGCAGCCGAGACACTTCATGTTCAGACTCATGGCCAAAATCCTCGAGTTAACTTTGACTTGCAACGTCCTAATCGCATATTCACTAGCGGGTCGTGTAGACAGTCATGTTCACAAGCTCCCAGTTTCATTTTCACTTAGGGTTGACGCGTTGATCCACTCACTCTCCGACGGTGTCACGATCATCCGCTCATGCTCCGAGTGTATTTACACACTTCGTGTTTACCGGCTCAAAGTCCACACGCAATTACCTCGTCGAATATTAAAGAGCTCACAGTTGGAGTTCATGTAGCTGAAAACGCTCAGGAGCCGCCAGCTGAACTCCGCGTTCAGCTTCGCGTTCACGCGTTCGGCCCCGGAGGCTTGCTTGGTTAGGCGAGGGGGGGGAGAGGGGTGGGGGAAGGGTTTGGTGAGGGACATTGCATCTCCTCCTCCTCCCCCCCATCCTGGCTGACGGTGCATGGTTCTCCTCCTCCCTCTACCCTGGCCAGTGGTACGCGGTACTCCTCTCCTTGGCCAGCGGTACTCCCTCTCCTCTGACCAGCGGTACGCGGTACTCCTCCTCCCTCTACCCTGGCCAGCGGTACTCCTCCTCCCTCTACCCTGGCCAGCGGTACGGTTCCTCCTCCCTCTACCCTGGCCAGCGGTACTCCTCCTCCCTCTACCCTGGCCAGCGGTACGCGGTACTCCTCCTCCCTGGCCAGCGGTACGCGGTACTCCTCCTCCCTGGCCAGCGGTACTCGTCCCTATACCCTGGCCAGCGGAAACAGAGGTTCCATCAGGACCTGAGGCGTGTGCACTGCCAGCACCAGTCATTGCTTGGGGTCTCCCTCAGTAAGATCAATACGCCACAGCTCCTCCGCTGACCCGGGGCTCCACTAAGCCCGGGTCAGGCTCCTCGACCTGGTGGTGACCTGATCTCGGCTCCTGGGATCCTGCCTCACCATGACCTGAGGTTCCTCTTGCCACCTCGACCTGGTAATGGCCTAAATCTGGGTACCTGGAAGCCCTCCCCACCCTTAACCCTGTCTGACCGGGGCACTTGGAACCCCCCTGATCTGACCTGACCTGCATTTCGGGTTTTATTTGAGAGGCTTAGTCCTCTGTTCTTAACGTCACCTGGCGAATATATATATATATATATATATATATATATATATATATATATATATATATATATATATATATATATATATATACACGCTGGATTCTCTTGTAAGTCATACAGCTTTAGATCTCACGTTTTACTTTCATAAGACTGTAAAAAAAACGAGTGTGATTAATAACAAGAGATTCTTGCCGCGCGTGGAACACTATCTCTTGCTCGAGGGGTTACTGGACGCTTTTGGTGGAGATGTATTTCATCAGGGTCAGAGTTCAGAGGTGAACAATGTTCTCCTGTGCGCGCGCGCGCGCGCGCGTGTGTGTGTGTGTGTGTGTGTGTGTGTGTGTTCAAGGCTACACATCCACGTCCCATTCGAGACCAAACGCACCATTTCGCTTCCTCTTGCGCATCCTTCCCACTCCTTCCTCTCCATACACATACTTCGTAACCTGACCTCATACCACCGCTCCCTTCCACTGCACCAAGAGAACCATATTATATCTCCCAAAACACCAGAGTGGCAGACGGAGACGATAAGCTGTGAAACAACATCTAATTATGATTCGCAAACATCCACACTTACGTATCATCCTCGTGCCTTAATAATATGAATCTCAACATCAAAATGCACGAGACATTATTCATATAAAGAACATGAGGTCGTAATTTTCTCGTTTCTTCCTTTTTTCTTTTAATATACGTAAGACAGAGTAAACGTATCCCA
Source organism: Panulirus ornatus (assembly GCF_036320965.1). Lineage (NCBI taxonomy): Eukaryota > Metazoa > Arthropoda > Malacostraca > Decapoda > Palinuridae > Panulirus > Panulirus ornatus. The sequence continues at coordinate 5,073,054 of NC_092236.1, read as the reverse complement.
CGTCTATTTCTTATTTTGCCTTTCCAGCAAGCTAGGCAGAGGAGGGGAAAATATACCTTATACCTTTCTAATGAGAAAAATGAGCGAAAATACTGTTCCGTGGACGATGCTTTCTGGGACAACTAGTGTCTTGAAATCAATGACCTAAAACTTTTTTTTTTCAATCCTTTAAGACTTTTTCTTTGCGGGACGTGATGTCAAATCCGACGCTTCACTTAATACGACATTTGAAGGGACACAGTAACACGGTGTGACAGTTCAAGTGATATCTACTGTAACATTTCATGTAACGTAACATACGCGTAACACACACTGTAACATCTGATACAAGACGAAACACTTTTATTTATAACGAACGATGCAACACCAGTATGTTCCTCTCTGTAAACCACTTCAAGCAACACTTTTATATTCTTTAAGGAGATCCTTTTAAACCGTTCCTGCCTCACTTTGGATCTCGGTGTACCGAACCATGTCAACAACACCTGAAGTCTGTTGTTTAACAAGAGACAAACACAACGACAGAGGCAAAACCCTTCAAGCAACATCCAGGAATCTGGACTGCAAGGGAAGACACTGATATTTTTCGTCTTGGTATTTCCTGGAAGAAGAAACCCCCCCTTCCCCCATCCACCCCCACAAATATCTACTTTATCTAATCTCTGACGTATCTTTACAGCCAGTTTATCTATCATCTTATCTTGATTCACTGTCTTCGCCAGAGTGTTGGGGGGAAGGGGGATGGGGGTTGGACAGTTTGTAGATGACCATCCGATTTGAGTGAATTCTAGAAGTGAATTCCATGGTAGTGTGAACACCTGATCCTTTTTCAGATATTCATCCAGTCATCCAACACAGCCTTTACAATTGACCTTTAATTAAGTAGAGAGAGAGAGAGAGAGAGAGAGAGAGAGAGAGAGAGAGAGAGAGAGAGAGAGAGAGAGAGAGAGAGAGAGAGATAACAATATAGACAAGTAGAGAGAAAGGAAGATATCTTACGAGCCTCGCTAGCGAGACGTCGGCTCAGACCTCGTAACACCAGCCAGTCAGCCGCCCACCTGAAGGTAAGTGGGGCACTTGCATAATGTACTACAATTGTGCTAATTAGCCCTGAAGGCTTAATTAAAATATGAATGTACTGAGGCTGAGGAGGGAAGTAGGGGGGACTGCTAGGCAGATGAAGGGTGTAATTAGCCTTCATATTTTGATTACCCCGTGTGCTTAATTAAGGTATTGGTGAACCAGTGTAGGGTGTGGGGTTAGATGGGGTTAGGGCGGGAGGAGGTTAGGTAGGGTTAACGTGGGGTCAGACGGAGTCACACTGGGGGGTTGACATTTTGTTGTGCGGACTCGCGGTGTTACTGAAGAATATACCGAAGCGGCACCTTATGGCCAGCAAAAAGATTTAATAGACAGAAACGAGAAGAAATCTGGCCAAAACTGTCTCTAAGCAGATCATCTCAACAGATTTCTGGCCCGTTTGCCGTATCCCTTTATGTATCCTTCTGTACTATCTGTATCTACACGTATCCCTTCATGTATCCTTCTGTACTATCTGTATCTACACGTATTCCTTCATGTATCCTTCTGTACTATCTGTATCTACACGTATCCCCTCATGTGTCCATCTGTACTAGCTGTATCTACACGTATCCCTTCATGTATCCTTTTACTATCTGCATCTACACGTATCCCTTCATGTATCCTTCTGTATCTATCTGTATCTACACGTATCCTTCCCATGTAGTAATCATATTTCTAAAGCATCATTCCCACGTCTTTCCCCGTATTCCACAGCTGTCACTTCACTGTATATTAACCCGTACATGTCTCCTCCACTTGCATCATCCCTCCTCTCCACCTATCCTTTCCCTGTATCACTCCCTCTATCCTCCCGCAGGCCAAGCCTACCAGCCTCCCTTCCCTCCGCCTATCCCTTCCCTCCCCACAGCGACGGCAAAGCTCACTACGTCTCGTTGTGAAAGACATTCTGACCTCAGAGTCGAGAGGAGGCTCTCTGAGCGACCTCCTCACACCTGTTCTCAAGTTTGGCGAGGCAGATCAGGGGGAGCGGCTCAACTTCAATAGCTGTCTATGTAAATTTTTCGCATTTCCGGAGCAGGGAAGGTGTCCAAAGGGCCCGCAGTGAAGCCCAAAGTTTTTTCTTTTTTTTTTTTACTTTATTGTTATTGAGGAAAGATGGTAGAAAATCTCGATGGCTTTGGTGTGTGTATGTGTGTGTGTGTGTGTGTGTGTGTGTGTGTGTGTGTGTGTGTGTGTGTGTGTGTGTGTTCCAGGGAGATAAATGATGCCTAACCCTACGCCAGATAAAGCATTTCTCTCACCAATCCCAAAGGGGATGATGAACGGCTGGATTGACTGTGAGCCAACTGCCCTTTCTAGCACTCGAGCCCAAGTATGTCAAAAATCTGGGTCACGTTCTAGCCAAAGTGGAGATACACAGGATGGAACACCTTGAGAAGGGGAAAAAAAATTCATGTAGACGTGTAAATCACCCAAGAATACCGTAAACATCAGTGACCACTGACGTAACACAACCCCACCTTGATACTACCATCACCATCACACACAAACATCAACGTCATCGTAACAACAGCAACAACAACAACACGTCGAGCATCATAAGGTCAACAGTAGGAGACAGACCTGTTCTGTTATCTGAACGGGATCATCTTAAACGGTGCAACAGGAGGGCCAGACAAGAAGCGCCAGGGGTGAGAGGGTTGGGTGGTGGGGGATAGGTGTGTGGGGGGCGGGGGGAGGGTGGGGGGTAGCATAGCGTAGCGTAGCATGCGCCCTGAATGCTGCAGACCGACCCGGAAGGGACACATCGCTACCGACCTAACAGTACCACTCCAATCCTTCCCACACGTCTCGTCACCTCCCTCCTCCGCCTCCTCCTCCTGCTCACTTCTGTATCGCACCGTCTCACACGCTGTCTAAATGTTTTTTCTTTAATGCTCGGGAGGCGAGATACTTCTCTTATGGACCCATTCCCTTACGTGTTCTTTCGTCAGACTGTGTGATCTCGGTGCAACAATGGTTAAGTCAACGCGGACATCAACTTCCATGGCTGGACAAGTGGGCGAGGAGGCACCTGGGCATCTGAGGACGTGTTTACGCAAAGACTTACCACATTCCCTTTCAGCCGCACTATATCTGCCACACACGAGCCAATACTCATATTCCAAAACCTCTAGTGGGTGTCGCTCACACAGGTCAGAGGGAGGGAGACTGTGCAGCCTCAAGCCACATCCCCCCCCCCCCCCCCCCCACCTCATACACAACTCGCCGGTACACGACGGACAGAACGGTTTCTTATGGCGATAACCGCTAAACCAATGAGACTCTTCGTCTCTTCCGCTAAACCAATGCGACTCTTCGTCTCTTCGGTCACATGACATAATAGAGGCTTTTACGTTAAAGATGCTTGTAATTTTGTATATGCACGCGTACACACACACACACGATTAATAAAAATTAATAGGGAAATACATGTACACAGAAATATAATTGAGAGGAATCAAGGAAGAGCAACCATTATGGCACAAGAATAAGAACTGAGCCACAATGAAGGATTGAGAACTAAAAAGCTGTCGGCAATGGAAAGAAGAGGAGAGAGAGAGAGAGAGAGAGAGAGAGAGAGAGAGAGAGAGAGAGAGAGAGAGAGAGAGAGAGAGAGAGAGAGAGAAGTGACCTGAAAAATAAAATAAGTTCCTAATTCAGGTGGATGACACAATGATAAGTCAACAGTTCTTCGGCAAGTGAAGTACAAGAGTAACCAGAGGCCACGCACCAGACGCCGAGCTAGGCTTGGTCAAGAGACATCGGTTCATTGTTAAGGGTGGCAGACGGTTGGAATGGGTCCAAGTAAGGAGACGGTGGATGCAGGTAGCTTACAAAGATCTAAGTCTTCATGACGGTACAAAAAAAAAAAAAAAAAAAAAAACCCACAAGAGAAGAGGCCAACACGGGTCGAAAACGCTTTCCTGTAATGTAGTACAAGCAGGTAGGGTAATAATTAATCTTAAGCATGTAATTAAGCGCTTAATTTTACGAAATGCAGTCTTTTGACTCGATATCCTTAATCACCATATAGAGTACCACTTATGCACAGATTTTCATTAAAATCTGATGTTGAAAATCTGAGCAAAATATTATCCAAGGCATTTGGATTTTTCTTGATTTTTTTCAAAAAATAGATTTTCCTGAAAATGTCAGCATAGATGCTTTTACGTCTGTTGAATAAGAATATGTGGTCAAAACCTTGAATTTCTTGTAATTAGTCGAGTGATTAGCATATTAATATAACTATGATTAATATTAAGTATATAAATAAGCGCTTAATCTTACGAAATGCAGTCTATTGACTCGATATCCTGAATCACAATATAGCATTGCACTTATACCCAGATTTTCATTGAAATCTGAGCAAGTTGAAAATCTGAGCCAAATTTTATCCAAGGCTATATATATAGCCTTGGATTTTTCTTGGATTTTTCTTGATTTTTTCAAAAAATAGATTTTCCTCAAAATTTCAACGTAGGTGCTTTTACCTATGCTGAATAAGAATCTGTGGTCAAAACCTTAAAACTCGTGCAATTAGTCGACTGACTGCATATTAATATAACCATAATTGATATTAAGTATGTAAATAAGTGCTTAATCTTACGAAATGCAGTCTTTTGACTCAATATCCTTAATCACAATATAGAATTGCACTTATACCCAGATTTTCATTAAAATCTGAACAAGTTGAAAATCTGATCCAAATCTGATTTTTTCAAAAAATAGATTTTCCTAAAAATTTCAACATAGATGCTTTTACCTCTGCTGAATAAGAATCTGTGGTGAAAACCTTTAAATTCGTGTAATTAGTCGAGTGATTAGGATATTGATATAATTATGATTAATATCAAGTATGTAATTAAGTGTATAATTTTACGAAATGCAGTCTATTGACTAGATATCCTTAATCACAATATAGAATTGCACTTATACCCACACTTTCATTAAAATCTGAACAAGTTGAAAATCTGAGCCAAATTTTATCTAAGGCTTTTTCTTGATTTTTCAAAAAAATAGATGTTCCTAAAAATTTCAACATAGATGCTTCTACCTCTGCTGAATAGGAATCTGTGGTCATAACTTTAAAATTCGTGTAATTAGTCGAGTGATTAGCATATTAATTTTTTTTTTTTATACTTTGTCGCTGTCTCCCGCGTTTGCGAGGTAGCGCAAGGAAACAGACGAAAGAAATGGCCCAACCCCCCCCATACACATGTATATACATAGGTCCACACACGCAAATATACATACCTACACAGCATTCCATGGCTTACCCCAGACGCTTCACATGCCTTGATTCAATCCACTGACAGCACGTCAACCCCGGTATACCACATCGCTCCAATTCACTCTATTCCTTGCCCTCCTTTCACCCTCCTGCATGTTCAGGCCCCGATCACACAAAATCTTTTTCACTCCATCTTTCCACCTCCAATTTGGTCTCCCTCTTCTCCTTGTTCCCTCCACCTCCGACACATATATCCTCTTGGTCAATCTTTCCTCACTCATCCTCTCCATGTGCCCAAACCACTTCAAAACACCCTCTTCTGCTCTCTCAACCACGCTCTTTTTATTTCCACACATCTCTCTTACCCTTACGTTACTCACTCGATCAAACCACCTCACACCACACATTGTCCTCAAACATCTCATTTCCAGCACATCCATCCTCCTGCGCACAACTCTATCCATAGCCCACGCCTCGCAACCATACAACATTGTTGGAACCACTATTCCTTCAAACATACCCATTTTTGCTTTCCGAGATAATGTTCTCGACTTCCACACATTCTTCAAGGCCCCCAGAATTTTCGCCCCTTCCCCCACCCTATGATCCACTTCCGCTTCCATGGTTCCATCCGCTGCCAGATCCACTCCCAGATATCTAAAACACTTCACTTCCTCCAGTTTTTCTCCATTCAAACTCACCTCCCAATCGACTTGACCCTCAACCCTACTGTACCTAATAACCTTGCTCTTATTCACATTTACTCTTAACTTTCTTCTTCCACACACTTTACCAAACTCAGTCACCAGCTTCTGCAGTTTCTCACATGAATCAGCCACCAGCGCTGTATCATCAGCGAACAACAACTGACTCACTTAATATCATGTATGTAATTATGCGCTTAATTTTACGAAATGCGGTCTTTTGACTCGATATCCTTAATCACAATATAGAATTGCACTTATACCAAGATTTTCATTAAAATCTGAACAAGTTGAAAATGTGAGCCAAATTTCATCCAAGGATTTTTCGTAATTTTTTTTCAAAAAATAGATGTTCCTAAAAATTTCAACATAGATGCTTGCACCTCTACTGAATGAGAATCTATGGTCAAAACCGTAAACTTCGTGTAAATAGTCGAGTGATTAGCATATTAATATAATTATAAATAATACGTATGTAATTAAGCGCTTAATTTTACGAAATGCAGTCTTTTGACTCGATATCCTTAATCAAAATATAGAATTGCACTTATACCCAGATTTTCATTAAAATCTGAACAAGTTGAAAATCTGAGCCAAATTTTATCCAAGGCTACAATTTTAGCCTTGGATTTTTCTTGATTTTTTCAAAAAATAGATTTTCCTACAAATTTCAACATAGATGCTTTTACCTCTGCTGAATAAGAATCTGTGGTCAAAACCTTAAAATTCGTGTAATTAGTCGAGTGATTAGCATAATATAATTATAATTAATATGTATGTAATTGAGCGCTTAATTTTATGAAATGCAGTCTTTTGACTCGATATCCTTAATCACAATATAGAATTGCACTTTTACCCAGATTTTCATCAAAATCTGAACAAGTTGAAAATCTGAGCCAAATTTTATCCAAGGCTAAAATTTTAGCCTTGGATTTTTCATGATTTTTTCAAAAAATAGATTTTCCTAAAAATTTCAACATAGATGCTTTTACCTCTGCTGAATAAGAAAATGTAGTCAAAACCGTAAAATTCGTGTAATTAGTCGAGTGATTAGCATATCAATATAATTATAATTAATATCATGTAATCAAGCGCTTAATTTTACGAAATGCAGTCTTTTGACTCGATATCCTTAATCACTATATAGAATTGCACTTATACCCAGATTTTCATTAAAATCTGAACAAGTTGAAAATCTGAGCCAAATTTTATCCAAGGATTTTTCATGATTTTTTTCAAAAAATAGATTTTTCTACAAATTTCAACATAGATGCTTTTACCTCTGCTGAATAAGAATCTGTGGTCAAAACCTTAAAATTCGTGTAATTAGTCGAGTGATTAGCATATCAATATAATTATAATTAATATCAAGCATGTTATTAAGCGCTTAATTTTACGAAATGCAGTCTTTTGACTCGATATCCTTAATCACAATATAGAATAACACTTATCCCCACAATTTCATTAAAATCTGAACAAGTTGTAAATGTGAGCCAAAGTTTATCCAAGGATTTTTCTTGATTTTTTTTCAAAAAATAGATGTTCCTAAAAATTTTAACATAGATGCTTTTACCTCTGCTGAATAAGAATCTATGGTCAAAACCTTAAAATTCGTGTAATTAGTCGGGTGATTAGCATATTAATATAATTATAAATATGCATGTAATTAAGCTCTTAATTTTACGAAATGCAGTCTTTTGACTCGATATCCTTAATCACCATATAGAATTTCACTTATATCCAGATTTTCATTAAAATCTGAATAAGTTGAAAATCTGAGCCAAATTTTATCCCAGGCTATTGCCTTGGGTTTTTCATGATTTTTTCAAAAAATAGATTTTCCTAAAAATTTCAACATACTTGCTTTTACCTCTAATGAATAAGAATCTGTGGTCAAAACCTTAAAATTCGTGTAATTAGTCGAGTGATTAGCATATCAATATAATTATAATTAATATCAAGTATGTAATTAAGCGCTTAATTTTACGAAATGCAGTCTTTTGACTCGATATCCTTAATCACAATATAGATTAAGACATCCCCAAAATTTCATTAAAATCTGAACAAGTTCAAAATGTGAGCCAAAGTTTATCCAAGGATTTTTCTTGATTTTTTTCAAAAAATAGATGTTCCTAAAAATTTCAATATAGATGCTTTTACCTCTGCTGAATAAGAATCTATGGTCAAAACCTTAAAATTCGTGTAATTAGTCGGGTGATTAGCATATTAATATAATTATAAATATGTATGTAATTAAGCGCTTAATTTTACGAAATGCAGTCTTTTGACTCGATATCCTTAATCACCATATAGAATTGCACTTATACCAAGATTTTCATTAAAATCTGAACAAGTTGAAAATCTGAGCCAAATTTTATCCAAGGCTATTGCCTTGGATTTTTCATGATTTTTTCAAAAAATAGATTTTCCTAAAAATTTCAACATAGATGCTTTTACCTCTGCTGAATAAGAATCTGTGGTCAAAACCTTAAAATTCGTGTAATTAGTCGAGTGATTAGTATATTAATATAATTATAATTAATATCATATATGTAATTAAGCGCTTAATTTTACGATATGCAGTCTTTCGACTCGATATCCTTAATCACCATATAGAATTGCACTTATATCCCAGATTTTCATTAAAATCTGAACAAGTTGAAATCTGAGAAAAATTTTATCCGAGGCTATATAGCCTTGCATTTTCCATGATTTTTTCAAAAAATAGATTTTCCTAAAAATTACAACATAGATGCTTTTACCTCTGATGAATAAGAATCTGTGGTCAAAACCTTAAAATTCGTGTATTTAGTCGAGTGATTAGCATATTAATATAATTATAATTAATATCAAGTATGTAATTAAGCGCTTAATTTTACGAAATGCAGTCTTTTGACTCGATATCCTTAATCACAATATAGAATTGCAGTTATACCCAGATTTTCATTAAAATCTGAACAAGTTGAAAATCGTGAGCCAAAGTTTATCCAAGGATTTTTCTTGATTTTTTTCAAAAAATAGATGTTCCTAAAAATTTCAACATAGATGCTTTTACATCTGCTGAATAAGAATCTATGGTCAAAACCTTAAAATTCGTGTAATTAGTCGAGTGATTAGCATATCAATAGAATTATAATTAATATTATGTATGTAATTAAGCACTTAATTTTACGAAATGGAGTCTTTTGACTCGATATCCTTAATCACCATATAGAATTTCACTTATACCCAGATTTTCATTAAAATGTGAACAAGTTGAAAATCTGAGCCAAATTTTATCCAAGGCTATAGCCTTGGATTTTTCATGATTTCTTCAAAAAATAGATTTTTCCACAAATTTCAACATAGATGCTTTTACCTCTGCTGAATAAGAATCTGTGGTCAAAACCTTAAAATTCGTGTAATTAGTCGAGTGATTAGTATATCAATATAATTATAATTAATATCATATATGTAATTAAGCGCTTAATTTTACGATATGCATTGTTTCGACTCGATATCCTTAAGCACCATATAGAATTGCACTTATATCCAGATTTTCATTAAAATCTGAACAAGTTGAAAATCTGGGCGAAATTTTATCCCAGGTTATAGCCTTGGATTTTTCTTGATTTCAAAAAATAGATTTTCCTAAAAATTTCAACATAGATGCTTTCACCTCTTCTGAATAAGAATCTGTGGTCAAAACCTTAAAATTCTTGGAATTAGTCGAGTGATTAGCATATCAATATAATTATAATTAATATCAAGTATGTAATTAAGCGCTTAATTTTACGAAATGCAGTCTTTTGACTCGATGTCCTTATTCACAATATAGAATAACACTTATCCCCACAATTTCATTAAAATCTGAACAAGTTGAAAATGTGAGCCAAAGTTTATCCAAGGATTTTTCTTGATTTTTTTCAAAAAATAGATGTTCCTAAAAATTTCAACATAGATGCTTTTACATCTGCTGAATAAGAATCTATGGTCAAAACCTTAAAATTCGTGTAATTAGTCGAGTGATTAGCATATCAATAGAATTATAATTAATATTATGTATGTAATTAAGCACTTAATTTTACGAAATGGAGTCTTTTGACTCGATATCCTTAATCACCATATAGAATTTCACTTATACCCAGATTTTCATTAAAATGTGAACAAGTTGAAAATCTGAGCCAAATTTTATCCAAGGCTATAGCCTTGGATTTTTCATGATTTTTTCAAAAAATAGATTTTTCCACAAATTTCAACATAGATGCTTTTACCTCTGCTGAATAAGAATCTGTGGTCAAAACCTTAAAATTCGTGTAATTAGTCGAGTGATTAGCATATCAATATAATTATAATTAATATCAAGCATGTAATTAAGAGCTTAATTTTACGAAATGCAGTCTTTTGACTCGATATCCTTAATCACCATATAGAATTGCACTTATACCCAGATTTTCATTAAAATCTGAAAAAGTTGAAAATCAAGGCAAAATTTTTCTTGATTTTTTTTTTTTCAAAAAATGGATGTTCCTAAAAATTTCAACATAGAATCTTTTACCTCTGATGAAAAAGAATCTGTGGTGAAAACTTTAAAATTCGTGGAATTAGTCGAGTGATTAGCATATTAATATAACTATAATTAATATCATGTATATAATTAAGCGCTTAATTCTACGAAATGCAGTCTTTTGACTCGTTATCCTTAATCACAATATAGAATTGCAGTTATACCCACATTTTCATTAAAATCTGAACAAGTTGAAAATCTGAGCCAAATTTTATCCAAGGCTATAGCCTTGGATTTTTCTTGATTTCTTCAAAAAATAGATTTTCCTAAAAATTTCAACAGAGATGCTTTTACCTCTGCTGAATAAGAATCTGTGGTCAAAACATTAAAATTCGTGGAATCAGTCGAGTGATTAGCATATTAATATAATTATAATTAATATCAAGTATGTAATTAAACGCTTAATTTTACGAAATGCAATCTTTTGACTCGATGTCCTTATTCACAATATAGAATAACACTTATCCCCACAATTTCATTAAAATCTGAACAAGTTGAAAATGTGAGCCAAAGTTTATCCAAGGATTTTTCTTGATTTTTTTCAGAAAATAGATGTTCCTAAAAAATTCAACATAGATGCTTTTACATCTGCTGAATAAGAATCTATGGTCAAAATCTTAAAATTCGTGTAATTAGTCGAGTGATTAGCATATTAATATAATTATAATTAATATTATGTATGTAATTAAGCGCTTAATTTTACGAAATGCAGTCTTTTGACTCGATATCCTTAATCACCATATAGAATTGCACTTATACCCAGATTTTCATTAAAATGTGAACAAGTTGAAAATCTGAGCCAAATTTTATCCAAGGCTATAGCCTTGGATTTTTATGATTTTTTCAAAAAATAGATTTTTCTACAAATTTCAACATAGATGCTTTTACCTTTGCTGAATAAGAATCTGTGGTCAAAACCTTAAAATTCGTGTAATTAGTCGAGTGATTAGCATATCAATATAATTATAATTAATATCAAGCATGTTATTAAGCGCTTAATTTTACGAAATGCAGTCTTTTGACTCGATATCCTTAATCACCATATAGAATTGCACTTATACTCAGATTTTCATTAAAATCTGAAAAAGTTGAAAATCAAGGCAAAATTTTTCTTGATTTTTTTCAAAAAATAGATGTTCCTAAAAATTTCAATATAGATGCTTTTACCTCTGATGAAAAAGAAACTGTGGTGAAAACTTTAAAATTCGTGGAATTAGTCGAGTGATTAGCATATTAATATAATTGTAATTAATATCATGTATGTAATTAAGCGCTTAATTTTACGAAATGCAGTCTTTTGTCTCGATATCGTTAATGACAATATAGAATTGCACTTATACCCACATTTTCATTAAAATCTGAACAAGTTGAAAATCTGAGGCAAATTTTGTCATGGATTTTTCATGATTTTTTCAAAAATAGATTTTGCTAAAAATTTCAACATAGATGGTTTTACCTCTGTTGAATAAGAATCTGTGGTCAAAATCTTAAAATTCGTGTAATTAGTCGAGTGATTAGCATATTAATATAATTATAATTAATGTTATGTATGTAATTAAGCTCTTAATTTTACGAAATGCAGTCTTTTGACTCGATATCCTTAATCACCATATAGAATTGCACTTATACCCAGATTTTCATTAAAATCTGAACAAGTTGAAAATCTGAGCCAAATTTTATCCAAGGGTATAGCCTTGGATTTTTCATGATTTTTTTCAAAAAATAGATTTTTCTACAAATTTCAACATAGATGCTTTTACCTCTGCTGAATAAGAATCTGTGGTCAAAACCTTAAAATTCGTGTAATTAGTCGAGTGATTAGCATATCAATATAATTATAATTAATATCAAGTATGTCATTAAGCGCTTAATTTTACGAAATGCAGTCTTTTGACTCGATATCCTTAATCACAATATAGAATAACACTTATCCCCAAAATTTCATTAAAATCTGAACAAGTTGAAAATGTGAGCCAAAGTTTATCCAAGGATTTTTCTTGATTTTTTTCAAAAAATAGATGTTCCTAAAAATTTCAACATAGATGCTTTTACCTCTGCTGAATAAGAATCTATGGTCAAAACCTTAAAATTCGTGTAATTAGTCGGGTGATTAGCATATTAATATAATTATAAATGTGTATGTAATTAAGCACTTAATTTTACGAAATGCAGTCTTTTGACTCGATATCCTTAATCACCATATAGAATTGCACTTATACCCAGATTTTCATTAAAATCTGAACAAGTTGAAAATCTGAGCCAAATTTTATCCCAGGCTATTGCCTTGGATTTTTTATGATTTTTTTCAATAGATTTTTCTAAAAATTTCAACATAGATGCTTTTACCTCTGCTGAATAAGAATCTGTGGTCAAAACCTTAAAATTCGTGTAATTAGTCGAGTGATTAGTATATTAAGATAATTATAATTAATATCATATATGTAATTAAGCGCTTAATTTTACGATATGCAGTCTTTCGACTCGATATCCTTAATCACCATATAGAATTGCACTTATACCCAGATTTTCATTAAAATCTGAACAAGTTGAAAATCTGGGCGAAATTTTATCCCAGGTTATAGCCTTGGATTTTTCTTGATTTCAAAAAATAGATTTTCCTAAAAATTTCAACATAGATGCTTTAACCTCTTCTGAATAAGAAACTGTGGTCAAAACCTGAAAATTTTTGGAATTAGTCGAGTGATTAGCATATTAATATAATTATAATTAATATCATGTATGTAATTAAGCGCTTAATTTTACGAAATGCAGTCTTTTGACTCGATATCCTTAATCACCATATAGAATTGCACTTATACCCAGATTTTCATTAAAATCTGAACAAGTTGAAAATCTGAGCCAAATTTTATCCAAGGCTATAGCCTTGGATTTTTCATGATTTTTTCAAAAAATAGATTTTTCCTAAAAATTTCAACATAGATGCTTTTACCTCTGCTGAATAAGAATCTGTGGTCAAAACCTTAAAATTCGTGTAATTAGTCGAGTGATTAGCATATTAATATAATTATAATTAATATCATGTATGTAATTAAGCGCTTAATTTTACGAAATGCAGTCTTTTGACTCGATATCCTTAATCACCATATAGAATTGCACTTATACCCAGATTTTCATTAAAATCTGAACAAGTTGAAAATCTGAGCCAAATTTTATCCCAGGCTATTGCCTTGGGTTTTTCATGATTTTTTCAAAAAATAGATTTTCCTAAAAATTTCAACATACATGCTTTTACCTCTGATGAATAAGAATCTGTGGTCAAAACCTTAAAATTCGTGTAATTAGTCGAGTGATTAGCATATCAATATAATTATAATTAATATCAAGTATGTAATTAAGCGCTTAATTTTACGAAATGCAGTCTTTTGACTCGATATCCTTAATCACAATATAGATTAAGACTTATCCCCAAAATTTCATTAAAATCTGAACAAGTTCAAAATGTGAGCCAAAGTTTATCCAAGGATTTTTCTTGATTTTTTTCAAAAAATAGATGTTCCTAAAAATTTCAATATAGATGCTTTTACCTCTGCTGAATAAGAATCTGTGGTCAAAACCTTAAAATTCGTGTAATTAGTCGGGTGATTAGCATATTAATATAATTATAAATATGTATGTAATTAAGCGCTTAATTTTACGAAATGCAGTCTTTTGACTCGATATCCTTAATCACCATATAGAATTGCAGTTATACCTACATTTTCATTAAAATCTGAACAAGTTGAAAATCTGAGCCAAATTTTATCCAAGGCTATTGCCTTGGATTTTTCATGATTTTTTCAAAAAATAGATTTTCCTAAAAATTTCAACATAGATGCTTTTACCTCTGCTGAATAAGAATCTGTGGTCAAAACCTTAAAATTCGTGTAAGTAGTTGAGTGATTAGCATATCAATATAATTATAATTAATATCAAGTATGTAATTAAGCGCTTAATTTTACGAAATGCAGTCTTTTGACTCGATATCCTTAATCACAATATAGAATAACACTTATCCCCACAATTTCATTAAAATCTGAAGAAGTTGAAAATGTGAGCCAAAGTTAATCCAAGGATTTTTCTTGATTTTTTTTGAAAAAAATAGATGTTTATAAAAATTTTAACATAGATGCTTTTACCTCTGCTGAATAACAATCCATGGTCAAAACCTTAAAATTCGTGTAATTAGTCGGGTGATTAGCATATTAATATAATTATAATTAATATTATGTATGTAATTAAGCGCTTAATTTTACGAAAAGCAGTCTTTTGCCTCGATATCCTTAATCACCATATAGAATTGCACTTATACCCAGATTTTCATTAAAATCTGAACAAGTTGAAAATCTGAGCCAAATTTTATCCTTGGATTTTTCTTGATTTCTTCAAAAAATAGATTTTCCTAAAAATTTCAACATAGATGCTTTTACCTCTGCTGAATAAGAATCTGTGGTCAAAACCTTAAAATTCGTGGAATCAGTCGAGTGATTAGCATATTAATATAATTATAATTAATATCAAGTATGTAATTAAACGCTTAATTTTAAGAAATGCAGTCTTTTGACTCGATGTCCTTATTCACAATATAGAATAACACTTATCCCCACAATTTCATTAAAATCTGAACAAGTTGAAAATGTGAGCCAAAGTTTATCCAAGGATTTTTCTTGATTTTTTTCAAAAAATAGATGTTCCTAAAAATTTCAACATAGATGCTTTTACATCTGCTGAATAGGAATCTATGGTCAAAACCTTAAAATTCGTGTAATGGGTCAAGTGATTAGCATATCAATATAATTATAATTAATATTATGTATGTAATTAAGCGCTTAATTTTACGAAATGCAGTCTTTTGACTCGATATCCTTAATCACCATATAGAATTGCACTTATACCCAGATTTTCATTAAAATGTGAACAAGTTGAAAATCTGAGCCAAAAAATAGATTTTTCTACAAATTTCAACATAGATGCTTTTACCTTTGCTGAATAAGAATCTGTGGTCAAAACCTTAAAATTCGTGTAATTAGTCGAGTGATTAGCATATTAATATAATTATGATTAATATCAAGTATGTAATTAAACACTTAATTTTACGAAATGCAGTCTTTTGACTCGATATCCTTAATCACCATATAGAATTGCACTTATACTCAGATTTTCATTAAAATCTGAAAAAGTTGAAAATCAAGGCAATATTTTTCTTGATTTTTTTCAAAAAATAGATGTTCCTAAAAATTTCAACATAGATGCTTTTACCTCTGATGAAAAAGAAACTGTGGTGAAAACTTTAAAATTCGTGGAATTAGTCGAGTGATTAGCATATTAATATAATTATAATTAATATCATGTATGCAATTAAGCGCTTAATTTTACGAAATGCAGTCTTTTGTCTCGATATCCTTAATCACAATATAGAATTGCACTTAAACCCACATTTTCATTAAAATCTGAACAAGCTGAAAATCCGAGGCAAATTTTATCATGGATTTCTCATGATTTTTTCAAAAAATAGATTTTGCTAAAAATTTCAACATAGATGCTTTTACCTCTGCTGAATAAGAATCTGTGGTCAAAAGCTTAAAATTCGTGTAATTAGTCGAGTGATTAGCATATCAATATAATTATAATTAATATCAAGTATGTAATTAAGTGCTTAATTTTACGAAATGCAGTCTTTTCACTCGATATCCTTAATCACAATATAGAATTGCAGTTATACCCACATTTTCATTAAAATCTGAACAAGTTGAAAATCTGAGCCAAATTTTATCCTAGGATTTTTCATGATTTTTTCAAAAAATAGATTTTCCTAAAAATTTCAACATAGATGCTTTTACCTCTGCTGAATAAGAATCTGTGGTCAAAACCTTAAAATTCATGCAATTAGTCGAGTGATTAGCATATTAATATAATTATAATTAATATCATATATGTAATTAAGCGCTTAATTTAACGAAATGCAGTCTTTCGACTCGATATCCTTAATCACCATATAGAATTGCACTTATACCCAGATTTTCATTAAAATCTGAACAAGTTGAAAATCTGGGCAAAATTTTATCCAAGGATTTTTCTTGATTTCTTCAAAAAATAGATTTTCCTAAAAATTTCAACATAGATGCTTTTACCTCTGCTGAATAAGAATCTGTGGTCAAAACCTTAAAATTCGTGTAATTAGTCGAGTGATTAGCATATTAATATAATTATAATTAATATCAAGTATGTAATTAAGCATAGTGCATAGTGCCATTGTACACAGGCAAAGGGGATAAGAGTGAGTGCTCAAATTACAGAGGTATAAGTTTGTTGAGTATTCCTGGTAAATTATATGGGAGGGTATTGATTGAGAGGGCGAAGGCATGTACAGAGCATCAGATTGGGGAAGAGCAGTGTGGTTTCAGAAGTGGTAGAGGATGTGTGGATCAGGTGTTTGCTTTGAAGAATGTATGTGAGAAATACTTAGAAAAGCAAATGGATTTGTATGTAGCATTTATGGATCTGGAGAAGGCATATGATAGAGTTGATAGAGATGCTCTGTGGAAGGTATTAAGAATATATGGTGTGGGAGGAAAGTTGTTAGAAGCAGTGAAAAGTTTTTATCGAGGATGTAAGGCATGTGTACGTGTAGGAAGAGAGGAAAGTGATTGGTTCTCAGTGAATGTAGGTTTGCGGCAGGGGTGTGTGATGTCTCCATGGTTGTTTAATTTGTTTATGGATGGGGTTGTTAGGGAGGTAAATGCAAGGGTTTTGGAAAGAGGGGCAAGTATGAAGTCTGTTGGGGATGAGAGAGCTTGGGAAGTGAGTCAGTTGTTGTTCGCTGATGATACAGCGCTGGTGGCTGATTCATGTGAGAAACTGCAGAAGCTGGTGACTGAGTTTGGAAAAGTGTGTGGAAGAAGAAAGTTAAGAGTAAATGTGAATAAGAGCAAGGTTATTAGGTACAGTAGGGTTGAGGGTCAAGTCAATTGGGAGGTAAGTTTGAATGGAGAAAAACTAGAGGAAGTAAAGTGTTTTAGATATCTGAGAGTGGATCTGGCAGTGGATGGAACCATGGAAGCGGAAGTGGATCATAGGGTGGGGGAGGGGGCGAAAATTCTGGGGGCCTTGAAGAATGTGTGGAAGTCGAGAACATTATCTCGGAAAGCAAAAATGGGTATGTTTGAAGGAATAGTGGTTCCAACAATGTTGTATGGTTGCGAGGCGTGGGCTATGGATAGAGTTGTGCGCAGGAGGATAGATGTGCTGGAAATGAGATGTTTGAGGACAATGTGTGGTGTGAGGTGGTTTGATCGAGTGAGTAACGTAAGGGTAAGAGAGATGTGTGGAAATAAAAAGAGCGTGGTTGAGAGAGTAGAAGAGGGTGTTTTGAAGTGGTTTGGGCACATGGAGAGGATGAGTGAGGAAAGATTGACCAAGAGGATATATGTGTCGGAGGTGGAGGGAACAAGGAGAAGAGGGAGACCAAATTGGAGGTGGAAAGATGGAGTGAAAAAGATTTTGTGTGATCGGGGCCTGAACATGCAGGAGGGTGAAAGGAGGGCAAGGAATAGAGTGAATTGGAGCGATGTGGTATACCGGGGTTGAGGTGCTGTCAGTGGATTGAAGCAGGGCATGTGAAGCGTCTGGGGTAAACCATGGAAAGCTGTGTAGGTATGTATATTTGCGTGTGTGGACGTATGTATATACATGTGTAAGGGGGGGGGGGGTTGGGCCGTTTCTTTCATCTGTTTCCTTGCGCTACCTCGCAAACGCGGGAGACAGCGACAAAGTATAATGAATAAATAAAATAAAATGTAATTAAGCGCTTAATTTTAAGAAATGCATCTTTTGACTCGATATCCTTAACCACAATATAGAATAACACTTATCCCCACAATTTCATTAAAATCTGAACAAGTTGTAAATGTGAGCCAAAGTTGATCCAAGGATTTTTCTTGATTTTTTTTCAAAAAATAGATGTTCCTAAAAATTTTAACATAGATGCTTTTACCTCTGCTGAATAAGAATCTATGGTCAAAACCTTAAAATTCGCGTAATTAGTCGGGTGATTAGCATATTAATATAATTATAATTATTATTATGTATGTAATTAAGTGCTTAATTTCACGAAATGCAGTCTTTTGACTCGATATCCTTAATCACCATATAGAATTGCACTTATACCCAGATTTTCATTAAAATCTGAACAAGTTGAAAATCTGAGCCAAATTTTATCCAAGGCTATAGCCTTGGATTTTTCATGATTTTTTTCAAAAAATAGATTTTTCTACAAATTTCAACATAGATGCTTTTACCTCTGCTGAATAAGAATCTGTTGTCAATACCTTAAAATTCGTGGAATTAGTCGAGTGATTAGCATATCAATATAATTATAATTAATATCAAGTATGTAATTAAGCGCTTAATTTTACGAAATGCAGTCTTTTCACTCGATATCCTTAATCACAATATAGAATAACACTTATCCCCAAAATTTCATTAAATTCTGAACAAGTTGAAAATGTGAGCCAAAGTTTATCCAAGGATTTTTCTTGATTTTTTTCAAAAAATAGATGTTCCTACAAATTTCAACATAGATGATTTTACCTCTGCTGAATAAGAATCTATGGTCAAAACCTTAAAATTCGTGTAATTAGTCGGGTGATTAGCATATTAATATAATTATAAATATGTATGTAATTAAGCACTTAATTTTACGAAATGCAGTCTTTTGACTCGATATCCTTAATCACCATATGGAATTGCACTTATACCCAGATTTTCATTAAAATCTGAACAAGTTGAAAATCTGAGCCAAATTTTATCCTAGGCTATTGCCTTGGAATTTTCATGATTTTTTCAAAAAATAGATTTTCCTAAAAATTTTAACATAGATGCTTTTACATCTGCTGAATAAGAATCTGTGGTCAAAACCTTAAAATTCGTGTAATTAGTCGGGTGATTAGCATATTAATATAATTATAATTAATATTATGTATGTAATTAAGCGCTTAATTTTACGAAATGCAGTCTTTTGACTCGATATCCTTAATCACCATATAGAATTGCACTTATACCCAGATTTTCATTAAAATCTGAACAAGTTGAAAATCTGAGCCAAATTTTATCCTAGGCTATTGCCTTGGAATTTTCATGATTTTTTCAAAAAATAGATTTTCCTAAAAATTTCAACATAGATGCTTTTACATCTGCTGAATAAGAATCTGTGGTCAAAACCTTAAAATTCGTGTAATTAGTCGAGTGATTAGCATATTAATATAATTATAATTAATATCATATATGTAATTAAGCGCTTAATTTTACGAAATGCAGTCTTTCGACTCGATATCCTTAATCACCATATAGAATTGCACTTATACACAGATTTTCATTAAAATCTGAACAAGTTGAAAATCTGGGCAAAATTGGATTTTTCTTGATTTTTTTAAAAAATATATTTTCCTGAAAATTTCAACATAGATGCTTTTACTTCTGCTGAATAAGAATCTGTGGTCAAAACCTTAAAATTCGTGTAATTAGTCGAGTGATTAGCATATTAATATAATTATAATTAATATCATGTATGTAATTAAGCGCTTAATTTTATGAAATGCAGTCTTTTGACTCGATATCCTTAATCACCATATAGAATTGCACTTATACCCAGATTTTCATTAAAATCTGAACAAGTTGAAAATCTGAGCCAAATTTTATCCAACTTTTGCCTCGATATCCTTAATCAGAAT
Organism: Panulirus ornatus; assembly: GCF_036320965.1. Classification (NCBI taxonomy): domain Eukaryota; kingdom Metazoa; phylum Arthropoda; class Malacostraca; order Decapoda; family Palinuridae; genus Panulirus; species Panulirus ornatus. The sequence continues at coordinate 5,052,762 of NC_092236.1, read as the reverse complement.
ATAGATTAACACTTATCCCCAAAATTTCATTAAAATCTGAACAAGTTCAAAATGTGAGCCAAAGTTTATCCAAGGATTTTTCTTGATTTTTTCAAAAAATAGATTTTCCTAAAAATTTCAACATAGATGCTTTTACCTCCGCTGAATAAGAATCTGTGGTCAAAACCTTAAAATTCGTGGAATTAGTCGAGTGATTAGCATATTAATATAATCATAATTAATATCAAGTATGTAATTAAGCGCTTAATTTTACGAAATGCAGTCTTTTGACTCGATATCCTTAATAACAATATAGAATAACACTTATCCCCACAATTTCATTAAAATCTGAAGAAGTTGAAAATGTGAGCCAAAGTTTATCCAAGGATTTTTCTTGATTTTTTTTGCAAAAAAATAGATGTTCATAAAAATTTTAACATAGATGCTTTTACCTCTGCTGAATAACAATCCATGGTCAAAACCTTAAAATTCGTGTAATTAGTCGGGTGATTAGCATATTAATATAATTATAATTAATATTATGTATGTAATTAAGCGCTTAATTTTACGAAATGCAGTCTTTTGACTCGATATCCTTAATCACCATTTAGAATTGCACTTATACCCAGATTTTCATTAAAATCTGAACAAGTTGAAAATCTGAGCCAAATTTTATCCAAGGCTATTGCCTTGGATTTTTCTTGATTTTTTCAAAAAATAGATTTTCCTACAAATTTCAACATAGATGCTTTTACCTCTGCTGAATAAGAATCTGTGGTCAAAACCTTAAAATTCGTGTAATTAGTCGAGTGATTAGCATATAATTATAATTAATATCATGTATGTAATTAAGCGCTTAATCTTACGAATTGTGGTCTTTTGACTCAATATCCTTAATCACAATATACAATTGCACTTATACCAAGATTTTCATTAAAATCTGAACAAGTTGAAAATCTGGGCAAAATTGGATTTTTCTTGATTTTCTTAAAAAATATATTTTCCTGAAAATTTCAACATAGATGCTTTTACTTCTGCTGAATAAGAATCTGTGGTCAAAACCTTAAAATTCGTGTAATTAGTCGAGTGATTAGCATATTAATATAATTATAATTAATATCATGTATGTAATTAAGCGCTTAATTTTATGAAATGCAGTCTTTTGTTTCGATATCCTTAATCACCATATAGAATTGCACTTATACCCAGATTTTCATTAAAATCTGAACAAGTTGAAAATCTGAGCCAAATTTTATCCAAGGCTATTGCCTTGGATTTTTCATGATTTTTTCAAAAAATAGATTTTTCTACAAATTTCAACATAGATGCTTTTTCCTCTGCTGAATAAGAATCTGTGGTCAAAACCTTAAAATTTGTGTAATTAGTCGAGGTATTAGCATATCAATATAATTATAATTAATATCAAGTATGTAATTGAGCGCTTAATTTTACGAAATGCAGTCTTTTGACTCGACATCCTTAATCACAATATAGAATAACACATAAATTTCATTAAAATCTGAACAAGTTGAAAATGTGAGCCAAAGTTTATCCAAGGATTTTTCTTGATTTTTTTCAGAAAATAGACGTTCCTAGAATTTTCAACATAGATGCTTTTACCTCTGCTGAATAAGAATATATGGTCAAAACCTTAAAATTCGTGTAATTAGTCGGGTGATTAGCATATTAATATAATTATAATTAATATCATGTATGTAATTAAGCGCTTACTTTTACGATATGCAGTCGTTCGACTTGATATCCTTAATCACCATATAGAATTGCACTTATACACAGATTTTCATTAAAATCTGAAAAAGTTGAAAATCTAGGCAAAATTTTTCTTGATTTTTTTTTCAAAAAATAGATGTTCCTAAAAATTTCAACATAGATGCTTTCACCTCTGATGAAAAACAATCTGTGGTCAAAACTTTAAAATTCGTGGAATTAGTCGAGTGATTAGCATATTAATATAATTATAATTAATATCATGTATGTAATTAAGCGCTTAATTTTATGAAATGCAGTTTTTTGACTCAATATCCTTAATCACAATATAGAATTGCACTTACACCCACATTTTCATTAAAATCTGAACAAGTTGAAAATCTGAGCCAAATTTTATCCAAGGCTATAGCGTAGGATTTTTCATGTTTTTTTCAAAAAATAGATTTGCCTAAAAATTTCAACATAGATGGTTTTACCTCTGCTGAATAAGAATCTGTGGTCAAAACCTTAAAATTCGAGTAATTAGTCGAGTGATTAGCATATTAATATAATTATAATTAATATTATGTAGAATATTTTTAATTTTACGAAATGCTGTCCTTTGACTCGATATCCTTAATCACAATATAGAATTGCACTTATACCCAGATTTTTATTAAAATCTGAACAAGTTGAAAATCTGGGCAAAATTGGATTTTTCTTGATTTTTTCATAAAATATATTTTCCTGAAAATTTCAACATAGATGCTTTTACCTCTGCTGAATAAGAATCTGTGGTCAAAACCTTAAAATTCGTGTAATTAGTCGAGTGATTAGCATATTAATATAATTATACTTAATATCATGTATGTAATTAAGCGCTTAATTTTACGAAATGCAGTCTTTTGACTCGATATCCTTAATCACCATATAGAATTGCACTTATACCCAGATTTTCATTAAAATCTGAAAGTTGAAAATCTAGGCAAAATTTTTCTTGATTTTTTTTTTGAAAAAATAGATGTTCCTAAAAATTTCAACATAGATGCTTTTACCTCTGATGAAAAAGAATCTGTGGTCAAAACTTTAAAATTCGTGTAATTAGTTGAGTGATTAGCATATTAATATAATTATAATGAATATCATGTATGTAATTAAGCGCTTAATTTTACGAAATGCAGTCTTTTATCTCGATATCCTTAATCACAATATAGAATTGCACTTATACCCAGATTTTCATTAAAATCTGAACAAGTTGAAAATCTGAGCCAAAAAATTTCAACATAAATAATTTTACCTTTGCTGAATATGAATCTGTAGTCAAAACCTTAAAATTCGTGCAATTAGTCGACTGATTAGCATATTAATATAATCATAATTAATAATAAATATGTAATTAAGCGCTTAATATTACGAAATGCAGTCTTTTGACTCGATATCCTTAATCACAATATAGAATAACACTTATACCCAGATTTTCATCAAAATCTGAACAAGTTGAAAATCTGAGCCAAATTTTATCCAAGATTTTACGACTTGAAAATCTGAGTAAAATCTTATCCAACTCTTTAGCCTTGGATTTTTCTTGATTTTTTTGAAAAAATAGAGTATGCTCAGATTTTCAACTTCTTCAGATTTTAATGAAAATCTGTGCATAAATGGTATTTTATATGGTGATTAAGTATATCGAGTCAAAAGACTGCATTTAGTAAAATTAAGCGCTTAATTACATAGTTAAGATTAATTATAATTATATTAAGCTAATTATTAGACTAATTACACGAACTTTAAGGTTTTGACATCAGATTTTTATTCAGTAGACGTAAAAGCATCTATGTTGAAATTTTCAGGAAAATCTATTTTTTCAAAAAAATTAAGAAAAATATTTTGCTCAGATTTTAAACTTCTTCAGATTTTGATGAAAATCTGTGCATAAGTGGTATACTATATGATGGTTAAAGATATCGAGTCAAAAGACTGCATTTCCTAAAATTAAGCGCTTAATTACATACTTAAGATTATTCATAATCATATTGATTTGCTAATTACGCGACTAATTACACGAAGTTTAAAGTTTTAATCAGCAGATGTAAAAGCATCTATGCTGAGTTTTTCAGGAAAATCTATTTTTTCAAAAAAATCCAAGAAAAATCCAAGGCGATAATAATATTTTGCTCAGATTTTCAGCTCCTTCAGATTTCAATTAGAATCTGTGCATAAGAGTTATTCTATATGGTGATTAAATACATCGAGTCAAAAGACTGCATTTCGTAAAATTAAGCGCTTAATTACATACTTAATATTAATTATAATTATATTATGCTAACTACTCGACTAATTACAAGAATTTTAAGGTTTTGACTACAGATTCTTATTCAACAGACGTAAAAGCATATATGCTGAGATTTTCAGGAAAATCCATTTTTTAAAAAAATCAGATTTTGCTCAGATTTTCAATTTCTTCAGATTTTAATGAAAATCTATGCATAAGTGGTATTCTATATGGTGATTAAGGATATAGAGTTAAAAGACTGCATTTCCTAAAATTAAGCGCTTAATTATATACTTAATATTAATTATAATTATATTATGCTAACTAATCGACTAATTACACGAATTTTACAGTTTTGACATCAGATTCTTATTTCGCACACGTAAAAGCATCTATGCTGAAAATTTCAGGAAAATCTATTTTTTTCAAAAAAATCAAGAAAAATCCAAGTATAATATTTTGTATAATATTTTGTTCAGATTTTCAACTTCTTCAGATTTTAATGAAAATCTAGTTGTAAGGGGTATTCTATATGGTGATTGAGTATATCGACTCAAAAGACTGCATTTCGTAAAATTAACCACAGATTCTTATTCAACAGACGTAAAAGCATCTATACTGAAATTTTCAGGGAAATCTATTTTTTCAAAAAAATGAAGAAAAATCCAAGGATAATATTTTGCTCAGATTTTCAACTTCTTCAGATTTTACTGAAAATCTGTGCAGAAGTGGTATCTATATGGTGATTAAGGATATCGAGTCAAAAGACTGCATTTCGTAATATTAAGCGCTTAATTACATACTTAAGATTAATTACAATTGTATTAACATGCTAATTACTCAACTAATTACACGAACTTTAAGGTTTTGACATCAGATTCTTATTCAGCAGACGTAAAAGCATCTATGCTGAAAGTTTCAGGAAAATCTTTTTTTTCAAAAAACTCAAGAAAAATCCAAGGCTATATGGATAATATTTTGCTCAGATTTTCAACTTCTTCAGATTTTAATGAAAATCTATGCATAAGTGGTATTCTATATGGTGATTAAGGATATCGAGTCAAAAGACTGCATTTCGTAAAATTAAGTTAGAGGGGGTGTGGGTTGGGTTGGTTTGGGAGGGGGATGGGGGGAGGGAGGGTGGGGGAGGGAGACAAGAGAGTGCTGGTCTTATCTGGCTAACACAGGCGGCAGGAGAGTCAACAGAGTCCCGTGACGGACACCCTCCTTTACATTCATAGCACATTACTTTTAATGAAACATAAAACTTACTTCGAGACAAATATCGTTTGGTATACTGCCTCCCCAGGCCTGATTTTACGAGGCCGACGTCACTTGCTCAATAAAGTGGCTTTCTCCCTCCCCCCACCCACCACCCCAAACCCGTGCAGCGAGAGGGAAAAATTGAGGCAGGAGTTTGCCTCCTTCCGCTCTCGGCCGCCCGTCTATCGATAACTCGAAAGGCTGGCTGGTCGGTACTGATTCACTGGAGGCTCGCGAGGAGGAGGGGGGACTTTCTTCGTCCCACGAAACAAACTGAGACGGCGTGAGGAGGTGCGGCCGGCGCGCTGTGAGTGCACCGCTGGTTTGCTCTCAATATCGTGTTTGATCAGGCATGATGACCTCTTTACCACTTGCAAGACGCCGACGCACCGCCAAAGAACCAACCAATCTCGCTCCCACGATTTTTTTGGAGGGGTCCATCCTCGCCGCGTCGGAGAAACTTGCGGCCGCTAATATGAGGAGGAAAAGTCCGGTCTTTGATCACGGTCTTCCCTTCCGTGCGGCTGGCAGGGAGGAGGCGGAGCGGCGGCGGGAGCGAGTCTTCTCGCCGCCCTCATCAAAGGATTAAGCCCGCATGACACGCGCCAAAAATATACCTGAATTAGGATGGATCACGTCGCTGCCTGATCCAGCCGCAGCTTAGGTTTAAATCTGCCGAAGACTGTCAAACTGGTTCCCGGTGACCGACCTCGGGCTGACTGATGGCAAACTGTATCAGATTAGAAGCCATAAATTGCACTCTAAAATTGGCTGGGTTCGACGGTGATCAGGCGTCTGTTGGTGAGGTCTCCCAGGTGGAAGGGTCGTGAGGCGGACGAGGGAGGGAGGCATGCTGGCTGGCTGGCTGGCTGGGAGGCGACTGTTGCTTTTCCACGTCGGTCGCGCGTGGCGGTGGGAGGATTTAGCGTGGTCAACTGACGGCGAAACATCTGGGACACCAAGAGGGCTTAGAATGAAGACCTTCAAGCCTCTCGCTAGAAATAAAAATCATGTATAAGATCCCCCCCCCCACTCCAGATGTCTCTGTACAAGAGGCAAGGAAATGAGCTTGAGCAGAGTCTGTGGACTTTGGGGGGGAGACACAGAGCCCAAAGTTGTCCATAGAGAGACATAGACGGGAACACATTGAGTTGGCGCCTCTCTATGTCTGGCGGGCCCGATCATGTTTTGAGTGAGGAATTAGAGTGTGAAATCAGAGCTGTACCCTCGGGAGGGGCTGCTGGGACAAATGCTGTTGAAGGGAGAACTACTGAGACTCGAGCGAAATTACCAGCAAGTTAAATCTGATTTTACTGGCTTTACATCACCCGAATTACACATGCCAGTGGAGGGCAATGGTCGATATAACTTGAATATTTGTGAGAGGAGCGAGAGGGACTGACTGGGCATATGAGAGAGAGAGAGAGAGAGAGAGAGAGAGAGAGAGAGAGAGAGAGAGAGAGAGAGAGAGAGAGAGAGAGAGAGAGAGAGAGAGAGAGCCTGGCTGTAGGACACACTGGTTATTTTTAAAGACAGGAGATAAAAGTGATGATGATGATGATGATGATGAGGGAAGAACACAAACCATTATTAATATCTTGGCACACACGCTGCACTCGCTTCAGTTCGCCAGAAGAAATGAACGCCAGGATGACTTCATATCCACTAAACGACCCTCGGTAATGTACGACTCACTCGCGGAAATACTCGGGAAATATGGAAATCTGAAATCCATGGCTCGTTGATCGGTATTCTGGGGGAAATGTATTTTTGTCCTAAAATATTAATAAGGATAATAAAAATAATGATAATAATAATAATAATAATGATAATAATAATAATAATAATAATTATAATAATAATAATAATAATAATAATAATAATAATAATAATAATATTCATACTCAATGACGATAATTATTTCTATTGCTGTGCTACGAGCAGTGGCAGAGAAAGGATGGATTCCTTTGGAGTGACAAGTTCTTCAGCTAGATTGTACTCCGATGACACAACCTCACCGAAGTGACTTTTCATCCGCAGCGCAACCATAAGCAGGTGGAGTCCGGTAGCACCCATAAACAGAATGTTTAATTGCAAATATACATGTGTTTCATTGCTGATTTGAGTTGAAACTTACTAAGGTAACATATATATATATCTAATTCTACACCTTTAACTGGAATATCACAAATATCACTTTGTATACACTTAACTAAACTAATGCCACGTTTGTAAACATTTCCCACTTTTTTATGTACTGTATCAACTTGAGCCAATATATATATATATATATATATATATATATATATATATATATATATATATATATATATATATATATATATATATATATACAAATATATATATAAATATATAAATATATATATATATATATATATATATATATATATATATATAATGAGATGTTTGAGGACAATGTGTGGTGTGAGGTGGTTTGATCGAGTGAGTAACGTAAGGGTAAGAGAGATGTGTGGAAATAAAAAGAGCGTGGTTGAGAGAGCAGAAGAGGGTGTTTTGAAGTGGTTTGGGCACATGGAGAGAATGAGTGAGGAAAGATTGACCAAGAGGGTATATGTGTCGGAGGTGGAGGGAACGAGGAGAAGAGGGAGACCAAATTGGAGGTGGAAAGATGGAGTGAAAAAGATTTTGTGTGATCGGGGCCTGAACATGCAGGAGGGTGAAAGGAGGGCAAGGAATAGAGTGAATTGGAGCGATGTGGTATACCGGGGTTGACGTGCTGTCAGTGGATTGAATCAAGGCATGTGAAGCGTCTGGGGTAAACCATGGAAAGCTGTGTAGGTATGTATATTTGCGTGTGTGGACGTATGTATATACATGTGTATGGGGGGGGGGGCATTTCTTTCGTCTGTTTCCTTGCGCTACCTCGCAAACGCGGGAGACAGCGACAAAGTATAAAAAAAAAAAAAATATATATATATATATATATATAAATTCTCAAACCTTTCCTTTAATGATAGTAACAACTTGTGAACCTGAGGGCTTGTGTGAGGAACAAAAAAATACCAATACTCTATATCTAAATTCCGATCGTATCCAGTTCATATTACAAGTGAGATTGGATCGCCTGGTGAGACTCCCCCTAGGGCGATCCCGTCTCACTTAAGACGAACATAACACCAGTCTAGCACTCCTCTCCCCCCTCCCCTAACACACACACACACACACACACACACACACACACACACACACACACACACACAATCATACACATTGTTGGTATTATTAGCCAATTTATATGCAGGCTACGGAGAGGGTGGGGGAAGCAGAGACAAGACAGAAAAGGACAGGAATCCTGATTCAGTTTTACATCTTGTGTCACCCTGGGATAAAACAGTTTACGGCATTGAGCTCGGAGTCGGAGTCCCGCCTGGGAAATAAAATGAAAAAAAAAAAACCACCCATCTTCTGTCAACAACCGGTGGAATGGCATCACCTCAAAGTAAATGAAAGTTGCATTCACTTAGCAAATTGCTTTTCTTCTTCTTTTGAATGCTGAAACTGGAGAGAGAGAGAGAGAGAGAGAGAGAGAGAGAGAGAGAGAGAGAGAGAGAGAGAGAGAGAGAGAGAGAGAGAGAGAGAGAGATGGGAGAGTGAGGGGGCTACAGCCAGGGGAACCCTGGGGTTCCATAGATAACTTGAGGTTTGAGATGGATGGGAAGGAAGAGATGAAGAGGTCAAGGGGGAAAAAAGGGGGGCTGGAGGTGCGGGAGACTTGAGGTTGACGGAATGGTTGGTGGAGGTTGATGGTGGTTGATGGAGGTTGACTGAGGTTGATGATAGTTCACAGAGGTTGATGGAGGTTGACGGAGGGTTGGTGGTGGGTGATGGTGGTTGATGGAGGTTGACGGAGGCTGATGGAGGTTGACGGAGGTTGATGGAGGCTGATGGAGGTTGACGGAGGTTGACGGAGGCTGATGGAGGTTGACGGAGGTTGACGGAGGCTGATGGAGGTTGACGGAGGTTGATGGAGGTAGATACAGACAAGATGACATTACAAGGATGTAAGAGTGAGCAGGGAACAGAGAATGGGTAGTAAAGGCTATTTATTCATTAATGACAACAGTAAAGATTCCTCTATTGATCATTAACACCAACAACAACACACAGTATTGACCAGTAAAGCCACACTAAGTAGTATTGCTCCTATGGTTATCACGAACAGTGGTAAAGACTATCCATTCCATCGCCTTTCCCGCTGGTGGAAGCAGATGCCATTTACTTCATACTCTTCCACACATTTCGTCCTCAACAATGAGGGGCGGTGGGCGGAGGGCGAATCAATGCATCAAAAAATCATCAATTGCGTCATTTTTCCTCCCCCCCCTAGCGCCCCCCCCCCCCCAGCCTGGGTAATGTGCCTTCGGTTTCCACAGCTGCAGAGAAATTAATTTGCTGAGATTTTAATATCTTTTTTTTTTTTTTGGGGGGGGGGGGGTGTGTGTGAAGTGAGTGAGTGAGTGAGTGAGTGAGTGAGTGAGTGAGTGTGTGTGTGTGTGTGTGTGTGTGTGTGTGTGTGTGTGTGTGTGTGTGTGTGTGAATGAGAGAGAGAGAGAGAGAGAGAGAGAGAGAGAGAGAGAGAGAGAGAGAGAGAGAGAGAGAGAGAGAGAGAGAGAAATCGTCGGAACTTCCCTACCCATAGCACTGGTTCCCAGAGACTCAACGTGGAACCATTAGGGTTTTTGGATAATTACATTAGTTTTTTTTGGTAATTACATGAGTTTTTCTTTTTTTTTTTTTGCACGAAACAAGAAAATTACAGCTTAATGATGCGACTGGCTGGTTCTTGCTCTGTGCAAAAACAGTGAGTGATTACACCACGGAAAAGTTGGAAGCTACGTTTTTAAGTATATCGGATTTTTTATCGGGCCAAACGCAGTCAGTTTTGGTGCCTCGGGTCCTATCGGGCGAGCTGGGATCACGGCGTATCGGTTGGTTGGTGAGGGATGAGTTTACTGGGCATTATAGGCTAGGGAGAGAGAGAGAGAGAGAGAGAGAGAGAGAGAGAGAGAGAGAGAGAGAGAGAGAGAGAGAGAGAGAGAGAGAGAGTATTTTTTTTTACAAGATTCTGCCCAAACGCAGGGCTGGCGCGTAGCGCTCACTGCAGATAAATGAAGATCAGTGACGTATCAGTGACGTCAGGTTGGCTTAGCGTGACTGTACTTATATCGGGTCAAACACCACAGGTTAAGATATCGGCTCCTAAGTGGCTAACGCCTTGAGCGATGTAAGATCGGCAAAATCGGTTTGGCTTGTATGAGGCTCCAGTAAGCATATCGTGTCACTATATGCATTATAGAATCACATCGGGACGTCATATTTGTGACTTGATCATATCAGATGATATCGGACAACATCCAATCATACAAGGTCAAAACAGAGGTGTACAGCAGGCCACATCGGGTTATATCGGCTAACGCTAGCTAATATCGGGTCACGTCTCGGCATACATACATCGGATGACGCACCCTTGAACACAAAGGAATTTCACTCGACTGGCAATCGGCTGCCTTCAGTATCGGGATATCGGAAACCTGCCATCGAATCCCTCCCCAGATAGCGATTCGAAGCCACGGCCGCCACTACAGATAGGGTTCGATTCCCCTCCTCTTCCCCAGGTCACTGCGAAGGAAATTTGATCTCATTCTATGTCGGTTTCGTCGCTATTTCCAGAAAGCCCAAGATGCTCAAATATCATGTTTACTTCTTCCTCTATACCATCCATCTATCCTCAACTCCATGAAGTCTTTCTGAATATTCTCCATCTATCTATTCCAAAACTCACTTGCTTCCTTGAACATTATCTATCCATCTATTTGCAAACTCATGTCATATTCTGAATATCTGTCTATCTCCAAACTTCTGTAATACCTTGAATATTTTACCAGCTTCATCATCATCTCACGTCTTATCTATTTCAGAAAGATTTTCTCTAATTATCCTTCAACTCTTATTGTTTAATAACCGTTGCCACTTGTGTCATCGGTTCGAATCCCGCTGTTTACATATATATGTATGTATATATATATATATATATATATATATATATATATATATATATATATATATATATATATATATATATATATATATATATATTCATTTCTATTTCTGTTGATATCAAAGGTACTTCTATGGTTTTAAGGAAAAACAAAAACAAAAAGATATAAACAAAAACAGAGACTACAGACAAACACACGGACAAAATAAAAGCAGTACAGACATCCATTATCATCCCTCCCAGATATAATCATTCAGATCAAAATTACGCGCCAAAGTAAAAGTTATTAATTTTTGGGTCTTACTCGAGAGAGCTGAATTAATTGCACGCTAATAACATGCATATAATTACCATGTTTGACTAGTCATTAAAACTGCATGTTTAGTTTTCCTAATTCAGTTTATTTTACGAGGATTCAGTGTGTGTGTGTGTGTGTGTGTGTGTGTGTGTGTCTTACTTTCATTAACATCATCTGCCAACAGATATGTGAATTAATGAGTTTTTAAAATCACCAAATACAGAATAAATTGACTTGGTGCCATCAATTAATTCTAATGAGAATCTTTTATTGATAGGTTTACTGTGGATTTTTTTCTTTCAGGCAGATGCTCCAAATTTATTCAGTTCATAGCTGCGAGCTTGCCCCCCCACCCACCCCCGCCTCCCCGAAAAAAAGCGCACGTCTATTGAATTTATTCCAAAAGTAATTTCCAGATAAAAGCCATCAGTCCTATTTCGCTTAGTTTTTTGCCTGAACAAATCCAGTGTGGCCCAGTGAAATCTGGATAAAGTTTTGTTTCAAAATAACTTTCAGGAGAAGGGTTTGGGAGGGGCAGGGGTGTGTGTGTGTGTGTATGTGTGTGTGTGTGTGTGTGTGTGTGTGTGTTTGTGTGTGTGAGAGAGAGAGAGAGAGAGAGAGAGAGAGAGAGAGAGAGAGAGAGAGAGAGAGAGAGAGAGAGAGAGAGAGAATAATAATAATAATAATAATAATAATAATAATAATAATAATAATAAATGACGATAATAATATTAATAATGATAATAATAATAATAATAATAATAATAATAATAATAATAATAATAATAATATTAATAATAATAATAATAATAGCAATAATAATAATAATAATCATAATCATAATAATAATAATAATAATAATAATAATAATAATAATAATGATAATAATAATAATAATAATAATAATAATAATAATAATAATAATAATAACAGCATTAACAATACCAACAGAATCAGACACAAACAATTACTCTAACATTCCACATCAAACAAAGTCAAAGTAGTCCACAGGAATCAGTCATGCGAGACTTGGATCTATGAGTGAATCAAAAGCACATGTACAGGAAACGGAATTCCTTTTCTTGGTAAAGACAACTGGTTGTGGTCATGCCTTGTGATGTGCTGATGTCCTCCTTGTTAACATGAATACCTCAAAGGCCAAGGCGAGGAGGGGAAGAAAAAGATATAACAACCGTCCATCCTTCGTGGTTATTCACTGCCTCACAAATGCGTCTGATTACCAGAACTTACGCCAATACAACACGTCGAAATCCAGCAGCCAAATGAAATACAAAAGAAGGAGTCTTCCAGACCGACACTTACATAATTAGTGTTTGAACACAAGCACATGCAAATGAGGATACTTCCCTGTCTCAAGATTAAGTCAAGGAAACGAATTAGTATCTTGAATGCGTCCAGCATCACAAACTGTTTTCAACTTTTCCTAATTTGCATAATAGACTGATTTGCATAAATAGGGCAAATTCTTTTGCTTTTGATGTATCCCGCTTGAACAGTGGAAGGATCTGAGTTAATCTCTGCTGACACATTATGCAGAATATTTCAGAAATAATTATTTGCCCGTCAGGTGCAATTCATTATAGAATTTCTCGTTTCTAAAAATAATCAAATTCATTTTTTTTTTTTTAGGGTACTCTAAAATATTTCATCGTTTGTGCTGTCAACAGCCATCGTCCTTCAGGTCCCTCTTCAGGCCTACATGTAGGAGTCTCCATGAGTCGCACAGCCAGCAAGCAGACAGACCACAGATAACTGTGGGTGTCGAACACACGGCTTTGTGTGTTTGTGTGTGTGTGTGTGTCTGTGTGTCGTGGATGTTGGGGGGCGGTCACGCTACGCGATCGATACCCTCAGCTTCTGGAAACTGTGGGCCGATCTTTCTCAGGGGTGACACCAGAGGGCACGGAGCAGCCATTAAAACCAGCGTGGCAGGACACGGCTGGCAGAAGGTAAAGACCTCCTCTGGGCGGGCGGGCGGGGCGGAAGGATTTCCCCAGAACTAGAGGTAAATCCGGCATGATAAATATTCGTGTTTCTCTCTTCGCTTTGCATTTGGCTGGAGGCAAGAAGGCACAGTGCGGAGTAAGGACGACTCGGGTAAGCCTTGGGAATCACGGCAGGTCCCAGCTTGGGACCCTAGAACAGGGACCTCTCTGTGAAGGAGCTCAGGGAAACACAGGGAGGCCCCGGCCTGGGACACGAGCGTAGGACGCCAGAATATGACACCACCGCGGGCATCCTGGGCTGTTGAAATGAACGAGTCGGATCATACTGGACACAGCCAATGGATGTCGTCCGTCACGCCGCAGTAACTCGTGCGTCTCCAGGTCCTCCCTCACAAACCACAACACTCCTTTCAAAAACTCTCTCCCTCAGCCTCCACGCTCCACCCTCCCTCTCATTCTCTCTCTCTCTCTCTCTCTCTCTCTCTCTCTCTCTCTCTCTCTCTCTCTCTCTCTCTCTCTCTCTCCCAGTCCCTGGCCCTCACCTCAGGACCTAAGACCTCTCAAGTGATCTCGCTTCGCATAGTTCTCTCCACTGTGTCAGAGCTCTCACCTCTCACCTCGCTCTGCCACTCATGTCCTTCCTCCCCTCACGAAGGTGGTACTCCTGCTACTAGTGCCACTGCCGCTGGTACGACTGGTCCTGGTAGTGGCAGTGTCATACCGGCACTGGTCCTGGGACTACCGAGACTAGTACTAGGTTTACCGGTGCTCACACTAACGGCGCTGCAGGAGTACTAGTGGTGGGACGATCATTGTGCACGCCGCTGTGGGGGTCTCACGACGGGCAAAGCACCGACGCCGAGCGCCAGTCAGGTCGGAGGAGCCAGTCATTTATCACCTGATCATCCGCCCATACATCAAGTGGCGGCATTAAACTAACTGATGTCACGCTCCCCCACCCCGGCTGATGTCACCCCAGCACAGCTGATGTCGCTCCCGCCAATATATGCTGCGTTTCCTCAGGTCACACGTGTCACTTGGCGAGGCCCTGGGAAGGACGCATCCCACCAAATTAATCCCCATCAGAAGGACGTTAATCTCCGTACAAATTCCACGACGTATATACTCTAAAATCCCCGAGAGGATTTGCCGGATTATAAACAAACTTTCTGTTACTAAAAGCGAGGGAGTTCCCTTGATGGCTGACAGATTACACATCAGATTCTAAAGAAATCACATTCCGTGTCTAGTGAGAGGGTTTAGCGCCTCCTCGCTTCCAGCGGAGTGAACCAGGGAAGGACTCGTCACCAGGGGGGTATGAAGGACTCGGTCAAAGGACCACTCCTGCTGCTGCTGTTGACGACGACCGGGCGCAGGAGGGAAGCGCTGTTCATCTAAAAGTGTGAAGCGACTTGAACATGGGTGTCCTGTACAGGGGTGTACATTAACAAACCTAAACCAGAGTGTATTGTACAGGGACGTCAATCACGAAGACTCACCACAGTGTACCTTGAAAGAGTGTTCACCAGTGCTGGCAAACCAGAGGATATATACATGTGGCTGATGAGGGTGTGGCGTGCGCAAAATGCAGATAAACTTGGAATTAGTAGATGAATGGAAACCCCTATGCAGATGAGGGTGGCCATGACTAGATTTTGATATATGGAAAAAACTTCTTTCACCAACACACACTGTGGCGGAGGGGAATGATGAACCAAGGTGACTGTAGGGGACGCCAGGTGAAGTAGGGGAGACTCCTATAACTTAGGTGGCCACGGTAAGAGTTGGTCTATCTTTCTACACCCACACACACACACACACACACACACACACGCACACACACACACACACCTACACACACCCACACATATACACACACACACGCACACTTGTCATTAATATACTCATTAGCGAAGCCATTAATGATGACCCAGAACCATAAACGAAATAATAAAATTGCAAAAATGTGCAGAGTTGTTGAAGTTGTAAAAGGTCTTCTTCACTGAGGAAGAAGCAATAAAAACTCATCCAATTAGCTCAGGAGCAAGACGACAGCTGGTGCTGAAGGCTCCTTCCGACCTCACTCTCCCAGCTGGCCGGACCAGCTGCCCAGAGCATCATCAAAAGCAAAAGTGATCATTACAGACAGAAACAAGTTACGCAATTCTTAATAAAGAAGAGAGAGAATGTATTGGTGTTGTATAATGCGTTGTATTCCTTAACATACATGGTCTACGATACAGTAGGCTGGGAAATACTTGGTGTTGTACAATACAACGTCGCCTCATTGCGTGAGAATATCATTTATGAGGATATTTGGATACTGATGATGGATTCAAGTGGTACTCCACCCTCAGTGTCACACAGCCCTTCCCCACCAACACACGTAAGCAGGAAAACATGCACGACTCACTGGATGACAGAATATATATATATATATATATATATATATATATATATATATATATATATATATATATATATATATATATATATATATATATATGGTAAAGTGTGTGAAAGAAGAAAGTTAAGAGTAAATGTGAATAAGAGCAAGGTTATTAGGTACAGTAGGGTTGAGGGTCAAGTCAATTGGGAGGTGAGTTTGAATGGAGAAAAACTGGAGGAAGTGAAGTGTTTTAGATATTTGGGAGTGGATCTGGCAGCGGATGGAACCATGGAAGCGGAAGTGGATCATAGGGTGGGGGAGGGGGCGAAAATTCTGGGAGCCTTGAAGAATGTGTGGAAGTCGAGAACATTATCTCGGAAAGCAAAAATGAGTATGTTTGAAGGAATAGTGGTTCCAACAATGTTGTATGGTTGCGAGGCGTGGGCTATGGATAGAGTTGTGCGCAGGAGGATGGATGTGCTGGAAATGAGATGTTTGAGGACAATGTGTGGTGTGAGGTAGTTTGATCGAGTAAGTAACGTAAGGGTAAGAGAGATGTGTGGAAATAAAAGGAGCGTGGTTGAGAGAGCAGAAGAGGGTGTTTTGAAATGGTTTGGGCACATGGAGAGAATGAGTGAGGAAAGATTGACCAAGAGGATATATGTGTCGGAGGTGGAGGGAACGAGGAGAAGAGGGAGACCAAATTGGAGGTGGAAAGATGGAGTGAAAAAGATTTTGTGTGATCGGGGCCTGAACATGCAGGAGGGTGAAAGGAGGGCAAGGAATAGAGTGAATTGGAGCGATGTGGTATACAGGGGTTGACGTGCTGTCAGTGGATTGAATCAAGGCATGTGAAGCGTCTGGGGTAAACCATGGAAAGCTGTGTAGGTATGTATATTTTGCGTGTGTGGACGTATGTATATACATGTGCATGGGGGTGGGTTGGGCCATTTCTTTCGTCTGTTTCCTTGCGCTACCTCGCAAACGCGGGAGACAGCGACAAAGCAAAAAAAAAATAAAAAAAAATAAAATTACTTTGATGGGTACGTATTCTACCTTCTCTTGCTCTCTGAAATGTCTATGGACTTATACATATCACGGATACAAAACGCCTGTATTCAAAATCCTTCACAGTGTACCATCACCTTTCCTATTCACACTTCTGTAAAAGGAATGAAAGAAATCCTTAAACGTCACGATTTATACAAATCTTCAAACCTTCCACACACGCCGTAAAAACAGAAGACCAAATTCGCATGCTGGAAACGAAGCAATATCGGTAAGATGCTGGCGAGAGGAACACCAGGCGTCCTGCCGGAGTCTACGCCTCTCCTGAAGATCCATCTCTCCTGCAGGAGGGAGGGAGCAATACATGAGTAAGAACCTCCTTCGAACTCGGACACAGAGCGGACTGATCGTGTGGTCTGGGGGGAGGGAACGCCTCTCCGAGCAATCCCCGTCGACGAGGATCATATTGATAACAATCGTCCCACCATTGTGTTTTCATCTCCACTCAAACAATGTTGCGAGAGGCCATTCCTGAAGCCAGGCGAAACTTCCTTGAATAATTCTGAGATTTGGAGTCCGGGAGAAATTGGCAGCCGCCGGACGGAGGAAGACGAAGGTGCCAGATGTGACGAGAATGACTCGTTCTACGCTAGCAAGTGTTTCTTCTTTTATTTATCTTTATTCTTTTGCTACTATTATCTTTATTTGGGACAGATACTTTATATAGATGTTTTAATAACTTTTTTTTTTCAGTCTCTCAAGATAGGTTTACTTGTTCCAGTTACATAATGGATACAGGAAGGGGTGAACTGATGGAGAGTTTGTAAGGACTATGGCTGAAGTCGACAGGATGTACACACATCAACTAGTATGTGCATAATCAACCAGGATGTACATATATCAACCAGGATGTATATA
Organism: Panulirus ornatus; assembly: GCF_036320965.1. Classification (NCBI taxonomy): domain Eukaryota; kingdom Metazoa; phylum Arthropoda; class Malacostraca; order Decapoda; family Palinuridae; genus Panulirus; species Panulirus ornatus. The sequence goes on along the minus strand of NC_092236.1, from coordinate 5,034,921 downwards.
TATCAACCAGGATGTACATATATCAACCAGGATGTACATATATCAACCAGGATGTACATATATCAACCAGGATGTACATATAGCAACCAGGATGTATATATAGCAACCAGGATGTCCAGATATCAACCAAGATGTACACATATCAACCAAGACGTACACGTATCAACCAATATGTACATTCGTCAACCAGGAGGTACATACATCAACCAGGAGGTACATATATCTTAACCTGGGTATGTCGCATATCCAGCCATCCTCTTCATCGCCGCGACCCCAGCAATACCTCTATCCCCCACCCTCCCTCGCCCATCAGCAGGACCAACCCAACATCCCCAGCAACTCAGCTCAGCTACCCACGTCAACTGTCCGACCCACACCAATACTACGAGCACACACACCTAATCCATGCCAAAGTCCCACCCACGCTTGTAGAGAGAGAGAGAGAAAGGATTATAATAACCTTTGTCCACACCTACAACCGGATCTACGACATCGTCCAACCCACTCCCTAACCTAACCTAACCGATCAAAACGTCCTCCATAACACACACTCAAAACATCACAGTTACGTAAGAGACTTTAAGCCGGGCGTAATCCGTGCGACAGGTCTGTTACCAACACGCAGCTGGGTCATCCCAAACCCCTGCCTACATGCACACTCCTGGTGGGGTAACCACACCACTGCCTCAATCCCAGGGGGGTGGATCTATCTCTACGTCAACGACTGCCACTGTCTTAACCCCAGGGGGTAACCCTGCTACTGTGTTTAGCCCCAGGGGTAGCCCTGCCACTGTCTTAACCCCAGGGGTAGCCCTGCAACTGCCTTAAACCCAGGGGCAGCCCTGAAATTGCCTTAGTCCACCACTGCCTCAAGCTAAAGGGAACCCTATACTGCCTCGACTCCAGAGGTAGGTATACCACTGCCTCAACCTTAGGGGCAACCCTTCCGCTGCCTCAACCCCAGGGGCCTGCCGTAGGCTTACTCCAAAACGAATGAAAAAATAAAACTTTTAATGAAATTTTCACAGTTGAAGGAGTACATAAACTTGCTGTGTGACTCCGAAGTAACATAACATGAAGAAGGAATGAGAGAGAGAGAGAGAGAGAGAGAGAGAGAGAGAGAGAGAGAGAGAGAGAGAGAGAGAGAGAGAGAGAGAGAGTTCATATCTTCACTAGTCACTTGCCAAATTTCCTGGGCCGCTGGCGAGGTTGAAGAGAACTCTCCTTTTGAGAGCGTCAGGTACGACCCTTGAGAGGGCGGTGCTACACGTGACGACCTGACGTTCGATTTAGCAATACCCAATGGTCGTAGTCTCATGCTCAAGGGTCGCACTTTCCTGCCCAAGAATCGTACCGTCGTGCCCAAGGGTCGCACCGTCGAGGTCAAGGGTTGTACCGTCGTGTCCAAGGATCGTACCGAGCCTATGGGCCTTACCGTCATGCCTAATGGTCGTACCGTCGAGGTCAAGGGTCGTACCGTTATGTCCAATAGTCGTATCGTCATATGCACAAGGGTCGTGCTCAAGGGTCGTAATAACGGCATCATCATGGTGAAGGGTCGTACCGACGTGCTCAGGGGGGAGCTACAGATAATCTTATACAGTTCCTTTGGCTTTATCCAAGTGGGAGGTGGAGCCACCTCCACCTCGCCAGGTGAGGGAAGACCCCACTGGTGATCTTGCATGGCGGGGAAGGTCATTTTCGAGGTACACTCACCCAGTGAATGGCGTCTCCAGGATAGGAAACCGAACGTACAACAGACTACCGGGGCAGTGACTCAACAGACTACCGGGGCAGTGACTCAACAGACTACCGGGCAGTGACTCAACAGACTACCGGGCAGTGACTCAACAGACTACCGGGCAGTGACTCAACAGACTACCGGGGCAGTGACTCAACAGACTACCGGGGCAGTGACTCAACAGACTACCGGGGCAGTGACTCAACAGACTACCGGGCAGTGACTCATCAGACTACCGGGGCAGTGACTCATCAGACTACCGGGCAGAGACTCAAATGAGGGTTAGGGGGACCCCTTACGGGACAGTGTCATGACGGATCATACCAGCCAGGTGGTCTAACGTGAGGGAAAACATACCGGCAGCGGGAGTATATCATGGGGGCAATATGAGGACGAAGTCAAGACAGAGCGAAAGATTGATGACTTCTAATGAGGCAGAATGAGAAATTCACGCCTTCCCTTCATTTCCAGTTCATTATTCACTGCAAAATAGCATCATACACACACACACACACACACACACACACACACACACACACACACACACACACACGTGAAGTCCACGAAGTTACTCAGAAGTTTTTTTGAGATATAAAGAAAACGACTGAAGACTTCTGAGTTATCTATTACTGTTTATCTTATGAGTCGTGTGTGAGGACAACCGCCGTGGCTAGTACTACCGAACCACTATGAGACAAGAGACACACACACCATCGCCGACAGCCTGATGGCCCCACCAGGCTAATTAACGAACGAAACTAAACGTTACAGACACACACACACACACACACACACACACACACACACACACACACACGGGCAGACAAACCGGCAACTGGGCTGTAAACCAGAGCCCACAGCTGGAGGCCTCTGTTCCTCCAACCTCCATTCCTCGCATAAAATAACAACAATAAAACGTTAATGTGTAAAGGAATCGGCTCGTATTTCCGGGTTGAGTACTGCATTAGCTTAACATAGGAGAATCATAACACGGATATAAACCCAGTCGCTCCGAGACTCGCCCACGGCTCCCGCCCAGGGATTTAGAACCCGGGTTTAAAAGACCTGGGCATGAGGGCACGACTGTTGAGCACGACAGCACGGCTCTCGTTGAGCACGACAGCACGGCTCTTGTTAAGCAAGATGGTTTTCTAATCCTTGGGTATGATGGTGTGACCTTCGACCTGGCTATCAAGTTAGGTCAAAAACCTGGTTATCATACTTAGGTTCGTACCGTCGTGCTCAAGAGCCGTGCCGTCGTGCTCAAGAGCCGTGTCGTCGTGCTCGAGAGCCGTACCGTCGTGCTCAAGAGCCGTACCGTCGTGCTCAGGTCGTGCTCAGAGGTTTGACCGTGGAGGTCATGAGTGATCAAAACACCTGGCAGTCAAGGTTATGGAGGCCATAAAACCCCCTCATGAAATATAGGCAACTTCACGATAAATCTATCGCGTAATACGTGCTCGAGTAGACTTGATATATTCCCTCTGGGATTTCTCTTTCCTTGAAGTACGTCATGAACTGTGCGATATATTTCACGCGGTTTGTGCGTGTGTGTGTGTGTGTGTGTGTGTGTGTGTGTGTGTGTGTGTCTGTGTGTGTGTGTGTGTGTGTTTTGCCTAATGTATATGACATATTCTGGACATGGAACTCATTATGGCTTCATCCCCACGTACCATATTTTGCATGATTAACTCCGTGCATGATCAGAACATCCACACATCACGACAGTAACAGCTTCCACATTACCACAATAACAACCTCCACCATTCTACTACAACAGCCACCAGAACTCGGCAACAGCACTCTCCACTCTCCCTGTTGTATATCACACACACATCAAAATATTCTTTCTTTCACTGCATAATAACGAACAATATATCTATCTATCTATATATCTATCTATCAATCTATCTATCTATCTTTCTATCTATCTATCTATCTATCTATCTATCTATCTATCTATATATATATATATATATATATATATATATATATATATATATATATATATATATATATATATATATTATTCCGTATTTAGTAAATACGAGCCAAAAACTTTGTTGTTCCTACAAAAAAGGGAAATGGAAATAGAATTGACTTCTATGATCCTTTATAGATCCCATCATTAAAGGAAAATAATATTCAAACTGATATGAAATTTAGCAATCAATTCCTCAACTTGTGAACTCAGGTTACTCTGAACATTTTGAACATGACGGAACGACCCTTGAACACGGCTGTAATATTCTTTGAACACGAGAGTACGACCCTTGAGTACGACTGTATAGTTCTCTAGAACACGACGGTACGACCCTTGAGCAAGCTGGTACGACCCTTGGGTGGGATGGCCCCGACCACTGAACTCGATCCTTAAGGGCCGGTCAGGTCAAAGGCCGAAGCACTGGAAGGGGGAGATGGGGGAAGGGTTGGCAACACCTGTACACAGGTGCCAGACTTGTGTGTGTGTGTGCTGCTGCTGCTGCTGCTGCTACTGACGTCGTCATGGAGTCGCTAATTATGTTCCCATTAAAAGCAACATTAATTAAGAGTGATAGATACGAAGGCGTCTTTAAACGACCATTAAGATGGAGGGAGATTTACACGAGCCATTAATATCCTCCATCGTCAAGATGAGGACGAAGGGCACCCTAGCTCAGCCCCTCCCCCCCAACGTTCACGCCAGACCATCCGCTTAATTAACGATCGTAATGATGTTGTTACCCTTAATGACCCTCAGCAGGAGATGAGAATGGTATGAATGTGTAGTCTTTATTTCTAAGCATGGATGACTGCGTTAGATGGACGTCGTAAGACTGTTGTGTTCAGAGGGTTAAGTCGTCGAACTAAAGGAGTTGAGTCGTCTCACTCAAGGGGTTGAGTTATCGTACTCAAGGGGGTTAGGTCTCGCACTAAAGACCATAAACTGTTGTACTCAAGGAGTTCAACGAGAGAGAGAGAGAGAGAGAGAGAGAGAGAGAGAGAGAGAGAGAGAGAGAGAGAGAGAGAGAGAGAGAGAGGCAGAATTAGATGATCAAATCCTCGAGGAAAAAAAAAATCTTCGTTTGGCTGTGTCCCCTGCTCCTGCTTTTACAAAGTGATGATACAAGAATCATAATGATAAAGAAATGAATAATACGAATCGTAATGATAAAGAAATGATTAATACGAATCGTAATGATAAAGAAATGAATAATATGAATCATAATGATAAATGAATGAATAATACGAATCATAATGATGAAGAAATGAGTAATACGAATCATAATGATAAATGAATGAATAATATGAATCGTAATGATAAAGAAATGAATAATACGAATCATAATGATAAAGAAATGAATAATACGAATCATAATGATAAATGAATGAATAATATGAATCATAATGATAAATGAATGAATAATATGAATCATAATGATGAAGAAATGAATAATATGAATCATAATGATGAAGAAATGAATAATACGAATCATAATGATAAAGAAATGAATAATACGAATCATAATGATAAATGAATGAATAATATGAATCATAATGATAAATGAATGAATAATATGAATCATAATGATGAAGAAATGAATAATATGAATCATAATGATGAAGAAATGAATAATACGAATCATAATGATAAATGAATGAATAATACGGATCATAATGATAAATGAATGAATAATATGAATCATAATGATGAAGAAATGAATAATACGAATCATAATGATAAATGAATGAATAATACGGATCATAAGGATGAAATAAGAGATTAATAATGACAATGATCTAAATAATAGGTGAAGTATACGTGAGGATCATCATCTTGGCAGCTTCTCCGACATCACAGGAGAGAGAGTGATCACGTGATGTAAACAAAAGCTCAGGGCCACGACCTGGATCTCTCGTGTTGGCCTCCCATGGAGAGATGTGGTTCTCAGCCCTTGCATACAATTACTCTTAATGACTGGGAATAATTATGCTTGTTAATGAGCTTTCTGCAAACACCTCAGGCGACTGAATCACAGGATTATCTCGACGGGCTGTTTTAAGTACCAGTGAGTCGGGTGTGGAAGCAGCAGCGTTTGAACGATTTACTCTAATTCTAATAATTTCTTTTGAAGTGCCTCTATAATAGCGGGTGCCTTCAGATTTAAGAGTTGAGCTCTACGGTACGACCCTTGAGCTCTACGGTACGAGCCTTATGCGAGCTCTACGGTACGACCCTTGAGCTCTACGGTACGACCTTTGAGCACGACGGTACGACCCTTGAGCACGACGGTACGACCCTTGAGCACGACGGTACGACCCTTGAGCAGGACGGTACGACCCTTGAGCACGACGGTACGACCCTTGAGCACGACGGTACGACCCTTGAGCACGACGGTACGACCCTTGAGCACGACGGTACGACCCTTGAGCACGAGGGTGCAGCTCTCCTGAGCACTATGGGAATCATGGCGAGCTTTACCATCGTGCTGTCGTGTCTAAGAAAGATAAGTCGGGGGGATTTTGTCTCTTCAGTACTACCTCCTTCAAGCTTCTTAAAATATCGAAAAGCCTCACTTGCTTCCTCCTCCCAACATGGAAGACAGGCTCCAGGTCTGGGAGGACGCGCTTCTGTCCTTTCTCCAACCATTCTCGTGAAATTTCATTCTAGCTCCTGTCGTCTTGACAATGGACCAGAGAGCTATTTCCCTCTACATTCCTCCTCTTCTTCTTCCTTCACAATACCTCCTCTGATGTGTTCCCTCTCTCTATATACACTCTACGGCTTCCCTCATAGTTCCTGGTTGGTCCCTGAAGGTTATTCCGGGAGCTGAACATCTGTTTGAGCAACGACGCCATACGGCCTTCCTCACCGCCTATCACTCATACGCTATCAAGGATCCTGACTCATGAGAAGGCTTCCTCTCCTCATTTATTATTCCTGGTATCTCTTGGCACAACGGAGCTCTCCTGTGTGTATATATGTATATACATACATATATATATATATATATATATATATATATATATATATATATATATATATATATATATATACATATATATATATTCTTCAAGTTAAACATTTAACAATGTATATTCAAGTCATTTAGAAAAAAATGAGCAACCTTAACAAAGCATTTTCGAAATCATTCCATAAATACTCGCTTAATAAAACGCAGAAATAATCCACGGAGAAAATACAAATCACAAAAAAGACTCAGTGAATTGTAAAGTGACAGGAACTGTGGTTGCGTTCACTCTACCCACACTGTGGCTGCGTTCACTCTACCCACACTGTGGCTGCGTTCACTCTACCCACACTGTGGCTGCGTTCACTCTACCCACACTGTGACTGCATTCGCTATTCCCGCACTGTAGCTGCATTCACTCTACCCACACTGTGGCTGCGTTCACTTTACCAACGCTGTGGCTGCGTTCACTTCATAGCCATTGTGCACCTGCGTTCATTTTACGAAGACTGTGGATGCAGCTGGAGAAAGAAAAGGGGCGTTCATCATCAACTCGGTCGAGTTTTCTTAGTGGAGTTAATTTAGCGCTGGACTGATTGAGATTTTTTTCTTTTTCCTTTTCAAGAGCAATGATTTATGTAAAGCTCGTCTCCCACCTCTCTCTCTCTCTCTCTCTCTCTCTCTCTCTCTCTCTCTCTCTCTCTCTCTCTCTCTCTCTCTCTCTCTCTCTCTCTCTCTCTCTCTAACATCAAGCACTGGAGGCCAGACATCCCCGTTCCATAGCATCATTAACTGCTTCCTTAATCCACCAGCGAGCCAGGCAGGAGCCAGAAGGAGAGCAACAGTGTACCTCGGCGCTGGGGCTGACCCTGGCTGACCCCTGGGTGAGGTCAAAGGTCAGAGGGAAATATATATATATATATATATATATATATATATATATATATATATATATATATATATATATATCCCTGGGGATAGGGGAGAAAGAATACTTCCCACGTATTCCCTGCGTGTCGTAGAAGGCGACTAAAAGGGGAGGGAGCGGGGGGATGGAAATCCTCCCCTCTCAATTTTTTTAATTTTCCAAAAGAAGGAACAGAGAAGGGGGCCAGGTGAGGATATTTCCTCAGTGGCCCAGTTCTCTGTTCTTAACGCTACCTCGCTAACGCGGGAAATGGCGAATAGTTTAAAAAAAAAAAAAAAAAAAAAAAAATATATATATATATATATATATATATATATATATATATATATATATATATATATATATATATATATATTACATCTACAACAAACAGTAAAGACAAAGATCTTTTGCTCTCAGGGTTCAGATACAAATTTGTAAGTAGAGTAGATAAGTACGTTCGATTAGTTACATCTCTTGAATTGATGTTAAAACCGTTAAATCAGTTAAAACCATTTTATCAGTTCAGTCCGTTAAAACCGTTAAATCGGTTAAATTCAAATCGTGAAAACCGTTGAATCCGTTGACGGTAGTGGATCTCTCAGGCTCTGCCCCATAGGTCAACCTATGATCCGAATCGCCACACTGAGGCGGTCGGTAGTTAACAGGCGCTTGTTGCCCTATCAACCGCCCACAACCAGTCTTCTGCCCCCCCCCCCCCCCCCCCCCCACTCCAGTCAGAGCGCAGGCGTGGAGTATTGAAACATGGCTCCCGAGGATTCCCCTGTTGCCGCTTGTGTTTAAAAAAAAAAAAGAAAGAAAAAAAGAAATGTAAGAGTCAGGAGCCATGACGTCAAAACACAAGAGGGAAAAGAAGATTCTCCAGAGAGAGAGAGAGAGAGAGAGAGAGAGAGAGAGAGAGAGAGAGCTAGACACACCCCCAACCCGAGCACTCTGCCACCACCACCACAACCATCAACCACGAAACTCAAGTCGCCACTGTGAAATTTCTCGTCATCTCTCCATCTCTCTCGGTCATTTATCATCCTTGAAGGACGCCTCTGCACCACATTTATCAATCCCTCCTGCTTGAAGATATCTTCATCCTGCCTTTCTCAGTACCCACGTTTTGGAGGGGGGGAGGGCGAGAGATATCTCTCTCTTACATTTGTCTTGACCGCAGGACGAGACCCTATCCGACCAGCACAACGCGCCACCAGCCAATATCAGCCTCACTGTCTGAGTCGCTCCGGCCGGAAAATTAGTGCAAGAGTGTCCGGGGACCGCCCCCGGACCGGGGCCCCCAACCCCCTGGTCCTCAGTCGGGGCCGGATACCAGCGTGGGGGGGTGGCCGGATGGAAGACTCCTGTAGACGAGGCGGGAGAAGGAAGCGCTTTTCCTCCACCCAGATTTCTTCGACTCATCTATTTTTCAGCGATGCTCCTTTGTCTTCCTCCTCCCCCAAGGCCCAGGATGTTGTACAGCAAACACGCAGTGATCGGCTTTGTTGTTCTTCTTCGGCTGGAATTCGCTGGCTGTTTTGACCGCGGAGAAAATTGGTCGTTAAAGATCTACTCCTCTTGTTCTAATGAGCAGAACCGTTCGTTAGCATGAGCGTGAGTAGAGAACCAGTGTTCCCAGACTGGCTAATGAGTTCTTTTGTAATACGACGTAAACACCAAGGGGAAAGAACGAGTCTAAACACGTCACAGGGAGAAGGAAAAGACATAGATATCTGAGAGTTTGGAATGAAGTCAAATACAATTACTAGCAAAGGAATACAATAGCTAGCACAAACATGTAATGGCCAGCACAAGAGCACAACAGCCAGCACAGGAATACAATACGCAGCACAGGCATACAATAGCCAGCACAGGAATACAATATCCAGCTTAGGAATACAATAGCCACCACAGGAATACAATAGCCACCACAGGAGTTGATGGATATCAAATGGATATTGCTGGAACGGAGCAACTAAATGAAGATCTAATGAAAGATCAAAAAATATGGATAACATAAGAAGGCACACGTAACTCAAGCTCTTTCGACACCCCGTTTTCTATTTCTGGACGTTTCATCTCTTTCTCTCTCCAAAACCCAACCATTTTTTTTTCTCTCTTCTGTGTTACGTTATAATTGATTTTCTTTGCCTGATTCTTGCATGGCCTTCATTGTTGATCTCCTGACCCTAGCCCCGCCCCTACACCAGTCACATCTGTGGCCACTAAATGGTTGATGTGGTTGTCGTCAGGAGGTGCGCATGGCGCGTCTCAGGAGAGCGTCTTCTTCCATTTCTCAAGATCACATCTATTAAGGAGGACTTAAGTGACGTTTTGGAGTCTCATCCTTACGTGAAAGTTCAGTGAACTAGAGAAAAGGATCGTTTATTCTGTCTTTCAACTCAGAACTCAGGAACATGAAGTGTCCCCGATGTAATAGCCGCTGATGAAATCGTTCGCTGGTGTCCAGCAGCAACAGTATGTGCATCGCACGGAGGCGGGTTGAACCAAAGCATCAGTAACAATATCATGATGTTTACTTTAGTGTATAATCACCATTCATCCCTGGACAAACAGGGGCTCTACAGTGATGATATAATAAATCAACCACATCATCCACTGATGTTCCATCAACGCCATTTATGTCTTCCAGTCTAGAGTACGTAATGGAAAACGCAGGAGACCCAACGCCGACTGGGCGAAGCAGCAGCAGCAGCAGCAGCAGGAGCTAGAGGCTGGTGAGGCACTCACGTCTGCTGCGACTGGACGCACTTGCCTTAATGAAAGACACTCTCGCCGTACGTGATATGATCCAGCCCACCGCAGCCGAGAGCACAAGCAGAGCTGTTCATTACCACACACCCCCTAATACAGGGCCATGACAGACATCACAGAGGGACGCTACCAGCCTTCCTAACCATGCTCTCGCCTGGTATATATATATATATATATATATATATATATATATATATATATATATATATATATATATATATATATTCCTATGAGTCCACGGGGAAAATGAAACACGATAAGTTCCCAAGTGCACTTTCGTGTAATAATCACATCATCATGGGAGACACAAGAGAGATATATAAGTCACTTGATATACAACGAAGAGACGAAGCTAGGACGCCATTTGATAAACATGTGATTGTCCAGGAATTAACTGAATACAGAGCAATCAAGCAGCGAGTAGAGACATAAGGCCGAGAATAACATTCTCCTTCAGCCCTGAATCGTCACAAAAGCTTCTCAAGTGTACCACGACACCCAGCGCACCATCTGTCCCCCTGCAGCGCCACAGAGATAGCCTCATCAACACCAAAATTCTACACAAAGATAATGCCATTACTTACTGAGGTGTGGTGCCTGCTTTGCCTCCGTTTTCTCTCCTGATCGTCTCTGGTTCTGGAAGAAAAGAAGACACAGGGTAAACCATCACGTCACAGAGACCCAGAATACCTCGTCATGTCATGCGCCGAGGGGAAGCCATCATGTCATGCGGGCAGGCAAATGCCACAAAGCCTTCCTTCCCTCCAGCGTCAGACAGGTTCTGTTATCTCAAGGCGAGATAAATGACGCTATGATTTGTCATGGTGCACAGATATCTCCACCATGAAAGTCGGTTTACTTAGTTTAGTGAGAGAGAGAGAGAGAGAGAGAGAGAGAGAGAGAGAGAGAGAGAGAGAGAGAGAGAGAGAGAGAGAGAGAGAGGAAAAAGACATATTAGGGAGAGAAAGAGAGAGAGAAAGAGTGGAACTCCTGAATCAATAGTTCACATATACACACATGAGTCTGGCATTTGCAATACGCCAGGCAATAAACTGGTGACGGTAGGAGGCCCCGTTGCCTCCCCGGGTCTGCAATAAACCTCCTTCTGCTGCAGAGGTTTCGTTATTCTTATCACAACAGACGCAAGAGAGGCAGTGTAACATCACAATAGACGTACGAGAGGCACTATAACATCAAAATAGATGCAAGAGAGGCAGTATAACATCACAACAGACGTACGAGAGGCAGTATAACATCAAAATAGATGCAAGAGAGGCAGTATAACATCACAACATACGCACGAGAGGCAGTATAACATCAAAACAGATGCAAGAGAGGCAGTGTAACATTACAACATACGTACGAGAGGCAGTATAACATCAAAACAGATGCAAGACAGGCAGTATAACACCACAACATATGTAAGAGAGGCAGTATAGCATCAAAACAGACGCAAGAGGGACAGTGTTACATCACAACATATAAAGAGAGGCATTATATCATCATAACAGACGCATGGAAGACAATATACGACATATCGGTGTTGTGACAGACACGAGGGAGACAATAACAAGTGTCATCCCAACAGAAGCAAGGCATCCATTACCTCATCAAGCCTTACATACCCTAGGTGTAAGTCAGACTTGGTGCTAACTCCAGTTTTCACTCAAGAGGGATTCCACGAGTCGTCCACAGCACTGAGGCAGTCCTCCCACCCTTCCGTGTGTGACCCGCTAAATCACAAATTCAATAACCCTTTGAAAACGCAATTTTATAGTCCTTCTGGGCTGTTTGTCAGACACACTACTGCTTATAACAAAATTGCCTCCATATCTCAATACTCCATTACAGTAAATTGCCTTTCTCTTGCCTACCGCGCTGTTCCATTAGGCACAGAGCTGGACGCGAGCCGGGATTTGACACTGGGAATCGATCCACGGGGCTCAGGATTTGTCTGTCGACAGTCAGAGACAGAATGGCACTCCGCGAGTACCGTCCTCAAAGGCGGAGGATCGCTGGGTTGATGCTGTGCAACTTGACAATTATCGAAGTGAGTTTTGTTCCTAAAGAAACAGAAGTTAAGGAAAGAATGTTGTAGTAATAGCTATAACAGTATCTGTAGTAGTATCTGTAGTAATATCTACTGTAGTATCTGTTGTATTAACTGTAGTTGTAATTTGTGGGTTGTGTTCATCGAAGTGACACCGTGTTTAACACATTATCTCTTGGCGAAGCTGATTCACACGGTGTCCTCAAACTTTCTCACTTCGGCATGTCTCGCGGAACGGTTAAATCTCTCTCTCTCTCTCTCTCTCTCTCTCTCTCTCTCTCTCTCTCTCTCTCTCTCTCTCTCTCTCTCTCACACACACAATAACATTAAACCATTAAACAGAAGACTGGCGGTGAGTAAGACTTAGGCACCATCATCCAGGCAATACTCGTGTCCTGGAGTGGGTTCAGGTTAATGTTGAGGTGATGTGCGACGTTCCTGTGGGTCATGTCACACAGGGAGTAATGTCACGTCTACAATACTTAACCCATAAAGGAATTGGAGAATGTAATTGGCCTTTTATGTACCTTGATAATATGTCTTAATTTTGATCAAAGGCCAGGCCATCGTACCCAAGGGTCGTACGGTAGTGCCTAAGGGTCAAGCGGTCGTGCCCAAGGGTCGTGCGATCGTGCCCAAGGGTCGAACGGTAGTGCACAAGGGTCGGACGGTCGTGCCCAAGGGTCGAACGGTCGTGCCCAAGGGTCGAAAGGTCGTGCCCAAGGGCCGTGCGATCGTGCCTAAGGGTCGTACGGTCGTGCCCGAGGGTCGAACGGTCGTGCCCAAGGGTCGTAAGGTCGTGCCCAAGGGTCGTACGGTAGTGCCTAAGGGTCGGACGGTCGTGCTCAAGGGTCGTCCTGTAGTGCTCAAGGAGTTCAGTGTTCCACATATGTTTCAACGTTTCAGACAGAACCAACGAAACATATACAGCAGTAATACATGAACGAGAGAATATGCACACCAAGTCAAATTACTGAACTGAATTTCTTCTACGTTAGTTCCTCTAACCTTTCATAAGTTGATGCTATCAACACCCTCTGATATATCAGAGCATTCGACTCCCTCTTTAAACAAGACAAAAGTTTTGACAATGTTTTAAGTGCGTAGCGATTAAACCTTCAGATAAATTTGGCCGTCGTTCTCTTACGTAAAGTATATGCTTTAGGCCTAAAAATTTAAAACCTTGAATTTTATGACTTCGTTGCAGTAATAATTTAGATAATAAGAAGGGCCCCTTATCAGTCCCTTGGGAACGGAATAGAGCGCCTCTTTTTTGGGCAACCACTGATAACGTTAAGGGGAGGAGCCGTCTAAAAAAAAAGGGGGGAGGGGGAAGGACAGGGACCCAATTTACATAGAGAGATTACAAAGAAATGGCTTGTGTATAATCAAAGCTGTGAGAGAGATAACAGACATATGAAACAGTGGTAGTTACGGAAGAACCTTAAATGCTCAGTGCCTCAAAGCTAGAAACAAGTGAAATGTGAATAAGCTTAAAAGAGAACTTAAAACCATGAACGGATGACAAAAAGAGGTATGTCACCAAACTGAAAAGTTCTTAACCAAGAACTAAATCCTCTAGTTACCTTACGTGGCTGGTTGTAAGGAATCAAATGCTAGTAAGGAGTTTAGATTATAGGGAAATGATATGCTGAACTTGAATGCGATTCTAACATTTGCCAGCTGGCAGCTTGTAACCTTTATTGTTCTTCTGAAACGGGACGAAGGCAACAGGATTAGATACAGTGTGAACCTCCTTGTCTCCCTCTCACACGCAGATCCTGTTGTGTATTTCCTGCAGGATAACAGTCGCATTGGATCCTTCCATGACTGTCCCATCTACAGTATCATGCATTTACTCGGGTTGAATTTCATCAACCATATACCTGACAAACTTTAGAATTTGTTTAGGTCCCCTTGTAAGTTGACGCAATCTCCTCATTCTCCACATCCTCCATGACCTTCGCATCATCTTCAAAAGAGTGAGTCCAGAAAGGCAGCGGTGCCAGGATCAAGCCTTGCGGCACACCATTGAAGACTCGTATTTGCTCCCTCTACCACTGTCGTCTTTAAATAATTCTCCCTGATGATTTAGCCTCTTTACTGGCCTTCTCTGTGGTACAGTATCACCTGCTTTCTGGCAGTCCACATACACATAATCCACCCTAATCTTCACTTTAGTTCACAACAGATATCACTTACTCATAGACGTCTGAGAGTTCTGTTGTGCAAGATTACTCCTTCAATCCGTCTGGTTTGTTGTCGCTCCCGTAGTTTCTTCTCTGCGAGTGGTTATGCATTCGCTTTCTGATCATCTTTTTCCAGTAGTCTACACACCACGTTCGTCAGTGACACTGATATGTAATTTAGCCCAACTTCCCGATACCAGTTTTTTTTTCTTCTTTTTTTAAAGGTATGACATCTACCCTCTTCTACTTCCTTGACACTATACCTTCCGCCAGCGACATCTTAACCAACATGTCAAGTAGCTTGTCAGTTGTGTCTGCACACTGTGTATGTGTGTGTGTGTGTGTGTGTGTGTGTGTCTGTGTGTGTGTGTCTGTGTGTGTGTGTATGTGTGTGTGTGTGTGTCTGTGTCTGTGTGTGTGTGTGTGTGTGTGTGTGTGTGTGTGTGTGTGTGTGTGTGTGTGTGTGTGTGTGTGTGTGTGTGTACTTAAAGTTTTTTGAAAATATCCGTAAATTAAGGAAAGTAATTACGTCAATTGATGTTTATAATAATGATAATAATAATGATAATAATAATAATAATAATAATAATAATAATAATAATAATGATAATAATAATAATATTAATAATAATAATAATAACAATAATAATAATACTAATAACAAAAAATTAACATTAGTTTTTCACAATCCAATTTTCTTCCGTAAATCTTGCAGGACCTTGGGTAAGAAAACGACGGTCACTTTTTTAATTTCGCGTCAGCGCGATTTCGGAAATGACAACTTAATTGGCTGTTTTTGTGTGCGAGGTAAGAGGCACTCCTGTGTGAGAGAATGAGAGAGAGAGTATGAGGCAGGTGAGGGCCCTGGCAGGGCAGCGAGGGGGGGAGAGGAGAGAGTGAGAGGGGGTGTGTGAGGGTGTGCAAAAGGCATCTGCCAACAAGGGAGAGTTTACTGAACGAAAAGAGTCGAATCATACAGACATTCTCTAAAAAAGAAAACGGGGGTAAGAAAATATCCGAAAAGTGGAGAGTGTATCCCTACTTGACCCCCCTGACCCCCCCGAGGTCGTAACAAAATATAATACGGGCGAGTAAGTCGTATGCAAAACAGGGGGGAGGGATCATCTCCCTTCCACAACCGGCTTTATTATGGGCGACAGAGCCCAACAGCGCGAGACCCATGCTAAGTAAGGCACGTCCTCCCTGTTCCAAGGGCGTGCTTCCCAGCGATACCCTTCCCACATTAAGGCAAGTTAGGGGAGGGAGGGATCAAGACGAAACGAGGCCGCCAGCATGTTGAGTAGGAGGAGGAGGAGGAGGAGGAGGAGGAGGAGGAGGAGGAGGAGAGGAGCGTGGCTGCTCCTACCCCGCCCCCCCCAACCCCACCACTACTAATGTAAACAAGAGCTCCTCATATTTACATAGCAAATGTAATTTTATGTAGCGTCTATTCTACAATAGTTATCCATAAAAACACTCCACAGAAAACGGAGTTTACATCATGACCAACCTCTCCGTTCACAAAACTTTAGAAATACAGAAAATCACGGGTTTAAATGGGATCTTGTATTTACTAGAAAAAAGAAAAGTTTACGAGGCGTATAACTTGCAAACTACATGCAAATCAGAGTAATTTATGCTAATCTTTTTACATAATTATGATATCTTTTTTAATCGCAAGTGAATCCTCAGTCATTGACGTAGCTTAGATGGATTAGCCACACTGTAGACACTACATAGTCTGCTGTACTGTAGTGTGGTTGGGCTCGAAGTAAGATTGTGTGGTGTAGTGTGGTGATGACAGCACACCAGGAAGTGACTGAGTATTGTGTAGTGTGGTAATACAGTAGATGTGGTGATGTGCTGTGGTGATGAGATGTGTGATGCAGTATTGTATTGTGTAGTTTGGTAATACAGTAGATGTGGTGATGTGCTGTGGTGATGAGATGTGTGATGCAGTATTGTATTGTGTAGTTTGGTAATACAGTAGATGTGGTGATGTGCTGTGGTGATGAGATGTGTGATGCAGTATTGTATTGTGTAGTGTGGTAATACAGTAGATGTGGTGATGTGCTGTGGTGATGAGATGTGTGATGCAGTATTGTATTGTGTAGTGTGGTAATACGGTAGATGTGGTGATGTGCTGTGGTGATGAGATGTGTGATGCAGTATTGTATTGTATAGTGTGGTAATACGGTAGATGTGGTGATGTGCTGTGGTGATGAGATGTGTGATGCAGTATTGTATTGTGTAGTGTGGTAATACGGTAGATGTGGTGATGTGCTGTGGTGATGAGATATGTGATGCAGTATTGTATTGTGTAGTGTGGTAATACGGTAGATGTGGTGATGTGCTGTGGTGATGAGACATGTGATGCAGTATTGTATTGTGTGGTGGTTTAGGCTTTGTGTGGTGCCATTACCCCTTTTTTGCAGGAGGACCTCCGCTACATGAAACCGACAAATGCATGTGACACGAAGCTATGTCATGCTATATAGCACGTTGATATAAACTCGTGCAGTGCATGATGATGTATACTGGCCAGCACTGCCATGCAGTATACTGCTGTTATGTGTCAGATTCTAAAACAAAAAGCGTAAAGGGTTAATCGTTGTTCATTTATCCTGACGCACCATCAGAGAGTCAGTGTTGGGAGGTGGTCATACAGGGACACCGAGTAATTACAGGAGATAAAACACACACACACACACACACACACACACACACACACACACACACACACACACACACACACACAGACGGAAATGCAGGCAGAGAGATAGACAAGAAATAAACTGGCATACATCACTGTGATGAGTCTGATGTTTATTTTCAAAGAAGTCTTCAAATGAGCTCTAAATTAAGGCCATAAATTTGATTATTCTTTCTTGCTATGCCAGACGAAGACTAGAATTAGAAACAAAATGAGAGAGTTTATCCCAAGCCAGCAAATACGACGATGAAAAAAAAACGGAGAAAGAAGGGGAAAGAGTAAAAACAAATAGATGGAATAAATGTAATGTATACGAATGTACGGGGTTTTAAACACAAGGAAAATGAACACAGAAAGGAAAACAAAAATGGAATAAACGTAATAGTAAATAAATGATATAGGAAAGAGGAAGGCTTGAGCCCAGGCTACACCCAGCACACCTCTCCCGGAAGGCTCCCAGTAATGAGAACATGGAGGCTGATTAACTTTGATAAATGATGAGATAAAGAATTTTCAAGAGGCGTTATGAGAAATACCTCTTAGACAGATTACATTACCAGGCCGAAGTTTGGTGTTACTTACAACCCTCCAAGTAAAGCTTAAGATGACTACAAGTGAGGCTATCTCTAAGTAAGGCAAAGACGTCTCTAAGTAACACTTAGATGGCTTTAAGTAAGACTAAGATGCCTCCAAGTGAGAGCAATATGCCTCCAAGTAAAGTAAAAATACCTCCAAGGAATAATAGTCCATCAGGAGGGTAACCACACTACTCAAAACTACAGACAAACAGACAGACAGACAAACACACACACACACACACACACACACACACACACACACACACACACACACACACACAACTGTCCTTAAAAGAATACATAAATACTCCAGACAAACCTGAGTCTCAGGTACACTGTATCTCCTCCTCCCAAACCTCTAGGCCAGAAGATGAGGTTAATGAAGAAAGCATTGATGACAAGACCCTCAGCATAACAAGGAGATGATAATAAGCAAATGAGGGTCAAGTTCCTTCCATGACTTATGTGTCAAATCTGAAGATCATGACCTGAAAAGGTTTCTATCTGACAATTTGTGTTGTAGGTGCAAGGATTACGACCCCCTTCAGAGGTTTGTAAGTGTCTTCTTCAACGGGTTGAGAGGAAGCCAGAGGAAGGGGTGAGACCGGAAGTACCTGAGGGGAGAGCACGTAAGGCTCATTAGCACTTCCGGTGCACCTGGACCTGGCGGAGCGGCGGAGAGAGGGTGGAGGGGGAGAGAAAAAAAAGGAGAAAGAGAGAGAGAGAGAGAGGGTAGGAAGTGGAGAGGGACAATAAAGGTAAGGGTGACGGGTGGTTGGTTGGTTGGTTGGTTTTGAGAGAGAGAGAGAGAGAGAGAGAGAGAGAGAGAGAGAGAGAGAGAGAGAGAGAGAGAGAGAGAGAGAGAGAGAGAGAGAGAGAGAGAGAGAGAAGCCCCCCTTTTTTCTTTGCAGTTCATATTAACTCTTCTTGGACAATCCTCACCTCACTGAAAAATTCCTTTACTATCCCAGTTACTCTACGGATGAACTACCCATTCATCAAACCTTGTTGTTAATCTACGACCGTATTAGTTACTTTACGACAGAAACAATGACCTCATGCAATTACAAATTACTTTTGATCAACTGGTTACTTACAGAATCTGCTTATTAGAGAAAAAATTCAGCTCGAAAATTGCAATTTTGTTTCGCTCCTTCCAAAATTTCTTTCTAGTAAGAACACAGAAGCTTAATTGCTAATGGAATTAGCATTCAATATTTTCAAACTCCAATTTTCTCCCTATGGAAGATGAGATTTTTTTCTTTTTCCGCTAATTAATAACAACATTTTCAATCTATCGACCCAGAAATCCTACAATATTTACCTTTAAAAAGACAAAAATGTAAATGTATTCTTTTTTTTCTTTACACATATATTTGCATACACGTAACCGAAATAAACGTGTCCTCGTCAGCCCACGAAATGGACGTGTATTCCCTCAACCCTTAAATCACCTTCTGTCACATAATCCAAACCTCTCAGATCTTCACCTCCTCTACCCTAGTGAACTCCGTTACGTCAATGTGAGTCGCCATGGCATTAACTCTCTCATTTAGGGGATTAAAAACTACATATATTATTCTAGGTAATGTAATCCTGGACTTGAGGTCTCCGGTCCTAATTACTTCGTTAAGTGAGTAAGCGACTTGACGGATCTGTAGCTCCTCAAGGCGACCAGGTTGTACCTAATCCTGGATTAGCTACGACTGGAGGAGGCTGGGAAGAAGGGGGGGTAGTATCTTTAGACACCTAATACAGTCTGTTCTCTCTCTCTCTCTCTCTCTCTCTCTCTCTCTCTCTCTCTCTCTCTCATACCTGATAGCAGTTCCCAGCGTTAGCATCGTAGCGCCAGGAATAGATGAAAAAAAAAAAAAAAAAGGACGCATTTGTTCACATTTATTCTCGAACTGTCATATGCAATACACCGAAACCATAGCTCCCTATCCACAACCCGTCCCCCACACAGGTCTAAATATATATATATATATATATATATATATATATATATATATATATATATATATATATATATATATATATATCATGATAGATCTAAATTTTTTTTTTCCACGATGCAAATCGTAAGAGACAGTCTTAGAGAAAACAAATGCTAAGTTCTTCCCCACCCCCCACCCCCACATCCATGCGTAGAGACATCGAGAGGAGGAGGAGGGTGGGGAGGGGGGGGGGGGGGGGGGGGAGAAATATATGACATAAATGAAATATGCATCAATACAATTGTGAAAAACAAAAAAGCGGTGTCAACCCTTTCGTAATAAAAGTGAATCCCAAAAAGGTAGACGGGAGAGAGTTTTTCATTTTGATATGCGTTCCAGGAATTTCCATATGTGATGCGACTCTTACTATTTTTTTTTTTCATAAACGAAAAAAAAAGGGAGAGAAAAAATGTCCAGGAAGAGAATGGGCAAGAGAGGCGAAAGCCACACAGCAGGGAATTCTTGAAGGGACTGAGGCGAAACAGTGACGTGAAATATATATATATATATATATATATATATATATATATATATATACACATATATATGTGTGTGTATGTGTGTGTGTGTGTGTGTGTGTGTGTGTGTGTGTGTGTGTGTGTGTGTGTGCAAGGAAGCTAACTATACCGTAATCAAATCTAAATAAAACGTACATTGATCTTATCTATCGAAAGATTTATCATAGAAGCAATCTATTTCGTGAATGAACCTTCTTGGCTTCTCCTTGAACTGAGAAGGACAACAAGAACAGGAGAACACATAATGTTATATCAATAACACTGATAACAATAACTATAATGATAGTACAATTACAACGACAATTACAGAATAATTACGACTAAAACGACTACCACTATTACTAGAAGTACTACTATTACTACTACCATTACTACTACTATTACTACTATCACTACTACTATAATAATAATGATAATAACAATAATGATAATGCTAATAATAGATAAAGATGGCGTAAAATAAGATAAAGAATAAAATAGGACTGGATGGAGTCAATCACCATGATACATTAACCAGAAGGTCGACTGTCTTATTCGCATTCCCTGACTCGGGGGATTACAGCGCCAATCCCCCTCCTGTGATTTAGCCCCACCTGGTACCAAAGAAAAACCGACTTTATGGAAGGGGGACGCCAGAGGCGAGACTCCCTTGCCCACACTGGGATCCACGGTAACATTCGGGTTTATGGTAAAGATTCTCCTTACCTCTGAGGACTGGCAGGTTAATGGGTGGTTCAGGGTTGTTAGGTATAAAAGGGGGGGGGGGGGGGGAAGGTTATATCTTGACACAGACTCGCCCCCAGGAGCGTGTTATAACGGAGAATATAACACAACATATATGGCGTGACACAGTATGCCTTCACTGCTAATGTTACGTGATTTTTCTAACAACTCCGTTTTCCTATTCCGCGAGGTAGCGTCAGGAAGACATGAATCATGGCTTCATTGGCACGCATCTACTCACGAGCTGTCGTGTATAATGTACCGACACCAGAGCTAAACATCCAAAGCCAACCTCGCGGTTTACCCCGAGCGCTTCATATTGCCTTGTTTCAGCCCACTGGCATCACGTCGCTCCCCATATAACAATTTGCTCCAGCTCATTCAATCCAATGCGCGTGTGTTGCCTTCCTAAACGGGCGGGAGCTGATGCGTACGTCCAACTGGTACACTTGATAGAGGTAAGATAACATCTATCGTGGCTGGGTTAGATCTGCCTCACACAAACACCAGAGGACTCCACCAGCAGGAGGCCCACGTCTGTCTGTTCGTCTTGAGAAGAAAATAAAAATGTGTTTCTACAGTGCTGTTGGGGTGGGGAGGGGGGCTAGCCCTAATGGGCTAAAGGGAACCATTACCACGTTTTCTATTATGGCAGATTGGACGTCGCACTGAAGGCCCTTAACTCCAACCCCGTCAACAACTGCGCAGAGAATACGACAGAAATCTTCACACAGCTCCAGCAACTACAAAGAACGGGAGAGACAAGTTGAGACACCGAGGTTTGCAATCTTGAGTGTGAGGATTTGTGTTCTTGTCTCCGTTAGTTTGGTCATG
This sequence comes from Panulirus ornatus, assembly GCF_036320965.1. Lineage (NCBI taxonomy): Eukaryota > Metazoa > Arthropoda > Malacostraca > Decapoda > Palinuridae > Panulirus > Panulirus ornatus. The sequence continues at coordinate 5,012,941 of NC_092236.1, read as the reverse complement.
AATTACAAAGGTTTATTATGTAGCTTTTAGCACGATGGTACGACCCTTGAAAACGACGGTGCGACCCTTGAGCAGGATGGTACGACCCTTGAAAACGACGGTACGACCCTTGAGCAGGATGGTACGACCCTTGAGCACGACGGTATGACTCTTGAGCACGACGGTATGACTCTTGAGCACGACGGTACGACCCTTGAGCACGACGGTATGACTCTTGAGCACGACGGTACGACCCTTGAGCACGACGGTATGACTCTTGAGCACGACGGTACGACCCTTGAGCAGGATGGTACGACCCTTGAGCACGACGGTACGACCCTTGAGCACGACGGTATGACCCTTGAGCACGACGGTACGACCCTTGAGCACGACGGTACGACCCTTGAGCAGGATGGTACGACCCTTGAGCAGGCTGGTACGACCCTTGAGCACGACGGTGCGACCCTTGAGCAGGATGGTACGACCCTTGAGCAGGATGGTACGACCCTTGAGCACGACGGTATGACTCTTGAGCACGACGGTATGACTCTTGAGCACGACGGTATGACTCTTGAGCACGACGGTATGACTCTTGAGCACGACGGTATGACTCTTGAGCACGACGGTATGACTCTTGAGCACGACGGTACGACCCTTGAGCAGGATGGTACGACCCTTGAGCACGACGGTACGACCCTTGAGCACGACGGTACGACCCTTGAGCACGACGGTACGACCCTTGAGCACGACGGTACGACCCTTGAGCAGGATGGTACGACCCTTGAGCAGGATGGTACGACCCTTGAGCAGGATGGTACGACCCTTGAGCAGGATGGTACGACCCTTGAGCAGGATGGTACGACCCTTGAGCAGGATGGTACGACCCTTGAGCACGACGGTACGACCCTTGAGCAGGATGGTACGACCCTTGAGCACGACGGTACGACCCTTGAGCAGGATGGTACGACCCTTGAGCACGACGGTATGACTCTTGAGCACGACGGTACGACCCTTGAGCACGACGGTATGACTCTTGAGCACGACGGTACGACCCTTGAGCAGGATGGTACGACCCTTGAGCAGGATGGTACGACCCTTGAGCAGGATGGTACGACCCTTGAGCAGGATGGTACGACCCTTGAGCAGGATGGTACGACCCTTGAGCAGGATGGTACGACCCTTGAGCAGGATGGTACGACCCTTGAGCAGGATGGTACGACCCTTGAGCAGGATGGTACGACCCTTGAGCAGGATGGTACGACCCTTGAGCAGGATGGTACGACCCTTGAGCAGGATGGTACGACCCTTGAGCAGGATGGTACGACCCTTGAGCAGGATGGTACGACCCTTGAGCAGGATGGTACGACCCTTGAGCAGGATGGTACGACCCTTGAGCAGGATGGTACGACCCTTGAGCAGGATGGTACGACCCTTGAGCAGGATGGTACGACCCTTGAGCAGGATGGTACGACCCTTGAGCAGGATGGTACGACCCTTGAGCAGGATGGTACGACCCTTGAGCAGGATGGTACGACCCTTGAGCACGACGGTATGACTCTTGAGCACGACGGTACGACCCTTGAGCAGGATGGTACGACCCTTGAGCACGACGGTACGACCCTTGAGCAGGATGGTACGACCCTTGAGCACGACGGTATGACTCTTGAGCACGACGGTATGACTCTTGAGCACGACGGTATGACTCTTGAGCACGACGGTACGACCCTTGAGCAGGATGGTACGACCCTTGAGCAGGATGGTACGACCCTTGAGCAGGATGGTACGACCCTTGAGCAGGATGGTACGACCCTTGAGCACGACGGTGCGACCCTTGAGCAGGATGGTACGACCCTTGAGCACGACGGTACGACCCTTGAGCAGGATGGTACGACCCTTGAGCAGGATGGTACGACCCTTGAGCAGGATGGTACGACCCTTGAGCAGGATGGTACGACCCTTGAGCAGGATGGTACGACCCTTGAGCACGACGGTATGACTCTTGAGCACGACGGTACGACCCTTGAGCAGGATGGTACGACCCTTGAGCACGACGGTACGACCCTTGAGCACGACGGTACGACCCTTGAGCACGACGGTACGACCCTTGAGCAGGATGGTACGACCCTTGAGCACGACGGTACGACCCTTGAGCACGACGGTATGACTCTTGAGCACGACGGTATGACTCTTGAGCACGACGGTATGACTCTTGAGCACGACGGTATGACTCTTGAGCACGACGGTACGACCCTTGAGCAGGATGGTACGACCCTTGAGCAGGATGGTACGACCCTTGAGCACGACGGTACGACCCTTGAGCAGGATGGTACGACCCTTGAGCAGGATGGTACGACCCTTGAGCAGGATGGTACGAGCCTTGAGCACGACGGTATGACTCTTGAGCACGACGGTACGACCCTTGAGCACGA
>NC_092236.1:4980533-5005533 GCF_036320965.1 Panulirus ornatus | reverse complement strand
GGATTTCCTCGGTGTAATATATCGTGGAGCGGAGCCGTTCTCACAGCCTGGGGGTTCGTTCAGATCTCCTCCTGTTGAAACAATAGAGTCTATTAGGCAATCGCCGTCCGTGTGACGTCACAGTGTACTCGAACGCGTATGGGTTCACGTCGGATGAATCCCAAGCTTTTATTTTGTATTCTCAAAAACGGAAGATGTCATACACAAACCACACTTTATCTCAGTGGCTTTGTGGCCTATGGTATGGAACTCATCAGGACTTGTTGGCTGTGTGATGTCTTGGTGGCCGGAAGGTCACACTACTGGTGGATGGTGAGGCAAGAGAAATCACCAAGGAGCCTCACCAGTCACACTGTGACATACCCACTCCACTTGAGACAGCACCAATAGCACCAGACATTGCCCACTAACCATGGATTAGCCTCTTCCTCCTTCTCCATCTCCTACTCCTCCTCTCCCTCTCTCTCCCTCCCTCCTACACCACCATACAAGGACAGCGTCACCATTATCAGACACTTCACCACTCGCCTCATCAACCCGAACGTGAACCAAGGGTCACCATTATCCTCAACAACCATGGGATAAATCCTCTCCCCTCGCAGAGGCAGGAGCTCACCTAGACAACCGCCAGCGTCATCAGACAGACCTGGCGCTCCGGGCAACGAGGCTTCCACTCCAGACACACTCACCACAGAGGAAAAACACGGCCACTTCAGCTCCGACCTCGCGCACCACAAGCCAGGATCCTCCACATCACGCCAACCCTCCAGCGAAGGACTCTTCAATATCGTCTATTACAACTCAGTACACGTATCTTCTCTCGTCACCTCATCTAAACTCCCGTAAAATTACCGTACGGTTGGTGTCATTCCGCCGGTAATTGACCACGGGTGAAGAGGATACGGTGTTCAGAGAAGTGTCGGGGGAAAAATGCTGCTGAAGCAACAGTAAACAAAAGCTTAAAGTGGCGCACAAGAACTTGGAGGACGACCTCATTAGATCCAGGAGCCTGAGTGTCTATTTTCAGCTTAAAGGGAAAGGTTAAGCTTTATATATATATATATATATATATATATATATATATATATATATATATATATATATTTATATATATATATATATATATATATATATATATATATATATATATATATATTTTTTTTTTTTTTTTTTTTTTTTTTTTTTTTATACCTCGTCGCTGTCTCCCGCGTTTGCGAGGTAGCGCAAGGAAACAGACGAAAGAAATGGCCCAACCCCCCCCCCATACACATGTACATACACACGTCCACACACGCAAATATACATACCTACACAGCTTTCCATGGTTTACCCCGGACGCTTCACATGCCTTGATTCAATCCGCTAACAGCACGTCAACCCCTGTATACCACATCGCTCCAATTCACTCTATTCCTTGCCCTCCGTTCACCCTCCTGCATGTTCAGGCCCCGATCACACAAAATCCTTTTCACTCCATCTTTCCACCTCCAATTTGGTCTCCCTCTTCTCCTCGTTCCCTCCACCTCCGACACATATATCCTCTTGGTCAATCTTTCCTCACTCATTCTCTCCATGTGCCCAAACCACTTCAAAACACCCTCTTCTGCTCTCTCAACCACGCTCTTTTTATTTCCACACATCTCTCTTACCCTTACGTTACTTACTCGATCAAACCACCTCACACCACACATTGTCCTCAAACATCTCATTTCCAGCACATCCATCCTCCTGCGCACAACTCTATCCATAGCCCACGCCTCGCAACCATACAACATTGTTGGAACCACTATTCCTTCAAACATACCCATTTTTGCTTTCCGGGATAATGTTCTCGACTTCCACACATTTTTCAAGGCTCCCAAAATTTTCGCCCCCTCCCCCACCCTATGATCCACTTCCGCTTCCATGGTTCCATCCGCTGACAGATCCACTCCCAGATATCTAAAACACTTCACTTCCTCCAGTTTATATATATATATATATATATATATATATATATATATATATCACTTTCAGGTATTCAGTGGTAAAGTTTAATGAGACAACCATGATCAGGCAACGGACTCTCAAGATACAATCTTCCGTGAACCTTGATTTTGGTTTTTGAAATGGAAACACTGGATAGGGAGGGAGACATGAGGATACGTCACGTGAACTAGAGTGGACGAGATGGCTGACGAAAGAATAGTTCAGCCAAGAAGGGTAGGTTGAGGATGGGATATAGAGGATACGTGAGATTTATATATAAGAACTGAAGGGGAGGCAGCATCTTACTGTTGCCCCTGAGGCACTCCAGCCACACCAAGGGCGCAGGAGCGGACTCACCGAGTCTCACTTATCTAAATTTAGGACATCAATGGTGATGGTGGGGCAGTGATAGTGAGGCAGGGTATTAATGGTGAGGGAGGGCACTCATGGCGGGATGGAGCACGAATGGTGAGCTTGGGTGGTGAATCAGGGAAAGATTTCACAAAATAACCCTCGCTCCTCGCTGGAGAAACTACGTAATCTAACACAACGAAAAACTCAGACCCAAGTTTGCTCACATTGAAACGCCGCTTCACACACAGACAGTATCACCTGTTTACACTCATGCTACATGTAAAAACCGATACGCGGACGAGGGAGCTTTGACATTTCAATTGCAAAATGGTATTAAAACAGTACAAAAGGCATTAGAGATATTGTCTTTTAATGTGTACGTATTTATTAACTCTACTGCTAGGGGTATCTGTGAGAGAGCAAATGTTCTAATTCACTTAGGTGGTTCCCTAATGCACGTCGTGAAAGGTCGGTTCCAGGAACGTGATGAATAGGCATTAGGTATATAAAGGTTTCCGAGTAGAGATGGCAGAGAGAAGGTGTTTTAAAAGGACGGTGGGGCAGCTTTTTTTTTCATTCTCTCTCTCTCTCTCTCTCTCTCTCTCTCTCTCTCTCTCTCTCTCTCTCTCTCTCTCTCTCTCTCTCGAGGGCTTTGTGCCGCTGGTGAATATATTCAAACGCTCAGAAAATGAGGTTGATTCTCGTGAGGGGAGAGAAAGAGAGAGAGAGAGAGAGAGAGAGAGAGAGAGAGAGAGAGAGAGAGAGAGAGAGAGAGAGAGAGAGAGAGATAAGGGCGAGAGAAATGAGGAGGAGAATGAGGATTGAAATATATGGGAACAAAACACAAAGAGGTAAGGGCGAGAAAGGAGGAGGTGGATAAGAAACATGAGGACATGAAGATGAGGAAACGAGTGAGAAATGAGGGATGTGAGGGCGTTATACAAAGGGAGAAAAGGACAAGAAATGAGGAGGTGAATAAGCATTAAGAGACACAGGAACATGGTCATGGGTCGCAGGTTGGAAACGGAGTCGCTGTGAGGGGCTGTCGTCCACTGTGGGATCAGCACAGATCAAGATCATGAGGGAAACAGGAAATAAAGAAGAAAGATAAAGAAATACAGAAGACCCACAGTGCACAAGAGACAAAGAGAACAGACGATGAAAGGACAAAGAAGACGAAAATGAACGTACGAACAAAAGATTATGGAAACAAAACATGAAGCCAACTGAAACACAAAGAACAAGAAGAAATCAAAGAATTATAAAAGAAATAGAAAGTATCAAAGAGGATTTGAACTACTTTTTCTATATTGTAAGAAAGAGTTTAATAATGATAATAAGCGGAATGACAAATCATAGAAAAATAAGTGAAACTACAGAAGGGAACGTAAAGAAACAGATGTATGATGGACTAAATCCAGTTGAGTCCCACAGCGCCACATATGTGTACCATCTTCTTTATCTAATATAATAAAGCTATTCAATTCTGTATGGTACCTTACGGTTGGGTCTTAATACAGTGCCATGAAGATGGCTCCTCTACACAATACCTAAGTAATATATATTAGAAAAAAAAATAGATGGGTGAATCAGTCGTGAAAAAAGATATATTTAATAGAATAAATGAAACACTTTACATGACCAAGTTAATGTATGTTGCAGGTGAAGAAAGTGTTTTGTTGTCCTCCCGTGGTGTCCGGTGTGGGTGAAGGAATGTTATACACTTAAAATTGAAAGACTTTCAAGACGGACTGTACAGTGAAGGATACCCGAGATCTCTGATCCATTCAGGGCTTTGCAAGGTTTCTGAGGACTGGCCCTTGAGGCAAGAACAACATGAGGAGTATTTGCCTATCGTGTGCCCTCAGGGTGAGTGATTTTAGACTGGGGAGGGGGGAGAAGAGGGGGGGAGGAGTTGGGGGAGCCAACACATTGTATGCACATAACAATGGTTGGGGGAGGGGGGGAAGGTATCACAGTCTGCGGCTCAGGAAACAGACAGGGTTTTAACTCGCCTTCAGTTTCCTTGCCTCCAAACGTTGGGTTTTATTTCAGGAAAGCCATTGGAGCCAAATTAGCATCAATTCACGTAGTTACAAAGTTTGGCCGCAGACAATCATTCAAAAAAGTCAGATAACACACGTCCTTCACTGTACTTCTCGACAGACTGATATTTCACTTGTTTGGATCATATCTATCTAGCTTATTGTATTTCTCCATATACTCTCGAGGACGATTATTCAAGAAACAATTCATAACATTTTTCAATCTATTAGTAGCTACGCAAACAAGACTTCAGACATACTGACACTAATTTCCACTGTTTTTCTCTTCTTTGTCCCCAAATTATTCATCGCCATACGCCCGTGACGTCACGCCTGTTTGTTTACCTTCTCGTAACCAAGATGGCGGCGGCTACGGGGAGACTGTGACGTCACCGAAATCAAACTTCATCAGTCAGTTGATGTATACAAAGCGTTCTAATCCTGTCATGCGAGAAGAAGCATGACATTCTGAGGGTGGGGGGTAAATATTGCCTGTCATTTACACCATTTAAGAACGACTGGGTCTGGCAGTTGCTCTCTCTCTATTCATCTAGCCGGAAGATCCTCCGTTAAGTCCGGGTTATGACAAAGTTATGGAAGGAAGCCAGTAGAAGTTTGGTGGGTACTTCTTCTCCTGAGACACAAAGTCTTCTAAGAAATCTTAAAGAAAAAAAGATACCTATCTATAACAGAGAAAGGAACCAGAGAGGATTGGCTATACGACAAACCCCTAATCCGGTATAAGATAGTAAGAGCAATCATGCTTCGAATCTTTTACGACTGTGATTGTAAAGGAACAATCTAATCAGCGATTAGATATCTGGTCTCTCCTGTATTCAAGGCAATGGATGAGCACAAGAACTCACCTCCCAGCCACCGCCCTCCGATAGTGTTCGTCAAATCGCAGCGAAATGACGATGCTGGTGATTACTGGGAGAGAGAGAGAGAGATAGAGAGAGAGAGAGAGAGAGAGAGAGAGAGAGAGAGAGAGAGAGAGAGAGAGAGAGAGAGAAGCTCGCCTGCTGCCACGAAACCCAATCGACTGGCCTGATCAAGTTACCTGTGAGAACACGTTATAAACTTTTTACTCCCAAGTTGCCTCCTTGACGTCTGCTTGAAGAGGAGCGAATTTCACCCGACCTTGAACTGCAAGTTGTCGGGGGAGGAGGAGGAGGAGGAGGGTGCTTGCTGGGGGTGTGTGGAGGCAGGTGGTGGTGGGAACAGTCGTTGTTGGGGGGCCCCTCCCTTTCAAATCAGGAGCTGCTGCCTCTCTCTCTCTCTCTCTCTCTCTCTCTCTCTCTCTCTCTCTCTCTCTCTCTCTCTCTCTCCCTCTCTCTCTGCGTCTCTGGTTCCAGCAAACATGGCCCGCTGTTCCCCCGGCGTCGACCATCAATGACGAAGAACCGATGAAAGCGAACTTGTCCCTCATCACCGGAGGAGGTGAGGGAGTGAGTGAGTGAGCTGCTCCCACGCCACACGACCCAGCTGCTCAACCCCCGGCAAGGACTTCCCTCAGGGGGGGCCGAGTCTCACGGGACAGCTGGACCGACCCCGTCGTTAGGGCGGCGGTAACGACCATTTCCAATACAATATGGGACAAACTGGGCCATAACAATAACATCGTGGTGGCCGACGCCACCGCTGATGCACCAATCAACAAGTGTGGCACAACAGGAACCATAACATCCATCGCTGGGCGAGATTTCCAGACGAAAAACGAAAGGACTTTTGATCAAAGTGACCATTTGAGTCGACACCACTGCTGGTGGCGCTGGCAGGGTCAAGACCTACAGACACACACACACACACACACACACACCTGCCTTATCCAGGATCCTCCTATCAAAATCTCTATCCCTCTCCATTTCACAACCGTCCCTCCATCCATCCTGACTGATACCAGGACGACAAATAACACTCCTAACCACAGCTTCCCAGGGACACAGAACTGCCCCACCACTCCAGGCTTACGTACCACTACGATACCCTTCCCTTCCACTAACAAACCCACCACATCACTCCCTTCCAGCTCACAAAAGACCACAAACATACTCCTCTTGCAAAGGCCCAGTCCTTTGACTACACGCGTCTCCACGCCCACATCCTCACACTACTTCTATATACGAGGAATTAGCGTCTAACTTCTCAAACAAACAAACAAAAATACTACTTTTCTCCAATAAAGAAAATAAGAAAACTTACGTAACACGTTTGCTGCGATATTCGCTACGCGCCCCCGTGATTTTTGCTATGCTTTGCGCCTCTATGCTTTTCGCTATACGTTCCCGATGACTGTTCGCTATATCCGTGATTTTTCGCTATAAACTCGCATTATTTTTCGCTATACATCTTCATGATTTTCGTTCTCCGCCTCTATGACATGAGATAACTGAGCTTTCGAACACTTCTAAATGAGGAGAGGTAGTTATGTTTTTTAGAGCAAATTCATTAATAATTATCAGCAACGAAAGATCCGTAAAAGACGGTGAATGGATTTAGCCCAAGACGAAAATGGATAACGTAATGAACGTAAAATTGCACAAACAGTTGCCAAGTTTGGACTGTTCAACGTAATTACCACCAATTATGAGCCAAACCAAGGGAAAGAAAAGTTTCTTAGCCCAAAGTTACATGAAACTTGTAAGGTTTCCCCCATCATACATCATACAACAAGTTACTAAAAACTAACAGGGTTTCCACCATCAATACATCATACAACATCCTGGATGAAAGAGACTTTCCCTCTATGTCGACAGGTTTTATTTTAGAATCCGTAGAAAATGTTTCCATTAATTGTCGGGAAAACACGGTTGACAGCAACCTGGAACAGCAAGTGACAAACACAAACGTCGAGAAATGATTGCATGACACTCTCTATACAATACTCAAAACAAAAACAAACAAACAAAAGAAAAACAAAACCATAATAAACTGTTAATTTCGTGCTGCCCTTGTTCATGATAGCGTGCACTTTGACCTCACCAACAAATGGTCAAATCGAAGGCCAGGTCGTTGTGCCATCGTGCTCAAAGGCTGTCCCGGTATTGCTCAAGGGTCTTCCCTGTCGTGCTCAAGGGTCGTACTGTCGTCCTATAAGGTCGTACTGTCATGCTCAAGGGTCGTACTATCGACCCAAAAAGTCGTACTGCCATGCTCAAGGGTCGTACTGTCATGCTCAAGGGTCGTACTATCGACCCAAAAGGTCGTACTGCCATGCTCAAGGGTCTTACTATCGACCCAAAAAGTCGTACCGTCATGCTCAAGGGTCGTACTGCCATGCTCAAGGGTTCAAGGTAATAATCAACGTGCAGAGGAATGCAAAAAAATGATCGCATGAAGTGAGTAAACAGACTCGTCTTCATAGACGGACAAGATTAACGAATGCATGGAAGTAACGAGACATAAGATTAACGAATGCATGGAAGTAACGAAACATAAGATTAACGAATGCATGGAAGCAACGAGACATAAGATTAACGCATGCACGGAAGTAACAAGACATAAGATTAACGAATGCATGGAAATAACGAGACATAAGATTAACGCATGCATGGAAGTAACGAGACATACACTCTGCTCGAGCTGCCCTGGTGGTGAGTGGGGTGTGTGTGTGTTAGAGGAAGGGGAATATTCCGCGACAATTAGGGAGTAATATCGGAATCTATATTGTCACTTTTACGATCTATATAGCTAGAGGACCGCAATGTGCTGCCTGTACGGGGAGGGTCTAATTCAGTCCTTTAAGAGGGGGATGTTCGCTGGGGCTCTCGGCATTACCAGACTTTATCACCAGTCCAATATATTCTTTCTTTTCTCTTTACGAGCGGGAGAGGTCGTGTGTGTGTGTGTGTGTGTGTGTGTGTGTGTGTGTGTGTGTGTGCTTCTGAGGTCACAAGACGGGAGAGGTCGTGGTATGTGCTTCTTAGGTCACAAGAGAATAGTCCTCTCTCTCTCTCTCTCTCTCTCTCTCTCTCTCTCTCTCTCTCTCTCTCTCTCTCGCAACCGCAGGCTTGACTTACTAAACCACACATTAAAAGCCTGTGACCGAGCGAAGCTTCGGAGGTTACTTGTGGCGGTGAGTCGCTGGGAAGGACGGCCGCTGCTCGAACCCTCATCCTGACGTACGTCATGGTAACTGGGGAGAAGAGCGAGGGGTTTGTTTTTACTTGCGCTGAATTATGGAAAATGATCTTTCTCAAGAGATGAAAGATCAGAGAGAGAGAGAGAGAGAGAGAGAGAGAGAGAGAGAGAGAGAGAGAGAGAGAGAGAGAGTTGTTTCCAGAGAAACTGAGCGAGCGATTCGAATTCGTGAAACAAATTCATGAGGCAGCGAAGCACCCGGACGAACCTCGTGTTCAGTTCAAGGAAACTGAGACGCTTCGGAATCTCCGAATCACTGACTCAAATACTTATATTTCTCACGCCAAAGCGATATAGCCCTGTGGCTTGGCAGAACGAAGGAGGACGTTTTGGAATCTACGAACCAATGATCCAGAGACTCAAATCACTGAACAGAATCATACATCACAGACACACCAAAGCAATCTGGCCCTGCGGTTCGGTACAGCGAAGCAGGACGTTTCGGAATCTACAAGTCAGCGGCGAGAGCCCCGTTCTTATCTCTACGAGCAGCCAAGCGGCCTCACTCAGAGCGGTGTGTGTAAATTACGGTCGCCACAGACTCTCCGTTTTCTGATATTCTAAATTCTCTTCGATATCTGAGGAGCTGTCATGGAAATAATTCGTTTATACTGCGACGCTTCGATCTTCTGGCAGCGACTTTCTTTCAGTCTTTCCTTTTCAGATTTCGTTCGAGTGTTAATGGAGGCACGATGGCAGCAGATGGCAGCAGATGGCACGATGTAAAGTTAGGATGGTCAGAGTGCGTTGAGGGGTATGTGTGTGTGTGTGTGTTATGATGTAGCGACGGTAATGACGATAATGTCTGCCGAGCAGATGCTTTTCCTTCACTTTCTGATTTTCTTTGGCGGCGATGGAGAGAGAGAGAGAGAGAGAGAGAGAGAGAGAGAGAGAGAGAGAGAGAGAGAGAGAGAGAGAGAGAGAGTATATATGTCCTCGACGCCCACGTCATCTAAACATCAAAAGGGAATACTTGCTCGTCTTCTGTTCTTCGTCTCCAATACACCGCTGCAGATATTTTCCCTTAATGAAGACCCTTGACAAGAAAAAGATGGTATGAAATTCCTTCACATTTGTCAAAATGGTTTCGGTCCTCATCAACTTGGGCTAGACTTATGATCAAAATGATCGACTGTTCTCCTCAAGAACAGATGGATGTTCTTGACTGAACTTTTAAAGCAAACGTTTTACGTTTCATATGGAGATATATCTAAAATATAACTAAGACCATAGATAACAATCAAATGTATAACGGTAACAGATTATATATATATATATATATATATATATATATATATATATATATATATATATATATATATATATATATATATATATAACCAAAACGAAAAGATAGAAGAGGCTCAAACTATTGCGCAGCGAAAAGATAAGAAAATAAAGAGTGCATATAATTAATTTTATATATCCAGAGGTCATATATTGGCTTCTATATATCAGGTGGCTATATTATGACTATGAAATACTCAATGGTCTTTAACGACGCCACTTATAAACACCCTCGGGTCCGGGGAGTCCTTGTGACCCAAGTTTTTAATAAACGGGCCACTAAACTTTATGACTGATTCCCACGTAATTTCAGGTCAAGTCCTCGTAAGACGCCGTAGGGTCGTAAGTTGCCCCTGAGGTCGTAAGTTGCCATAAGGCCGTAAGTTGCCATAACTGTCAACTGGCGGAGGGAAGCACTTTACCCTGGCATCACAACCTACTACATCACATATCCTTCCTGCTACTCCTCCTCCTACGCCTCTTCTTCGTCCCTCTACTACTCCTCCTCTTCGTCCCTCTACTATTCCTCCTCTTCGTCCCTCTACTACGCCTCGTCCTCGTCCCTCTACTACGCCTCGTCCTCGTCCCTCTACTCCTCCTCCTCTTCGTCCTTCTGCTGCTGGAGGATCACCCAGGACGCCCCTGGAGGATCTCTCACCACAGTCTCCGCCTTGATCCAAAAGGACTCATTAGGATCCAACACGAGGACAAGGATACTCCACTAGAACCCCAGTGACTACCTGGAACATCCCTCCAGAATTCCCAGGGACACCATTGAGGACCTGTCCAGACCTTCCCAGAACCTCAATGAATACTTCTCCAGAATCTCCAAGACTCCTAGAACACCCCTCCAAAACCCCCAGAACCTCATAAAATACCATTCCAGAACCTTCATAATCTCACAGAACATCTTTCCGTAACCTAAAGGACTCATCCAGAATCCTTCAAGACCCCAAAAGCACCCAAATACACCTCCAAGACCTCCTGCGTATCCCAGAACTTCTGGGACGATCCTTTGAGTATCCCTGGAACCCCCACGGACCCCAGAACACACTCTTGAGGACCCCCAGGACCCATGAGGACTCCAGAACACTCCTAGAGGACCTCCAGGACGCTCCTCCAGCCCCCCCCTTCCTCCACCTCACGTCTCTGAGCTCCCCTCCCCCTGACTCCTCGTGTTGTTACCATCCTGACACTTTATTTACACAGTTATTTACTGGCTGGCCGCACGCACTTGTCCTCTTGCTCACACTCCTATTTACTGCTCCCCTGCGCGCACACACACACCCACCCACCCACACACACACACACACACACACACACACACACATGACTCTTTGTTTGCGTTCCTATTTATTGTTTGTTTGCACAAGTACTTGACGCTTTCTTCAAGGTGGATTCAACTGCTTCACTGTTGTACTCAAGTGCTTCACGCTCTCCTCATGATGTACACAAGTACTTTCCTCAAGAAGTACTCAAGTGCTTCACACTGCCGTCGAGGACTACCTCCTGCTTGCCTGCTCAAGCGCTTGACGTTTTCTTCATGATCGGTCTACATAGAGGCTGTTTGGTCGCGTTTAGGACTCTCTTAAGGTGAGTGTGTCGACCATTTCTACCCTGGGCTGGTCGCTGGCTCGGATCCTTGCCAAGCCTTCAACTCTGGCCTGTGTTCATGTGTGTCAACAATGCCCCATTTTCCTCGCGTCTTTTCTCTCATATTTTCTGCTGTTCTTTCTTGCTTTTGTATGTTTGTCCTTCATGCATGCATCTGTATTCTCCACATTTCTATCTTTAGGATCTTACCTGTTTTTCTATTTATTCATCTCTTTCTTTTTACGGTGTTTAGTTTCAAAAGGCTTACCCCCCCCCCTTTTTTTTAAATGTCTGTCATATTTTTTGAGTCTCTTGTTTAAGTTTTTGTTTTGACGCTTTGTTCCGCCGGCAATTCACTGTTCTGACTATTTGATAAATAATCCTGTTTCACAATTATGAATCCGCCAAGATTATTCTCCACTCTCAAGTGCTTGATTCAGTATTATGTTCATATTTTCAAAAACGCGGCTCATGTTTACTGGATAAATATTCTGAATCAATCTCATTATAATATCTTAAATTTGTAATGTTGGCCGTCAAATTAATTTCCTCTTGTAATGCGAATTTCATACGATAAAAGAAAACATGTTTTGTAAGGCATGGATTCAAAACAAGGGGTTGAGGGTGGGGGTGGGGGGTGGGGGGGCAGGGGGAGGGTGGGGGGGTAGGTAGGGAGTAATGAAGGGAACGCCATGGAGCGCCGGCGGTTGCCCTCGGAAACCACGCTCGAGTCTCGCTGGCTGTCAGGTTGTAATTAAGCAATTTAGGGCCGAGATAATTTAGCACACCTGGAGGTGTTTTGAAGCTTAAGCAGGTAATCATGGGAGGCCAGGGTTCCCATGTAGTCTGCGGGTGAACTGCATGAGCGTCGACCATGGACGCGCTATGGGAAATGAGGAATGCACACGCGACTAAACCATCTGGACAGTGACTGCTCCGAACTCTGTTTCATGGAGTCGAACGCGGTCTGAGTCGAACAGGTCATGGTTCGGAACACGTCGGACGCTCTACCATCTCCAGGTATTGCTGTTGCAACGCTAAATACACCGGACTTTTGGATATAGTGAGTCGGTATTGAGGGAGGTGTTGCGGTCCAAGCGAAGACCCATTCTGAAGCAAGGGACCAGCTGCAGAGGGGTCTGGGGAAACCTAGTCTGACTGCTTCGTGAGGATTCGCGAGCCAAAACGAAATGGTTCACAGTGTCGCCATCGGGGATCAGATGTAGGGATGATAGTGGTGATGGGGATCAGATGTAGGGATGATAGTGTGATGGGGATCAGATGTAGGGATGATAGTGGTGATGGGGATCAAACGTAGGGATGATAGTGGTGATGGGGATCATGTGTAGGGATGATAGTGGTGATGGGGATCAGATGTAGGGATGATAGTGGTGATGGGGATCAGATGTAGGGATGATAGTGGTGATGGGGATCAGACGTAGGGATGATAGTGGTGATGGGGATCAGATGTAGGGATGATAGTGGTGATGGGGATCAGATGTAGGGGATGGTAGTGGTGGGAATGGTGATGATGACTGTGGTGAAGACAGTGATGGGTTCCCCTGCACATAACAACACAAATGTAGAACCCCCACGCCCGAAGAGGGACGCTGGGCAGCGGGTGGAGCACGGCCCTCTCTCCACACCAACCCCAGTGAGAGAGAGAGAGAGAGAGAGAGAGAGAGAGAGAGAGAGAGAGAGAGAGAGAGAGAGAGAGAGAGAGAGAGAGAGAGAGAGAGGAGTGGGTGGTAATGGTTCTCTATGTTTACACAACATCAGGAGTACATTGCTAGGCCAAGTCCTAGGGTAAACACACACACACACACACACACACACACACACACACACACACTCGGGCGTGGACCAGTATGAGAGGCACTCCTTCTGCGCGAGGCACTCCTCCTGCGCGAGGCACTCCTCCTGCGCGAGGCACTCGTTCAACTTGTTTACAGTGGACTGTAATTGACTGGCGCACGATAGATGACTCTGATGATTGGAAAGTAAATAGAAATTCCATTCTCTCTTTCCGGAAAAAAAAAAAACACCCCTTCACCTTTCTGAATTTTTCATTATCTTTTTTTTTTTTATCTACCTGTATTCTCTATCAACATCCCTAACCTCAATATTCAGATAAATATTCAGCTCTGGAAGCGAATATTCCAGGAGAGCTATCTACGGATAATCACCCTTAACAAGAGTTTACAAGCAATTGGTAGTTTAATGAAATGGTCTTCGGGATCACGGAATTGAAAAGAGTTGCCAACTTGAACAAATCCCTCCTTACTTACTGGCAACTCAAATAACTTTTTTTTTCTTTTCTTTTTCCTTCCAGGACAAAACGTGTGTCTGGGGTAATCTAGGACAGGCGAGGATGCGTGGATTTCCTCCACCCCCCGCCCCCCAAAGAGGTCATTAGAGAGCCACTTGAGTTTGTACAATTTCGTGGCTTTTTTGGGTCGTTTATTTAATGTGAGGATATCGTGGTGGTACAGTGGGGCAGTCTCCCTCGTGGTGTGCTGGTGTCGGCGTAGCAGGTGTGGCTGCAGGCGCTGCTGGAGGTACTGGTGTGTGGTGGAGGCTGCTGGTGTGTGGTGGAGGCTGCTGGTGTGTGGTGGAGGTACTGGTGTGTGGTGGAGGCTGCTGGTGTGTGGTGGAGGTACTGGTGTGTGGTGGAGGCTGCTGGTGTGTGGTGGAGGTACTGGTGTGTGGTGGAGGCTGCTGGTGTGTGGTGGAGGTTGCTGGTGTGTGGTGGAGGCTACTGGTGGTGGAGGTGCTGGTGGTGGAGGTGCTGGTGTGTGGTGGAGGTGCTGGTGATGGAGATGCTGGTGGTGGAGGTGCTGGTGATGGAGGTACTGGTGGTGGAGGTGCTGGTGTGTGGTGGAGGTGCTGGTGATGGAGATGCCGGTGGTGGAGGTGCGGGTGATGGAGGTACTGGTGGTGGAGGTACTGATGTTGGAGATAATAACGTGTAGTGGTGGAGTTACCGGTGGTGTAGGTACTTGTGTTGGAGATACTGATGGTGGAGGCACTCTCCTTCCCCCCCCCCCCCACCTCCCCTGCAGGGTCCCTAAGGCCCGGGACTATTAACCCCCCCCCCCTTCATCAAGGACCCCAGTCTGGACGAACGAGAAACATTAAAACCTCTAAAATGAACGCAACGTACCGTCTCTCGTTAAACGCACCGTCAGCTCTGTACCGTCAGCTCTGTACCGTCAGCAACATCGACACACAGTAATGTCAGGCCATTAACAGACTACAGCGTCACTGGGTTCGAACACCTAACTCAACAGAAATACAATTTTACGATTTTTCCTCCCCCCCCACCCCCCCTCCCACCTTCTCCCTCTCCCTCACTTTCCATGATGGGGAAGAAGGGGTGTGTGTGTGTGTGTGTGTGAAGGGGGGGAATATCAAGAAATGATTAAAGATGAAAAAAAAAATGGTGATCTCTGGTTGATGGAAGAATTTCTTATCTAGCCAGGATGGCTTTCCAGTTTTATTCAAATTTTGGCCCCTTTAGAACAACAAGAGCGCAACACCACCACCACCACCAACACCAACAACAACAACAACAACAACAACAGGAAAAAAAACCCTATTTCCAATCTAATGATGAACTCAAAACTCCGGTAGAGCGATCTAAACCGTCCTTGGGAGAGCGCAGACGTAAACAGTTTCGAAATTCATGAGCGTGCACTCACACACACCACCCTGTCCTGCGAATGACGGATTCAGATATACATTTCCCCTCATTTTACCCCCCGTACTCCATTCATCCCAGAGGCGTCCGGCATTGGCAGGCCATATATACTGACGTCAGGGAGGGGGAGGGAGGCCATGTGTTGCTTCAGCTTCACGAAGGGAGGAGGACGCGGGTCTCTCCTGGATAGTGGGTCTCTCTGTCAGCGTTAAGCCTGCCACCTGATGATTTGCGAGGTAGAGACCATGATTTAATGTCTAACTCGGCCCTGGCGGGCGGACCACCACCACCCACCACCAACCTACCGTCCCAGGATGTATGTCCTCACGATCGCATAATAATTTCTGGTTGAGAGAGAGAGAGAGAGAGAGAGAGAGAGAGAGAGAGAGAGAGAGAGAGAGAGAGAGAGAGAGAGAGATTTCTAAGTTGACTCCGGAGTCCGACGGTGGGTGTGTGACGACGACCCAGGGATCCAGCGGCAGGCTTGAGGACGACCCCAGGTCCGCTGGAAGGCTTGAGGACGACCCCACGTCCACTGGAAGGCAATAAGACGACCCCAGGTCCGTTGGAAAGGCTTTAAGGCGACCCCAGGTCCGTTAATCTGACCCCAGTGTTATGATTTCAGTATAATGAAGTTTCTGCGAAGGTCGAAATGTATGTCAGGAAGAACGGCTTAAGTACAGCAGCGCCATTACCCTTAGAGGGCCAGGTGTGGACACTACTAGTCAACACCACCTTACCATGAACATGACCTGAATCCCTGCTAGAGATAGAGGCTTACGAACACCAGGAAAGTATTCTGATTTCTTTCTAACTCTCCGATAGCTGATGCCACTCTCAACTCTATAAACCCATACGACCCAACGCTGGTAATATCGCCGTGTTCCCAGTGAGGCACGACCCATGACTCTCATTCTTCTCCCAAAGTCGTCGTTTTTTTTTTTTCTTTTTTTCGACGTTCGACTCAAAGCAACAGACACACAAGAGAGGAAGGCCGTTCAACCGACGCCCCTTCCCCGTCAAGCCAACGCAAACGTTACATGACACCTGGAGTACCTAAGGGTATTTCCCTTGCACCCTCACCCACCCAGCGCCTGACGGCTGACAAAGCCTGTCAAAGCGCTCTCCACCGGCGCAACTCTCTCATATATCCGTCGAAATCGCTATAGAAAGTCCGGCCAAAAACTGGGCAAAGGATTCAATATCATGTCATTCACTTCGACACTTCTGGCAATCCAATTTAATCCTGCTCTTGGAAA
The DNA here is from genome assembly GCF_036320965.1 of Panulirus ornatus. Taxonomy (NCBI): domain Eukaryota; kingdom Metazoa; phylum Arthropoda; class Malacostraca; order Decapoda; family Palinuridae; genus Panulirus; species Panulirus ornatus. Next base: position 4,989,187 of record NC_092236.1, on the reverse strand, counting down.
TTAATGGTATCAAAGTCGGGACCTCGTCTGTGAGGCCTTTGTCTGGCTCTGCAGCACAGGTGATCTTTCACTGCTGCCAGTATTGTGGGCCGGTAAGAGTGGGTCATAAGTGGGCTGACCTGTAATTACCTGGGATGAGACTAAATTTGGTTAACGGAAATGGGGAGATAGAAATGCGCGTTTTATTTCACTGGGGGAAATGGAATGAAATGGTTTTGTAATGAGGCTGATGAGAAAGTGTGTGTGTGTGAGTGTGTGTGTGTGTGTGTGTGTGTGTGTGTGTGTGTGTGGACTTGAACTAATGACTCTCTCTCTCTCTCTCTCTCTCTCTCTCTCTCTCTCTCTCCCTCTGAACTAACTTTCAATATCCACCAGGACAGGATTTAAGACCCTCCCAAACTACCCAGATGAGGGAGGGATGGTGATGAACGGATCCTACAACTCCTCATGAGGATGCAGAATGGCATGACCCACCAGCCAGCAGGAGGGCGCGGTACACCCGTGATAGAGAGAAGGATGAGAGATGCAGAAGTCTTGGGATAAGGATTCATCTGTTACCTACCGGCAGAGGTAGACTTGAGTCTTTGTATACATATGTGTCTTTCGGTGTTCACAGTGAGCAACTCCTACCTATGATAAGAGAAAGCTGACAACGAGACGTTAAATATTGACCAACAATATCAATGAAATATCGTAATACAAATGTTACTTACAAAATGGAATAGTTTCACCACCTTCCATCACAAAGGTTTTTCACGTCCTCCAAAATTCGTGAATACTTTTCCCTTGTCTCTTCTTCCTCCCCTTCATGAACCTCTCTCTACTTCAATAAAGGCCCGGCCTTGATGTGGACTTTCATCTCTGACTGGAGCCTCCAACGTAGAAAATAAATCAAAAACGTACGCGCGAGGAGCTCGAACCCTGTGAGACTGGTTCATGAGGCAATGAACAGACGTCGGATCAGTGTGAGACTGGTTCATGAGGCAATGAACACACGTCGGATCAGTGTGAGACTGGTTCATGAGGCAATGAACATACGTCGGATCAGTACGAGACTGGTTCATGAGGCAATGAACAGACGTCGGATCAGTGTGAGACTGGTTCATGAGGCAATGAACACACGTCGGATCAGTGTGAGACTGGTTCATGAGGCAATGAACATACGTCGGATCAGTACGAGACTGGTTCATGAGGCAATGAACACACGTCGGATCAGTGTGAGACTGGTTCATGAGGCAATGAACATACGTCGGATCAGTACGAGACTGGTTCACGAGGCCATGAACACACGTCGGATCAGTGTGAGACTGGTTGAGTGAAGGTTCTGTTTTGCCTTGGAGGAAGAAGGTGTCTGGAAGCGAAGAGGATCCTCGCAGGAGACCTCAACCTCGAGGGCCTCGTTGGGAAGGCTTACTGGGCCTCCTTGATGGCTGCGTGGCTCGCCTGGCTGCAGAGAAACAAGTGCGTAACCCAGTACCAGTCTTCGACCCTCAGCTGATGAATCTGTGACACCAGTGTCTATCACCTCTGGTGCGATCTACCAAAAGCTAACTTTATCAAGCTAAACTTTGGGATAGACGTACGATCAAGTGTCCCGACGACACAAATGGTGTTTTGATTCCTGGACACAAGGCTGGGATAAAGGAACGGGACACAGAGCTCCATCCTGGTACCTCGTCGGAGGAAGGACGGAGGGAGGGAGGAAGGAAGCTCAAACAAATACCTGATGATCATTAAGGTAAGGTTTGGCCACACCAAACTTGCAGGTAAGGTTCGTCTCCATCGTCTGAGCAACTTCACAACACATCACTGTGGTCGACAAGCAGGAAGCTGCCATCAAGACAGCCAGACAGACAGACAGACAGACGTATAATAAACACACAGACAAACGGACACGCGGATAGACACTGTAATGAGTCTACCCATTCCCTCCTCCAGACAGAAGGATTGAAAGAAAAGAGGCAAAAAAGCAAAAAAAGTAATAAAAATACAACTGATATATGAATCGCACACAAGCTAGACGGAGCAAACAGGTTTACCTGAGGTAAACAAAAGGTTTGGTAAACAGAGCAGAAAGAGCCACTGAAATGGTAGCGGACATTAACACAAAGGAAAAGGAATTCTCACTCGTATTCAGATATAATTGAGTTAGTGAGGGCGCCCAGAGAAGCAAAGGCACTGCTACAAAAAGGCAGAGAGAGAGAGAGAGAGAGAGAGAGAGAGAGAGAGAGAGAGAGAGAGAGAGAGAGAGAGAGAGAGAGAGAGAGAGAGAGAGAGAGAGCCTGCCTTTGCCAGTTGCTTTCACTGCTTTATTTTTAGCGCTACTGTTTTTATCGTCCCGAGCAATGTAACTTAGATGAAAAGAGTTAAGTATTTTGAGTCCACGTCAAAGGCGAGTACAACACCAGAAGCAGTTTCCTGAGCACCGCATGCAACATAAGGTCAATTATCTTACTGTAAGAACCTCTGACCTTATTTCATGCCCTTTACTTGTTTCCCCTCATGTTTATTTGTTATCCCTGTACAGTTATACGAACGAATAACGAAACAAGTATGAGAGTTTTTTTAAAAGATATCATTAGAGACCTTTTTTTTGTGTTTGTTTTCATCAGCTATAAACTTCTGTATAATACCCAACGTAAACATAAGCCAATTGAGTCAGGTCAACCAAGTGATGAATAAGTAAGCAGGTACACCAATAAAGTGGCAAGCAGGAGAGCAAGCAAGGAAGCAAGCAGGTAGACAAGTCAACAAGACGGCGAGAGAGTGAGGAAGGATGAGGTGGGGAGCTCTGGTGGGAGACGGTCGCTTCCTGCTGTGGAGCACCACAGGACCCCAGCAGGAAACACTGGCGTACCCAAGTCGGGTTATCTGGGTCTGCCTGTAAAGATCTTTTCCTCTGTGTAGACTGCAGCAACAGGTGCGCCAGTGTGTACAGGCGTACATACAGGTACATATGTATGTACAGGCGCACATACAGGTACATATGTATGTACAGGCGTACATACAGGTACATATGTATGTACAGGCGTACACACAGGTACATATGTATGAACAGGCGCACATACAGGTACATATGTATGTACAGGCGTACATCCAGGTACATATGTATGTACAGGCGTACATACAAGTATATATGTATGTATAGGCATTCACACAGATATCTTTCAGTGTTATGTATGTTCGTATGTATATCTGTATAGCGGTATGTATGTATATACGTATGGATGAATGCATGTATAAATATATGTAAGCATACATATGTATACACCAGTCATCACATCCCTTTACCCAGAATGTCGGTCAGTGACAACATCAGCTACCTATAATAACCCTCACTTACAACACCCCTAACTTACAACACCCCTCACTTACAACACCCCTAACTTACAACACCCTTCACTTACAACACCCCTCCCCCCCACTTACAACATCATCACCTACAACACGTCACACGACCACTGACGTAGACGTACCCATAATCGTCGGGTTGCCAGTGACTTGTGGTCGATACGTCTCTGGTTTGAAGGGAGCGAGGGCGAAAGACAGCGGGAGTTGGGGCGTCCCAGGATGGGCCACCTGACGGAGTGTGAGCCGGCCGACAGGTGCGAGTGACACCTACACCTCGACTAATTACCGTATTGGCAGGTGGCCTCACCTGTCCGGCCAGGCAAGCTGGGTGCAGCCGCCGGGGGTAAGGACACACAACCCTCAGCGTCTGCTGCTAAAGTTATCGTCTTCTCGTTCGTAATTTAAGTCTCTTTAACAACCATTGTCCTCCGTCATAACACAACCATTTTTCCTCCAACATGGAAGATGAGGATTTCCTCTTCCTCCTCCTGTCTTTCCCTCTACCTATGTATGGCCTTTCCACCTCTACGGATCAGGTCTACGAACACCCGAGCAACACAGACTAACTTTTTTTTTTCCTTTTCTTATCAATCTTCATTTTTGCCTTCATACGAGACGGACATAATCAGGGCATGTGTCTGCCTTTGCTATACCAGCTATCATATACATAAATATATGTATACGAAGAGACATACATATGTAGAGGAAATAAGGTGAAAACTAAGTAAATGTGCCTGGAGACATTTCAGGGCAATAAGTCACGTGAAATGGAATTATATACGAAAAATTACAGAGAAACATTTAACAGTTATGTAAATATTTCATTATCATTCACACAACATCAACATATAAAGGAACGTCACACATTTACCCATACATACGTGAAACACGAAGCTAATACACTATCACTTACAGCAAACATTTAATTATACCCAAGCTAAGCAGTGAGCTAACACGTATCATTAGCGATGCCCATCTATACATCCACACGCTCAGCATGAAGCAAACACACGAAGCACGAGCAACTTGCTCTTCATCATGGACGCTATCATTAATCTGTATCCAGCATGGCTCTGTAGCACGGAATAGTCTCCACTATTATTACCAGGACGAGAGAACGTAAAAATCCCCACACGATAAATGAAAGCTTGTGTCGTGTGGGCTGACGAGGACCAGTCTGGTTCCCGGAAGCCGTAGCGTTGCTCTGTTGAAGGCCTTTGTTCCAAGAGCAAGACTCCGATAGAAAAATAAGAGACAGAAGATTAAGTATTACTGGTGATGATGGTGTGGGTGGCGGGGTGGTTGTGGGGGGTGTATGCAAATGAAGTGACTGTAATTCATTATTGTCAAATGATCTAAACACAGCAGAAGGCTTGGCTCTGTCCCTGTGAGTCGTGGCTGCTGTGTGGGGAACGTGAAGGCTGGGTTGTTCAGTGTGAGAGGAAGCGTCACGTCCAAGCAATCCACGTAGGAAAGCGTCACTTGTCGCGAAAATGCATTAAAAAAGGCGTCACGCTCGCTTGATATACATATATGTAGTGAAGCGTCACATTATCGCGTAACGTTACAGTGGACGACCTATATGTGCTACGGACGGAGGGGTAAACACAGGAGCTGAGATTGTGAGCTGAAGTCTCAGGGCGTAGAACAAGGCCAGAGTGGGGAGGTGGGCAGGAAGGGCGGTACCTCAGGGACATTGTGGGGAGGATGATGGAAGACGTATTGCATAGACTAGCAAGTGGCTTGGGCCGCTTGGGGCAAGACGAAGATGCGGACAGAAGTTTACAAGCAAAGAATTCTTGTGCTGGATGAGAAATGGAAGAGTTCTCGCCGCCCGGTACGCAGTCTGAATGGCGAAGACCTGGTGGAGGTGGTGGAACTCGGGGGTCTTGTGAGTGGTGGTCTGCAGTAGCGAGGACCACATGGGGGGGGGTATGGTATGGAGAAGACATAGACGTGTATGGAGAACCACTGTAGAGAATAAGGAGAGGAGTCTCGGTCATATAAACATTGTTGCCAGCTTCCCTGGTGGCAAAAATGAACTATGTTTACAGTATCTTTGGCATTAAAGATAGATGAGATTAAGGTATGAGAGAGAGACGTGGGGCTATGGAAGCCACAGGAAAGAGACCTGAAATAAAATCTGTCTCGTGCATACAGTCAGGCAGAACGCACGGTGGGTGAGCGGGCGGAGGAAATTCAGCGACAGAGGCAAAAATGGTTGAAGGTACAGAGGCCAATGGGCAGAGCGCTTCCGAGGTAATGCAGATGATGATGATGATGTCAGAGGATCATGGCGGTGGGGTGAGCAAAGTTATCCTCACCGTCTCAATCACATCGTCAGCAGAGAGTATTCATAACACACAAGGTCTTATTCACCTGCTATCCTGGCTGTATATGACAAGTGGAGGCAGAACGAAGACAGATTTCCTCTGGCTGCTCAGACAGTCATCAACCAGGAATACCCCTGAAGGACCAAGGAACCCTTGAATAAACCAAGGAACCCTTACATGGACCAAGGAACACTTACATGTACCAAGGAACACTTGAATGAACCGAGGAACCTTTACATGGACCAAGGAACACTTGAATGAACCAAGGAACCCTTGAATGAACCAAGGAACCCTTACATGTACCAAGGAACACTTGAATGAACCAAGGAACCCTTGAATGAACCGAGGAACCTTTACATGGACCAAGGAACACTTGAATGAACCGAGGAACCCTTGAATGAACCAAGGAACCCTTACATGGACCAAGGAACCCTTGCATGGACCAAGGAACTCCAGAATGGTCCAAGGAACCATAATATCTTAGAATAAAAGATAGAAACCCTCTTGTTAAAGACCGAACAATAGCTTTTTTCTGTTGGATGTCAGAACGTCTATCGTCGCCAACACTGGAACAAGAAATACTGTATTTACTTTTCAGTTGTAGAAGCTGTAGAACCTTTTACTGACAATCATCAAAACTTCTACGCGAAAACAGAAAAGTGACGTAGAGTTACATTGATAGACAGACCAGAAAGACCCCGCCACAGTCCATGTCAAGTGGTCTGGCCTTACCACCACTGAAAAAGATGCAGTTCCCTTAAAAGCAGGAGAAGAAATGGATGACAGAGCAAAGATCAATATACAGTGAATCAGGTCATTAAGAACAATTCTGACCTTACACAGAGACCGGTAACAATGGACGCTTGACAGAGAAAATGGCAACATCTAGAAAATGGGAAGCTGACAGCACAAATGAGATGCTGACGTCACGTCTACATTGTAAACACACCGTCGACCGGACATATGGAGAAAAAGAGATTGAAGATCTGTTCCAAGCAAACAATAGAGGGAAAGGGGAAGGGAAAGGGAAGGGCAAGAGGCACTGACTCTAGAAGGATGTGAACATACAGATGCAAGAAAGAAAGACAAGGAGAGAGAGAGAGAGAGAGAGAGAGAGAGAGAGAGAGAGAGAGAGAGAGAGAGAGAGAGAGAGAGAGAGAGAGAGAGAGAGAGAGAGAGGCATCCGCGGTACAAAAGTTCGACGACAGATTTATCATTGCCGTCTCTTTAGGCTTTAGGTTCCCCGTCCCTTTAGGTTTTGAGAGCGTGGGCAGACCTTCATCAGGGCGAGTGGTTTCCTATGTAATCCCTGTTGGGATTTTTATTTTAAATCCAGATAAATCCCGTAGGCCTGATACTGTTTTTACAGCAAGAGTGGAGCCATAGAAGCGCAGACAAAACGTTTTACGGATGTAAAGTAACAATGAAAAAGGATGGTTGCTATAAATGTAATAATACTATCATAAATACACTTATACTACTATTACCATACCACTACTACTTGTACTACTACTACTACTACTACTACTACTACAAATATTACTTCTACTATCACTACTACTAATGATAATAATAATAAGAAAAATCATTTTTATAATAATCTTTTCCGAAAATATAACTCTTAACAGAAAACGAACGATCGAAAGAGGAAAAAAAAAATAATCCTTTCAAATTACATTTGTTTTAAACACACCTCCACCCAGAACAGCCTCTCCACAGCCAGGCTTGCTTACAGAGGACAGAGGAAGTGGAATGGGGGTGATGGGGAAGGGGTCGCTATGCTAAAATTCCTCTGGAGTGAATAATTAGAAACACTTCCATCCTTTCATATGAATATATTGACACAGCTAAGCATGAACATCTAAGGATGAACATCTAAGGATGAATATCTAAGTGATATTCTTATGTAGACTAATAATCCTCCTATATACATACATACATATATATATATATATATATATATATATATATATATATATATATATATATATATATATATATATATTCCCCCCCCCATCGTAGGATAATATGATACCGTGCCTCTGCATGATATCATACGAGCACGACTAAGCATGATATCACACCTCTAATTCTATTTACGCCATCACACTCACGCTCTTACTTATAGCACCTGATTATCATCCATGGATATCAAGATAGACAAGGCTATAAAGCTATCAAACATTCCTACTTACAAAGAATATATCATTCTCTGTTGTATGATATCATGATAACATCCACGTGTAAGATGGGTCGTCATATATTCCTAAAGATAACCTCATTCCTACGCGTTATCACTGCCAATTCCTAGAAATGTTATCTTATCGCATTCCTATGCACTCAATATACGGGTGGTAGACAGCCAGTGCATTATCTGAACTGCATACCCTTATCAGATAAGCTTCGATAATGGAAATCAAAATCTGATTTCATTTCATTATTCGATGTCTCAATATTAGCTCTGAATCTGCTGTTTTATTCCGAATTAACAGCGAACGATATTTACCAAAAAAAAAAATGTTTAATTCACTTACAAATCAAATTGTCTGCCAAATATTATTTTTGCTAAATATTTTCGATGTTGAATATTGTTAAATATTGGTTGTAGAGTTTAGTAGGATATTAACGTATAAAGTGAAAAAAAAAGGACAAATCGATAGTTTAAACAAAATACTAACAAAACTGGATCATATTAACAGAAAAGATATACATCACAGAGCAAATTGTAATCCGTCTGTGTTCGCTGACCTATTTTCTAAAGTAAATACCATGCTAATGATAATGATAATAATAATAATAATGACGATATGAAAATGATAAAAAAACTCATATACCAAAGATCTAATGAGGCGAGAAACAGACTGGGAATGAGAAAATTCGAGGAAGGGTTCACAGATCAGCGGAGGGCGACCTTACAAGGTTCATGTGTACGATGGAAACACAAGTGTTGACACAAGGTGTTACTTCCCC